>NC_040237.1:12228328-12535534 GCF_001444195.1 Xiphophorus couchianus | reverse complement strand
ATGGGATGGATTTTATTCTTTAAAAAAAACATATCCCATAAAAAAAAAAAAAATCAAAAAACGTTTTTTTTCAGTGACTACAAACGTCTCCTTAATGAATGATCAACTTTACACTAGAAAGACAAACAAACATTCAGGTAAGGCAGATGTGTGTTGATCTTTAAAAGCCAGGAAAAAGCTCCTTGGCTAAACTTACCCGTAGCTACAGACTGAGCAGCAAATTAAAAGGATATAAAGAAAACAAACTACAAAAACCAAGGCAAACATGTGGAGCGGAACATGCCAAATTCAGCTGGGACTTTACCTGGAACTATGCTTTCGTCAGATGAGACCAAAATTGAGATTTACAGTAAGAAATACTCTACAGAGTTTGCTGTGAAACAAGGGGTGAATATGTGGGAAACTGCCTCTGATAGTTATGATGGATAAACCTGAGAATGTGTTATAATGGGGTTATTTAACAAATACAATAAGAAAGTATAATATCCTTCAGTACAGCATAGTACAATTTAGCATAGAAAAATATTCCGTAACAGATTTTTATTTTTTTTTTAAATTGATTAAATGTAGTAAAGGTAAATCTAGCCACAATCCATTTTTCAAGTATATCCATTTATTTTCGGTCTCTTTTGTTCCCGTGTGCACAAGCTATCACACTCCTGACACCTGCTCTGCCGACGCTGGAAGTTGTAACCTAAGAGGAGAACGCCGCTGTAATTGGTCGCAGCAGATGAAGAGCAGTGCCCTTTTCAAACTACACTCATAACAGACAGTGCTGCCAGGCTCGGCTTGTTTCCACATTGTTGTTCTGTGACTCTGCTGAGAAGTTTGACTTTCTCGGCTTTTTAATTTATACAAGACGCTCTCCTGCTGAGCTTGTACATGTCAGGGACTTTACCTGCACACACACAAAAAAAAAAAAATTTGCAGAGGGATTTCGCTCCGCCTGCATATCCCTCAATGATTGCATTGTTAGAGCCATTGCGCAAAAGAGATTGCACGTCGAGGCTCCGACACAACCGATGCAGTCTTTAAATGCAGAAGGCGCACATAATGAACCAATATCATTGATTTAGAAAGTGCTGAAAACACAGATGTCTGTAGCCAGAATGGAAGCAGATGAAGTTCAGTGCACACAGTAAAACATGAGAAACTCATTACAAAGCAATGCAAGGCGCTTACTTGCTGTAACTGAAGCAAATCTAATAAAAACCCACAGGAATCATGTTTGTGTTATGCTACATAAAAAAAAAAAAAAAATCTTGAGCTGTTTGCTACAGTAACAAGAACTTGTTCACTCTCTATGATTGTCCCCAGGGGTTCGCACCATCTAAAATGAGAAAACCATTTAGTTTGAGAAAATAAGTTTTGATGATCTCCGTCCAGGAAACCAAAAAGAAAGAGGAAAATTTGCAAAATGTCGTAAAACTGTGTAAAACTATCATATTCTTTATCTTGTCTGAATGCCTTTTTTAGCTTCAGTTTCTATTACAAATTCTCACAGAGAAAAGCTAATAATGATAATTTGTTTCACAGGAAACACAGACTTCCCTCTATGGAACTACCAATGAGTGTTGTAGTGAATTACAGCCACTAAAATTCAGAATGAAATACTATGTGAACTTTTTAAGGTCAAATACAGCTGGTGACGCACCCATGTTTCTTAACATGATGCCAAGTGGAGAGAAAAAAAAAAACATCTGCAATTATCTGCTACTGCCCAATCAATCAGGAAGAGCTATAGGACCATTTACACACAATATGAAGTCCATCATTCTACAACGAGTTAAGAGAACATGTTCTTTTATGTTTATTTAAAATGGGTTGCATTTCTACACATCAGAAAACTAGTTTTTTTTAAATCAAAGTAAATTAAAGCAGCTGTATGCTGCTGGTCAGCCAGCTCATTTCTTATCACAAATAGCAGACTGTAATGGAGTGCAAACTAAAGGAGTATCTCTATCCCTCTTATTAACCATTTTAAAATGCATTGGCAAGCTATGACTTTCCAGAGCATACAGTCTGACTAATTGACCAGGTATTCATTTCTAGTGAATACTATGTTACTCTATAAAGATTGGACAGTCAAAGAGGCAGAATACTGTCGGTGTTGTACATGTTTGCAATGAGAAAGTTTACATTACAACCAATGAAATAAGTGAGTGATTTTTGCCACCAACATCCTGAAACTCATGCTTTTTTCTTTATGACAAATCAATTCGACACCAATGGAAAGTCCATTTTCGTCCCCTTTAGTAGTGTCAGTAATTAATTTGTGGGATGTGAACCAGAATTCAGAAGATGGATCATGGGAACTGGTCAAATCCTCTCTGCTAGTGGCAAAAAGTGGTGGAGTCATTGTGATGGCGTGAAAATCTCAGTGCAGAGATATCAAGACCCAATTCTGCTACCGGTGGCAATTCCGTATTTTCACAGTCTGAGATTGAACTTTATCCTCCAGGATGTCAAAGATCTTCCCCACAAAGCAGCATTAATCAGAGACTACATCCAGACTTTGAGGCCTGCCTACAGCCTATCCTGTTCAAGCCAGAGTGACCAACATAACTTCATTGGCTGACTTGGAACAAGGGCTAGTTGAAGGAAGCCATTTATTGACGACAATTACGTCTTACAACAAAGAAATAAATGATAAAACACAAATGTCTCTACCTCTAATGCTACGCTTGAATAGCACTGTCGTCTCAAAGCCCTTCACAAGACAACAGGGTAAAATGTGTATTCAACTACATCCAATCAAATTCAGTCTATATTACGTTCCAATCAATTCAATTTATTAAAATGTAGTGATACAGTAGGATTCAGATGCAGCTACAGCCCAGTTATATCAAACTCAACAGGTGAAATGGCAATCCAAAAATATTATAGCTAATAATTAGCATTATTGCATTTTTTTCTATTCAGTTGTTGCTTCTCTGCTACTCGTAGCGGCACAGACTGTCCTATATTTTCATTTAAAATCACTGAAAATTTTGGTATAATAATGGGAAACTGCAATACTTTTACTGAAGAAATATTGTGGGAATGTAAAGTCCGCCTAACTCGTAACAGTAGCAAAAAAAAAACCCAACAAAAAACAATGAGGTATAAAATCTCATAAGACTTTCTCATAGACTTTCGTGCATTTGTGCAGAGAAGCGAACACGCTCACTTCTTAAAAAACAGAAAACACTGCCGCCCTTTACAGCAGAGCAGTCACAGAGGGCGAAACTTGATGTGTGGAGGTGGAGGTGGAGGAGACGCCGTGATTGCCGACATTAAACACGGGAGGATTGAAATCACAAAAGATATAACCTTTAAAGGAAAGGAGAGATGTGACGGAGGAAAGAGGGAAACATCGCAACATACTAGAGCAAGAATTGATCCATAAAAATACTAAGAGGCAAACTCTTTCCCGTTGACCTCAACACAGATTTTCACTCTGAACAATGACTCCATTTGTTATGTGATATTCAAAAATGAAAACTTTCACAGACAGATGTATACACATATAATACAGTGACTTCAACTATATGCCTTGCATTTTGTGACACTAAAATATGTTTGCAACAAAGAGGTCGTTAGTAGATCAATCTTGAGCTAGAGTAAAGAGCGATGAATACAAACGCAGGCCACATTTTTCAGATTATTTGGATAGCAATGTGGAAAGAGCTGTAGGGATGTGAATACTTTTTCTAGGTTCTACATGAAGGAGATATTCAGATTTGGATTATATCATTTCTATCACATTTTCTGTTTGAGAGGTTTGTGTTGCTACAAACAAAACAAGTGCAAATTACTGTGTTTTCTTTTCACTTGAGGAAAAAAAAACAGATACAAATCTGTCCTCATTAGTACTTTAACTTCAGATCTATAACAGAGAGGCTTAATATTTATGTTGTGAGAGAAGTGGAGCTGCTCATGATGCTGCTGCGGATTATGAAGGAAGGTTGGTTAATGTCTAATATTTCTTGCTCACCTTGTTTCTTCCCCACACATCCAAAATTAACCACTGGATGAAAAAGAAAGATAAAAAAAAGGATCAATAAAAACAAAGCAAGACCGGCACTTTCAAAAAAAATAAATAAATAAATAAAATTCCCAGTCATTTTCATTCCAGTTCAAAACATTGTTACTTTTTAAAGTCAAACCCGCGGCTCTCGATCGATCTGTTTGTTGCCTGCCAGAACCAGAAAGCTGAAATAAGATGGGGAAGGGATTAAAATAAGCAGCGAGGAAGAGACGCGGAGGGCGACGTCTCGCTAACGAACACTCGGATACTCCGGAGGTGCACTTTATGAATGCTTTTGTGTTTGTGTTCCAGTGTTAATGGAAAAAATAAAGCCGAAGCCTGAGCAGGTGCGGAGACAAACAATTAAACGGCAGCAGCATGACGCACAGCGCGAGCGGCGCTGCATCTCATTTATCAGGACGAAACCCATTTTCACCAGGCAGCAGCTCCCGAAACTTCATGAACTCTGGGTCAAAAAGATTCAGAACTTGTTTCTCTCCAGTCAGTTCAGTCACGCGGACCGCCGTGCATCTGCGCTCCTCACCTCTGATACACTGTACCTACAAATGCAGTTGATGTTACGAATCCTGAGCGGCACCTTTAATTAAAGACAGCATACAATTTGGCTCATTTCCCTCAGACTAAATGCGTCAATCAACACATCTAATGTCTGCGGCAAAAACACACACACACACACACAGGTTTTGAATGTCTGACTGAAGCTGATTGGATTCCCAAGTCTTGTTCTTACAGTACAATAGAGTATCTGATGCACCGTGGAAGAAAATCATTGAGCTGAATCGAAATAATGTTCCTCAGGAAAGAATGGGAAAATTCTTGCATTTTTCTCCCCCTTCAGTTCGGATTATAACGAAATCACTCAGGAAACCTGGAGGAAGCCGAAGAAGGACAGCTATGATCTCCAATCCCTCAGACGGTACTGCTTTAAGAATTACTTTCCTTTAACAGCCGATTGAACCACTTGGCAACTTGAGTAAACAATCGTCAAATTCTGTTTGATCAGCAAGCTGGCTGCAGCAATCAAAAGTATTTTTTTAGTCCTGACTTAAAGGACCCAACAATCTCCTGAACATCTTATGTTTTTGGGGAGTTTGCTCCAGAGTCCAGGAGCATGCATACTTGACAAGCAACTCAGAATTGTATTTTGAACCTGGACCAACCAGTGCATTAATAGACCAACATTTTAAAATCTAAATTCTAAAATGTTGGTTTCTAAATCTATTCTTTGTTGATCGATGGTGAGACCATCCCAAGTTTTTGCTGCTTCTAACCAAGATCTCGTTGTTTTAAGTTTATTATCCACATCTCTGACCATGGATTTGGGCTGGGACATGGATAGACCAGTAAACAATAGTTTTATTTTGTCTTTTTCTGGCTCAGCAGTCTATGGAAAGACAGATCAGTGCCGCCCTTACACTATTGAACACTCATCTTCTGTTCTATTCAGTAATCTGCTGTGAATAAGGCAGCAGTAAATCTTATCTGAATGTAATTAAAGTCAAAGCAAAACTGTTTTTAATGACTGAATCACTTAATGGCTTTGCATCCTCAGTGATAAAGTAGCTTTAAGAATTGGCGGAATACATTAGCAACAAAACAGATATGAGATAGAAAGTTTGACCTAAATACCACCTGCAATTACACAATTCAAAGATGAACATTCTCCAGATTAAGAGTTGTGGGTTTTTGTTAAGTAGCAAATAGTAACCAAATTTGGTAACATCGCATTTACACATTTTCTACTTCCTTTCGCCACCAGTTTGCACTTCTGCCCGTCATTTCTCATCTCTCCTCAAATTTCAGACTGATGACTCAAACAGGCAGGTGAGCAGCCAGTTCTCTAACCAGGTCGGAATGGCCGGGTTGGGATGGAGGGATGCCGTGTCCACGGACAGACCATTACACCCATCAATCAGCCGGTCAGCTGAAGTGCTCACCCAGGACAGAACACGGCGTTTGTGGGGGTGGGGAGGAAGTGTGGAGGGGGAGAGATTGAGACAGATTTAAGAGGCCTCTGCTGGGAAATTCATCACTCCTGGCAGAGTCCTCCATCAGAGACAAGGAGGAAAAAAAAATATTCTCCAATCACTTTGAATGCTGATGCCTCATCCTTACACAGTGGGGAAATGAGTTCTCAGTATCAAACTGCTCTCACAACAGCCAGGAAAATCAGGAACTCAATTTTTGCTTTGATCTATAACTGCATATTTTAAACCAATACATTAGTTATCGATAAAAAGCTAAATACATGAGATTATGCCTTGTGTCAAGAGCTTGCAAGCTAGTTAAGGACAGTCGGTGAGCCTTTTTTCTGCTTCACATGTGAACTTTCTCACAATTTGCAAAATATACCAAAAGTACCCGAATGACGTAGGTGGCCTTTTTAAGTTGCAAAATCATCAGATGCACTCTGGGTTTCATGTGCTGCTCCTGCATGACTCCCTGCTGCCGCTGCTAACCTCTTCCTCCATCTATTCATTTTAGTTTCCCATCACTCATTTTACTTTAAATGACTTCTCAAACTACAATCCGTCTATTTCTGTCCCAGGCCACCTTGGACTCCAACAATGACTTATAGTCTCCAGGTGAGAGCAATAGCTCAGGTACTGGAACCCTGAAAAGAACGCCTCGCGTTCAGGTTCAGCTCCTAGTTTACTCAGAAAAACTATCCAAATTTCCTTTGTATAAATACAGCAACCTACGACTGGTATACATATAGGTATGATAAACATTTTTTGTGACATTGGGGATCATTGTAATCAAAGCCATTATTCACGTATTCCAAATTGAGCCCAATGAAGATCTGAGCCACATGTCGTTTACATCACAAAACCACTAGAGGGAGACAAAGTGCTTGCAGCTCAATCTTTGGTATGTGTACACTATGCATTAATGCTGTGGTTTCCAACCCCGGTCGTTAGTAGAATACCTTCGTCAGTTATAAGACATGATTTAGCTAAAATTACAGCCAGGAGTGATGACTTGGCAGGACTACATTTTAAATGTTTTTGCACCTTTTCTCCTACTCCTCAGCCAGTGAACAAATCTGGTTAACTATGCACTCATTGTTTTCTCATTTAAGTCAAACACAAGGGATATTGGCTTAGATTAAGTTTCTATTGATGGTTACATCCTATAACTCAAAGCCTGCTTAGAAGTCCTTGAATTTCCAATCAGATGGTGCAAAGCCTAGTACGGGTCTCTTTTCTCCATTTGTTTTCTGTGTTTTGTAGGATGTTTTGCTAAAGGATCATTATGGTTTCAAAATGTGACAAAATTATCATTAGATTAACAATTTGGAGAACAATATATATTTTTAAAGGAAAGAATATACTTGTAATGCCTGCCAAGGCAATATGTTTGCAAAACTAACAGATTATTATAATTTTTTTACTTTTTCTTGGATGGAGAACTATGCTAATCAACACCCTGCTAGCCATCCTTATGCACCTTTATTCATCATGGATGGCTGCAAATCAATGACAACATCACGCTGTTATTCAAGATGCCAAAATCTCTGACATTCCTCCAGAGTGAACGACAGCCAGTTTACGAATGTACAGAAGCTCAGGACCACTAGTCGTGTCACACTTCAAGGACCTCAAAAATTGTTGCCAAAAAAAGAAACAAAACATCATCATTACTTGTACATGTGTAGAATTTTGATCCATATAAGTTTTGCAGGTGCGTTAATGTCTTGATCTTGTTGGTCAAATAGTGCTCTAGCCGGTACGAAGGTCGACACATAACAGGTGACCAATTAGTTGGCTCCCCTTCCTGGCACTTGTTGGTGGACAGTCACTTGGTCAGATTTTTTTCTGCATCTCTAGTACCTTGGTGCCTTCATGGTGTCATATATGTTGTATATCTGAGGCTCACGCAGAGCAGGACTTGTACAATGCCAATTAGGCTTCTTGTATTTTAGGGGATAGCGATACACCGTGACATGTTGAGCAGCAAGGCCATGAAGTGATGGGATCATAACCTAGACGGCCAACTCATACATATATTATACTGGCTAATTAAAGATGTGTTAAACAATTACATATGATTTGTCTGATGTCAGGGAATGGGCATGATCAGCGTTTTCACAAGTCCAACCAAAAATAGGACCAAAATCTGTGTAGCCATGCTTTTTTCAATTCTACATGATGGAATTAACTGAATTTACGTCATTTATATTTATTCAGATTATATGTCGTTGACATGTAATGGTTGGAAGCACTTAAGAATGGCAAAAATATTTCAGAGCACTTTATGTTTCTTCTGCAGAGATCAGAGAATGTATAGATAAGTGTAACCCGCTGCATTTTCAGGGAGCCAATGTTAATCTCTTTCACCTTTTTTCTTCTTCTTTTCTTCTTCATCTGAAAGTGACACAGAACCTGAAGAGTCACAACTCACATTCAACAACAACTTTAAAATACAGGTTTAAAATTGGCTTCTGAAAAGGTTGTCAGAGTTCAGTGTAATAATGGACCTGTGGCCCCAAAATACTGTATTTTACTTTAAACCCAGTCATCAGTACACCTTCGATTTTCTTTCCACGCTCCAAGAAGAAGAAAAAAAAGAGCTGAGAAACGCACAATTTCTGATTAGACTTTTTGAAAACACATGTCAGATGGTACCGCCAACTTTTTACACTGTGGCACAAGCATAATAATAAAACATAAAATAATAATAATAATAATAATAATAATAATAATAATAATAATAATAATAAATGTTTAATTGAATAATAAGTTTATGATGGATGTTAGCAGTTTCATAGACAGACATGCACACAGTGCTGATTGGAAAAAAAAGCACACTGAAACCTTTTAGATTTTTGTCCTCCTGGTTTGCATTTAAACACTCAATGAGCTTTTTGACAGAAAATAATACAATCACTTAGCAGCTAATTAATAAGCAGACAAAGCATGTAACTGAGGAACACCGCAAAGTGTTAATGAAACAATCAAACCAATCGATATTTAATCAGCCATAACATGACTAATGAACTGACTCTGACAATATGACAAGTTCATATTGTCTTCATCATTCAAGCAAATCCCACATGAGCATCTTTAATGTGTTTTTACAGTGTTTGTTTCTGCTATGGTGGGACAACTTTGGGCCACTTCCTGATAAATGTTTAGGAATGTCCATCTATAGGAAAGGTCACTAGTTCCTAATGCTTCCCCGATCATGTGTTTTTTTTTTAAAGAAAAACAGCCATCTTTAAAATTGTGTTTTTAATCTTGAGCGTAACCGGAGACGTTCTACTGCGGCTTTTGTGAAATTTTTGCATAGATCCTGCGGGAGTAATATGTTTCACTTCTGTTAATGTTAGACTCAGCAAACATTTTTCCTGAGTTTAAAATAATTTCCATTTTCATTTAGAGTTTTAGCTGCCGTAAAACAATTGGGAGTTATTAATGGCGGCTAGAGAACCCTGGGTTGTACCAGATTAATTGTGAGGGAAGGAAGCCTATATTTGTGAAATCCAATTAAAATTTAGTTATTACACAATCGCGTAGAGTTTTGAGTGACTTGACTAAAGTTACAGAGAAGATGTGGAAGGATCATCAGTTATAGTTTGATAGATTGTTTTCCTTCTCTCCCTCAGCTGGGCTGAGAAAGTCTTCAGCAGGAGAATTAGTTTAAAAATCGGGTTCAGACTGCTAGAAAGAGTCAAAACAAACAGTGTTTTACTCCTGTTTCAGATTGCCAAACAGATTAGTGCTCTTTTGTTCTGATTTCACTGTTTCCTTTCACTTTCTGAAGCAGTGAGCTGTGATCTCTGCTGACTTCGCAGAAGACAGAATCTGAATGTCGCCTTTGTCCGGAGGTGGGGTGTGGCTGTACACAGCTGTAGAGAAGAGGTGATGCAGGGCATCAGGGTCCAGTGGCAGGTGAAGCCGATTAAGAAACGGTGTGTGTTTAGAGTCGGTCTCTGTGTCTTTAATTACCGTACAGAGATATGATGAGGCCCAGAGGCAGAGACCAGGAGAGCCTTGGAAGTGTGGACTTTACGCACAATCCGTAGCTTTACCAAACTTGTGTGTGCCAAGCAATTTGTTAATAAATGCTCGACTGTGCCAGAAGCTGCCTGGGGTTATTTGTGGGAAGGAACCTCGTAGCTCAGGCTACAGTTTGCAGACAAATTACACAGAATAAAAAAATAAAAATAAAAACCAGGAGAGATTTAAAGTGTTTTCACACCTAGAGTTCATTTATTTCTTCCAGAATCAGTTGATAAGTGATACTTTTGACAATCCAAACTTTGCTTTAAGTGGACTAGACACATTCAATGTAAAAATACCCAAAGGGTAATGTAAACATTACCTTGCTAAAGAGATTGTTCAAACAGAATATATTGAGGGTAGTTTCCAGAGTTTTAATATATACCACAACAATAACACCAATGGTTCACTGTCAACCATAGACTACAGTCCCTACAGGTGTTCACTGGAAAACAGAAAGATCTTCTGAAATATAGAAAAGTCCAACAGAAAATGACTTATTGCCTCAACAAAATATATTTTTAAAAAAATCATATATTCTATTGGGGAGGACAGCAGATGTTGGAAAGCTGCTAAACTGAGTGCAAACAAAGCCCATATGTAGCCTACAGGCCTCGACAGGCAGGCTGTCTGTGATAGGTCAGCTGTTTAATGTCACAATCACCGTTTCCTGCTGAAATCCGCTGACTCGAACAGAAGTTCAGGAACCAGGTGGGCCTGAAACCGAGGGTCTGTGTCAGCACAGAATAAATCACTGTCTCATCGCTTCAGCTTCTCTTCATAGTCAGGCTTCCATGGCGAAGGAAGATGCTGCCTTGTTGGGTGAGCGTTTACCCAACAAAACAAAAAAAACAGAGAGCATCTTTTTTTGGAAGACATAAACGAGAGTCAAACGTTCTAATACAAGCAACGTCGTACAAGTCATCCAAACAACACCATTATACAATGTTCTGAGTTTTTCTTAAACACATATTGTTTGTCTGATCTTCATTTTATGCTAAGTGTTTACATACATGCTGGTACCTGTACAACTTTACTCACTCTGAATAACATTTCTGCACATTTTTAAATTACCCAACTCGGTTGCATATTCCTTTTGACTACAATGTGTCTATGTTGTAATTTTGCCCTTACTGTACCATATTTTTATTCTATATTCTGTTTTACGTATTCTATATCCTATCTTTATGTGACTCTAATTGCTTTGATTGGCTGTCACTTTGCTGCTGTTGCTCAGAAACTCCCCCGCTGTGGGAGAATAAAAGATATTTCTATTCTATGATCAACTGAATTTGAGAGAATTGTAACATAAAAAAGACCAAATTGGACTGTAACTTGTTCTGAACCTGAACATGTAATTGAGTTGTGTGTGAATGAACAGGCAATTTAAACTGCTACCACGTAATTTCACTAAGTTGAACCGTGATGGAGAGATTTCCAATCAGGCATGACAGGATTCCCAGTTTCAGAAACTCTGTTTAAACCTCGCCGAGTCAGAGCTGTCGGCACCAACTAATTACCATGCAAATCTCTGCGGGACTAATCCTATTGTGAATATATTTTTTTTCCTTTTTTGGAAAAGGAAAATGAAATGTTTTAGCAAACGAGGCATTTGCTTGCACTAAATAAACATGACAATAGGAAAAGCTCAGGTAAGACGAGCTGCAACACAGTCGGGCGGGAACACGTTAATAAACACCGTCGTGTGTTCTAGCACATAAACATAGACGTGGCTTCACTCCATCTGTTGAATGGACCAAGTTGTAGCAGATAAACAGGGAAACTGCCGTTTAATCTCCATAAATGTAACTTCTCCACATTAGCAGACGAGCGGTGGACCAAACAACTCATTAAGCAAAGGACTGACCAACAAAGCTGCCGACCATCTGCTCAGCTGACTCGCTGGTATTTCAGAATGAAATCTGCCGTGTTCCCCGTCAGTGAGTGGGAGTTATTTACCGAGGGTGTTAGCGGAGTCTGAGTTCCCAGCAGCTTCACTGGATAAATCTGCTTTAAATGCAGCAGAGATGACTCATCACATGAGCGCGTGTGAGAGAGGGCACGCTCGCCTGCTGCAGCATCACAGCCGGGCTCGCTTCTTTGTGTGCGTGCCCGTGCGTTGTGTATTTGTTTGGCAGGTGAAGCAGAAGGAGATGAATTGTGCCCGTGCCCCAGAGAACTGTTTAATAAACATTTTTATTAGCTCCTTTCACATGGCCGCTGTGAACAAGGCAGGCGGCGGTGACTGCGCCGCAGAGGAACGCTGGTCAAAGCTGAGCCACAAGATTTAACAGGCCTTCAAGGCCAATAATGACTTAAAGCATTATGCGATACTAAATGCGCAATGTGCAGAGTTTTTGCCGATGTTCCAAACATAGCATGAACAGAATAAACCCCCTTCTAAAATGAAGCAATTATGCGGAGAGGTTGCAGACAAAACAGGGTCTGAAAAACTGCTATTGTCAGATTTAGTAAAGATTAATGTGTGAAACCGTCACAATATGAAGTAAATCTGTGTTGGTGGTTGAGGGAGAGTTTCAGGCTTTCTGCCAGTCCACCACTTAAGGTTTAAGTAATGACAAAGGTGTTGTCACTTCATTTCACCTTGTTCCAGAATTAGGCTTCATTTTATTTATTTATTTTTTCCAGGCTTTTTTGTGTCTCTGAAGGACAAGTACAGTGAAAGTGACTTCACAGCAAACTGTCATAAAACCACCATTTTTCCACAGTGGATAATTGACGTGAATGGTTTCTTTAAAGAATGTGATCGTCATAATTGCAGTGCCTTACAAAAGTATTCACACTGCATCGGTTTTTCCAAATTCTATCACATTGCAATCAATTAACTTCAAAGTACTTTATTGATATTCTATGCAGACCAACACAACACTCTGATGCCCTGTGCCTGCAGTCATGGAAGAAGTTGGGAAACTTTAATTCAGTAGTTTTGCGGCGCTGATTGGCCCACCAAGATGTGAGGAATGCTTTAATTAGAAAAGACCCGATACTTTGGGCAATATTGTGTAGCTTAAGCTCAGTTTGGCTTGAGGAAGTGCCTGTCTGAACATTAGTTTTAAAGTCCTTCCCAAGACTCCTATTGTACTTATACTCGAGCTTTGACTAGACCATTCCATTCCATTAATTTGCTTTGATTTACACAATTACATTTCATCTCTGGTGATCTTTATGGTAGTTCTTTGGCAATAAGATGAAGTTCTGTCCCAGCCTCATGTCTTTTGTAGCCTATTCAAGGATTGTCCTTTATCAAGCTTTCCCCATCTGCTTCTCAACTCTGAAAAACCATCCCAACAGCACGATGCTGTCAGCGCCATCTTTCTCAGTGAGGAATGTACGTTCAAAGATGCCTTCCTCGTGTGCACGAATACAAACCGGACGAGACGGCAACATAGTGAGGCACAGAACACAGTTTAGAAAGAAGGTGGGGTCTATTAGAGATGCACTTCACGGATCAGACAACCATCATTCAGCAGCTGCGTTTTTATTGACCATATAATTGAGCAATTTGAGCTTTTTGAAAATAAATTTATTTAATGGGGGGAAAAAAAACATTTCAATAAATTTTGGCGCTGGCATGAGGTGCTGTTGGGGAATTATTTCTTATGTAAATGCTCTTTTTGTTTTCTGACTTCATTGAAGAGAACGATGTGTGTCGTGTTCTGTCCGGTGGATTGTATAGTGAGGTTTTTTACCCAATGTGCTAATCCCTACATATTTACACTGCATGTTGACTAATGTGCTCTCTCCTAATCAAATAATCCAAAATTAATAAAGCATATACTGTTCTACATTTTTTCATTGATGCATTTCTTTTCCAAAGTCAAAGATAACTAATCATAACTAATTGCAATTAGTTATGATCGAAATAATCATGATTATATATATTTTCCCTATGACAAAACAGCTATGGTTGCATGTGTGGCATTTGGATCCAACACCTTTCTAATTAAAGCATTCCTCACATCTTGGTGGGCCAATCGGCCCCGCAAATGTTCAGCGACGCAACGTGTAAGACCATTACCAGTCTGTCTGGGTGCTGTTTAACCTGCAATTCCTGCAAACAAATTTAGTCAGGGACTAAATGAGGGTGATGACATTGAAATCACATCTGTTCCTCACTGGGCCAACCGGGCAAATATCAGGGGAAAAGGAGCCAATCAGGAAGAAAAACAGCTGTCGAATGTAGAAGGGGAAAAAAAAGAGCAATCAGCAAAGAGGAGTTCTGCTCGGCCATGTTGGAGACAGATTTACCGGCCCCGCCCTCACACCCCCAGTCTATTCATCATCCAACGGAAGCCATATTGGCACGGAAAGCATCGCGTCGGGTGGCCGCGCCGGTTGGTGTGAAAATCTCCTCGAGCAAATAATTAAACTATCAAGAATCACAAACAATCATTAATTAACTGCCTGAACTTTAAGTGAAGCTTGTTGTTGAACTGAGAGCAGATGGCTCGTAAAGCATAACCTTCAGATAAAGGTCAACGCCGTAAAATATTTTTCAATATATAAATAAATAAATAAATAAATCAACCAATTACGATTAATAAGCCATTTCCTGCCGGGTGAAACCGGGCAAACTGTCATGTTTAAATAAGACTGACAGCATTTAATTACAGCTTTCTGTTGATCTGCTCATTACAAGGCAACTTGCTGATAGTTTTACAGCTCAGACTTAAATTAAAAGGACATAAATTCACTTTAATGCTCAGGGAGATCCACTTTTCTCTGGGTTTTCCGTCGGTGGACAACTAGCTGTCACTTTGGAGCTTTTTATAGATAAACGCTCACAAATAAAACACCAGAAGCATAAACTTCAAATAATGTCAATTCAAAGCTAATTAGTTTGGACAGTGTTTAATTGCGGTAGTATTTTCTGCGACGATAAAAAGTGATCAGAACCTGCTGAGTTTGCCTCAAAGCTTGCAAACAGACTGAAACATCTGCACTTTAATTAAGCGTAATGATGTCCATGCGCCAACCGCGGGACACTTTATGCCGTGCAATCACAACTACAATAACAACTACAGATGTCACATTCAATATTTTATGGGAGTAAACAAAACCAGAGCCAATTTCAGGCCAGCCCACACTGGTGTAAACAAACTGTCTAGATGGAAGGTCTGCCGACATGATCTTGATCTGTCCTAGCACAAAAGGTAGAAGATTCAAGTCTTTAATTCAACATTTTCAACTTTTTCAGTCTTTACCCTCTGGTCGGCTCCAGCGTGACATACCCAGAAAACCTTTGATGGAAGTCGTTCAGGAGTCATCCTAACCTTCTATGCAGCGAAGTAGTGGCTCTTCTTCAAGCTCAACCCCGTGACGATTTAAAGGAGGAGTATCTTCAGTCTCTTGTACACGTCGTTTTGCGCTTTTGGTCACAATTCAGGTCTTCTAATGAAAGATAAGGGTATTAAAGAAGGAGCAGCAAATTCAGTGCTTCACCTTTTGGACCAGGGGATCACACAGAAGTAAAAAGTGACCCGTTATCCAAAGATATGTGTGCTGTGAACAAGGTCTCTCCTGTGACAATACTTCTGCAAATTGGGATGTTTCGGTTCACGAAAATCAGGAGAAAAGCCACTTCTGCTTTCCTGATTCTGCACACATACCAATTTAAAACATCTTCTGTAAATGTCTAAAGCCTGACTTGTCCCTTCCTGCTGACTTTTTCAGCTTTTTCTCTTTGCATTTCACGCCTTGCAAGTTGATTCTCAGAGTTTTACAGAGTCACAATTAAAGATGCTTCCCATCCACTCAGAGGCAGCCATTTATCTCTACTAATCATAGTCAATGCATCTGGCATTATTCTGCTGATAACCCTTGGTGACGGCTCAACTCTGTTAGACTTTAGCAATTACGATTTAATGTGGTCTCCAGACATCTGATGCATTAATTTATTAACGGACATAAAGATGCATTATACCCCCACAGCTTGGGGGGAGGAAGCCTGGCTCATGTAAACTGATGCTCATTCATTTAACTAAATGTCATTGTTATGCATTTCTAGCCTTCAGATTAAGATTAGGAATTGAAAATTCAGAGCGAACATTTCAAGGTGAGAGCTGCGAAACGGAGAAAAATAAATCTATGTAAGCAAGATTAAGTTTGGTCATTTTATTAATGCAGTTCATACTAAAAGTGTTTATGTATTCTTTGTACAATTTGATCATAACATTTATTGAAGTATTTTTTAAAATTATTATTATTTCTACATGAGTTCCTTGAATAAATGTGTTTAAATTAAAGGTTGGATTTTTATATTAGCAAATTTCTAGTCACAAAAAAGGCAAAATATTGAGTCGAAGCCTCAAATATTGCAACTGCCAATGTCTAACTCGTCTGACTGAAAATATGTGGTTAACCTGACCTTTGTTCAAAGTTTTCTCCAGCCCAGCAGAATTTACTCAATATAACCCTTGTTAGCTAAAACCAAATCTTAGTAACACTGCATTGTTGAGTTATTGTTAAAACAACATGTTTTAATTTTCGTTATAATTTCCTCCAGGCACCTTTTGATAAACAAAAAATAAAAAATAATAACTTCCAGTACTGACTCAAACTCTTCTCTTGTAAGCTGAGAACACATTTTTAATAATAGCAAGAAGTATTCCTGTTATGGCCATATTGTTAAAATGTGTGTTGTGGTGTGTATGTTTTCATTCTACCTCTTTGTGTTGGAAAATAAATTACGCCACAGATTTTCATCTTTTTTTGTGTGTTTTTTTTAAAGGCGTCATGGAAAGAGCAATAAAAGTTTTCCAAAAGAATCTGGAGTGAAGGGAACATCATCAGGAAGCAGAGCGGAACATGAAGCCACGGCGATATGAAAACACTCGCCTCGGCTCAGTGAGCAGAAGAACAAAAACAGAGCTCAGGTTCTGGTCGGTTTGCTGTCTGGGATTATCCCGCCTCTCTGTTTTCTCTTCCTCTGTGAAACGTCTTTACATGATAGCAAATGAAGAATACAAACAAAGCCCAAACTTAACTGAAGAGATTTTTTCTTTTTCTGCAGGATCAGAAATCTAGAAGGCAAACATGTTTGGATAAAAAAAAAATATATGAAATATTAGCTGTCCCAATATCCTTATTTGGAACCTAGAAGAGAATGTGTGGGAAATGTGGAATGATGTGGACTAGAATCAAGTTTTCCAAAGCTGACTATTGGCACGTTTCCTAACTTTGTCCAGTTGTGTGTTGATGCAAGGGAGTGTTTTTGTTTAAGTATTATCGCCAGAGAACATTTCTGGGAGAAGTTGCAATGTTTTGCTTCAGAAATGTTGAGGTTATATTAATGATTTTAACCTTATAGAGTTTTACAGCATGGAGGTGAGAATGTGTTCAACAGTCTGCTAACAAATCTAAGCACAAGATTTAAAACATGGGACATAAATGTTACAGTTGTATCAAACATCTAGGAAATAACATTTTACTTAGTGGCAATTTTTTGTCCACTTTTTGTTAATATTTTTAATTTGTCAGTATGCGGTTGAACAATAATATACCAAGCCAGAACAAGCAACAGCTTCTAAATCCTTTCACTGCAATGTATTAAAATAAGTGAAAACCCACATCTAAATATTCATTCATGGACATAATTTAAGCAACGATTTATTGATTCGCACTTTAGAAAATACTTTTTACTAAACAGCAATAACAATTTTGCTGTTTGCACAAAAATATACATGAATAATGTAAAATGATGAAAAGAAAAATAAATCATCCAGGTGTGTAAACTTTTCACTTCATCTACCAAACAGTTAAGTTTCAGAGCTTCTGATTTTGACATCAAACCAACGTCTTGACTGATGCAGCCTCAGCTCTGAGACTTTAAGCTACTTTGGGCGTTAGCAGGCTAGCGCTGCAAAAAGGCGACTTTGTAACGCATCACTTAGCGTCACAACACTTTCTTCAAACTTTCAATCAGCGAAGGAAACGTACCATCAAGCCAACAGAAAAACACAGATTTCCTATCTTTTTCTTGTTCATCCAGCCTTTATATTTCCTCTCCAAAACTCAGTCAGGCATTCCACCATTCATCATATTATGTTTACAGATCATTTTTGCAGTAAAGCCTTGTCACAGTTTCAGGAAAAATGCAAAATAGATTCAGCAAATTTCAGATGTGGCGTCAGAGGAAAACATTTCAGGTTGCTTTAATTCTTTGGCAAATATGTTGGCTCCCCTCTTCCTTCTCCTCGCCAGACTTCAGCTAGACTGACATGCTGAACATGTCCAGAGATTTCTTTTTACAGATTAACTCCTTTTATATGTTTATTTTACCCACATGAAAATACACATTCATTTGATGAGACTACAAAAAAAAATAAAAAATTCAAAAATAGGTTTTCTTTTAATTGATCTGTAGGAGGAACATTAGCATGTCGGTTCATGTGGACAGCAGAAAAACAACAGGACCAGGTTTAGCTGATAAGATCTAACAGCCAATTAAATACTAAAAAAATAGGATGAAAACAAACCATAAATACTCATTTCTTTGCTCCTAAGCCGTCAGCTATAAATGAGAGGATATAGAACATTATCACACACACTCTCTGATAAAGCGACAAACACAGAGAGACGAAGACAAAACAATTGGGCCGCATGTTAGTGCATTCCATGGCAATGAAATCTATGCACTCACAATCAGAAAATTACATCGTGGGTATGAATTATGATTATTTTAATCTCATTCACTAATTCACACGAGAAACAAAATAATAGCGGGTTTGGAGTGAACTCCCACTGATACGTTGTTAAACGTCTCGTTGCATGTTTCGTGCGATTCCTGGCACGGATGTGGATTTTAAGCACAAATCTTCCAGTTACTGATCTGAGGTGAGGCTGAAGGATTTGGAGGTAGTCCATCTTCATTATTCGATCCCCTTTCAGCAACGCGCCGTTACCGCTGACAGAGAGCAGGACGGACCTGGCATGGATTGAAACCATTTGGCTGGTCCATGTGGGCAGGTGTTTGTTAAGAGACAATTTAGCCATTTATTAACGGAGATCTATTCATATATTTGAGTCGTGTAAAATTTTGGCCCTGAGTGCGTTGTGAATTGCTCACAACAGATTCAAAACTGTGAACTTCTTCTATTAAAATGATTGTGATGTATAAAAAATTGTTTCAAACATTCAAACAAACTTGGCTGATTGATTTATTTAAGATTTCTGGGGTATATTTTAATCTTCGTAGCTCTTGATAACAGTTTTTCCTCAACCCTCTAAATGAAAGCCTTTTTTTTTTTATAGCAGCACCATCTAAAATCAAACAAATCCATATTTTAGATGATTTAATCCATCCATGCACATTTGGAAATTGATTTATTGGGGGTGGGGGGGAAACACATGTACAAAAAGAAAACATTGTGAGAAGTTCAGAAGTCCTGCAGTATGAAAACCTCATGTGGTCACACAACCTGTTTGCAAACTGTCTTGTGTTCAGGCTGTTACTGTTAAGCGTTATGAGATCATAACTCTCTTTAAGGGCCCATCCTAATCAGAAGGTCAGAGTTGGAGCCTCTACAAGGAGCCTAAGGGAAGATTGGGAGTCTTTGCGAGAGCAACAGTGTTTACCCCAGAGAGAGAGAGAGACCAAATGGCTGAGCTCCGAGCTCGTCCACAAAGGAAACAAACAGCTCCTGGATTGTTTCACAGCGATCCATGTCGGAAAATTAATGGACAGGAGCCTGAGCGATTTGTCTTTCATTGATTGGTTATTCTACCCTGTGTTCAGCTGTTGCTTCCCACTCATTCCATTTTACACGTGTTCGTTCAGGCGGAGAGCAGAAACCGGCTCAAATTGCTATGCAAAATGTTGCTGTTTTGATCAATAAAGTGAGCACAGAGCGATCTGTACACGAAGAACCCAGCCGGCCTAGTGCTCAACTAAGGCCGGCTAAATAACTCTTAATCAATAAAATACAATTGTTGTTTTTTTTTGCAAATAAGTTTAATTTGGGACTCTGAAGATTCACAAAAACCTTTGAACTGCTCATGAATAAACCACAACCAAACACCTCTGTGTTTGACCCACTGCAAAAATGCGACCAAATTATTCCCAAAATATCAAACAAGGAAATAGCAGTCGATAAAACACTGAACACTGAATCACTAAAAAAAACTCAAAAATATAATACGAGTCCTATTCTCACTTTAAGCAAGATTCTAGGACCTGCAAACTTGATTTAGCCATCCAAATTAAGTCAAGTTTACTTGAATAGGACATTTCAGCAACAAGGCAGCTCAGAGTGCTTTACACCATAAAATCATCATGTGATGATTTTATGGTGTCAATTATAATTGATAAACAAGCAACACATGTTACATTTTGCCAAAAATCCAGATCAAAATCACAGAGGAACTACTCATCAAATATGTTGATCAATGTTTCACTTATAATTTGAAGGAACTCAGTGTTTCAGCTTTTATAAATAAATAAATATGTAACTAAATAAATGTATTAACTTCTAATGTCTAACATATTCTGGATAACATCAAATTCAACAATCTTGTTAAATTAGTTCATGTTTCACATAATGAACTCAATTTCTTTGTGAACAAAGTTTTATCTGTTGGCTGAAACTGGTTATTGAGTTGACTCAGCACTTAAATTAAACCAAAGTAACTTATCAGTTGCCATCTTTATTTTAGATGCCAATTTTGTAAGTTTTATTTTTTTAAACATAATCAAGATTTTATCAAAGGCCAGCAAAAAAAAAACAACGTCATGGCAGCTTAAGTGTGGTAGCAGTTAAAGTTTTGTCTCTTTGCCTCTTAGTCTGAATTTCAGACTTGTTTTGCTTTTTGAGAATTGAAGCAGCTTGAGCATGACACAAATCTGACTTTATTCCATTAAACAAATGCCAAGATAAAGAACTGGGACACTTGATTGCGGATGGGATTTTAACCCGTGTGTACGTCTTCACCCTGAACCGGTTCAGCCCTGCCAGACAGAAAGCAGGAAGTCTCACCTTCCCGCGTTCCCGTGAAGCAGATTGTGGCTGTTTGTGTTTCCCAGAGCAGGTGTCCTGTGTTACAGACTGTGTGCTGAATCAGAGCACAGCTGACGGGAACACAGTCAGCCACACAGGAGATGGAGACACACTAGGTGGTCCTATTACCAATGTGACACACTCCGTCTCTGCAGCAGGACACATCATCTCCCTCGCAGCTCCTATCGTTACAGAGCCATACTTTTGTCTGAACTAGGGAATTTACAGCAAGCCGTGAAAGGCACATGCAAGACTTAATCATTTCTGCAGACACAATAGTATTTTTGATTCAAAGATGCATTTTAAAATGGTAGAGTTACATCAATGCAACTTCTAGACCTCTGTCTGTTCATCGGTGACTTAATGTGTTGAGCTAAAATCAACTGGATCTGATTCATATTCTCAGCCTTGTGCTTAAGATGATTAGTAAGAAGCATTTGATGAGCATATTTGATTTTGGTGACGGCATTCATCAAAATGCAATGTTTGTTCAATTGTTGTCTGCATGGCGTTTTCCTTAAAATTTTGTAATTTTGTGCTTTTAAAGCACCTTCAACCGAAACGCCTTGCTTTGTGAAAAAGGAGATTATTGGGAAATATGTTGTACGTGTTTCAAAGACCAAAAATGCTACTGGTGATATAAAAAAAAATTATAAGCACATTTAACGATGAGAATGTGAGAATTTAAGTGTCATGTAATATGGAAATAATTTAAGTTTATTTGGTGTTTGGAGATTTAAATGTTTATAAGTTGAGTTTCGAACAGATAATGTAAAATTGCATGTCAATTGTGCATGATAATTTGTTTTAAAAATTTTGTTCTTTCTTTCTTGCTTGCTTTTACTTTTGAGTGTTTGAAATAAACTAATTTAAAAAAAGAACAGGAGTCTCTGTGTGAAAGAGATACATTTTCATCAAACTGAAAAAAGAAATACCCAAAGACACATGGTTCTTCTGTGCTAATACAACTATTCATCATCACTGTTGCCGCCTCAGCAAAAAATAGGGAGGTTTTCTCCGTACACTATGCTGGAGCACACGGTTGGATGCCAACACAATACCGTCATCATCATCTAG
Organism: Xiphophorus couchianus; assembly: GCF_001444195.1. Lineage (NCBI taxonomy): Eukaryota > Metazoa > Chordata > Actinopteri > Cyprinodontiformes > Poeciliidae > Xiphophorus > Xiphophorus couchianus. Next base: position 12,513,407 of record NC_040237.1, on the reverse strand, counting down.
TCACGACTTGGTGTTTAGGGAACAGAAGGCAAATCTGACAACAATAGTTAAAATAAAGAATGTTTTCCCATTTTGCATTAGTTGCATTTGGCCAAAGACCTGGCAGAGGCCTCCATCTTATTTTCCAGCCCAGTTTCAAGATGATTGAAAAGTTCCTGCAGTTTTATGAAGTGTTGCTTTTATACCGTCGGTCTGTCTTCACTGCAACAGGGTAATAGGCTATCAGGACACGTAATGACAGACGTTTTCTTTTTGTGTGTGTGTGAAAACAAAGATATTGATTCATGTCCACCCGATTCCTCGCTGAAGTGTGGGTCCTGCAACTCCAGCTGTCAAAAGTTTTCCAAATCTCTTTCTGTCTCTTGTTAGTTTGTGAATTACTGATTCACTCACTGTCTCGCACACATCTGTCCGTCTTCAATCAGCTGTCAAACTCAACCTTGCTGCTGCTGCTGCTTTTCTCAGCCACCTCCAGAGTGTTCAGCCGGTAAACAGCCTCACAAACACAACATGCACGCTGAGGGTCAGGAGCAGGAGAGATGAGGAAACCTGAGGTCTATGAACAGGCGAAGAAGACAAGAGAGATGACATGAAATGAAATCAGAGCAAGTCCGTCCATAGCATGATGACTTGGATAAATAGAGTGCAGCAAAAAATCGCAGATGGAAGGCCAGAGGAGTCATTTTGTAAAGAAAGAAAAAAACTGCTGGGGATTCTTTGGCAATTTAATGGAAAGAGAAGAAAAAAAGATTAAATCAGATTTGTCCTATCATCAAAACACAAAACTGTTGTGTGACAGTAAAAAAAATAAAATCTAAGCAAAGTGAAGAACAAAGAATACAAGCACTTGTGAAGGAAACCTTGGAAACAACCAGGTCTAAATTATCTTCTAATTGATCAGTGTTTAATTTGGATGAATTTCTCATACAATAGATCTTCTTACACATCACTGAATGCTGAGAAGCAAACGTGTAATTTCAATGTATCTCTTTAAAATAAACGCACAAGATGATTTTAGCAAAGGAATAGCTTGACTATCTGTGTTAACTTGTGTAGTTTATGGAATGTAATTTTCTTCCCCTCTATTCTTAGTCCTATTTAGAGATTTTTGCTCTTTGCATGACTCTTGAGGCTATCGGAACAGTTCTAAATATTTAAGAACATATTTTATTTTTTATTTAATAGGGAATTTTACTGGAATTTATAAAATAAAAAGGAACAGCAGCAAACTAAAAAACATAACAGAATGTTATTTTTACATAAAAATCTATCAAATTTGGCTGAACATGGTGGAATATAAGCAATAATGTTGCAAAGTTTGCACAAAAATTGCTAAAACTATTCACCTTTTGAAAAACATGCTGAAGAAGTTGACCAATAATGAATTATTACAATTTTTAAAGGTTTTACTGTTCGTCTAGATATGCACATCCCAGTGAATCATTTGCACGTTTTCTCTGTTGAGAATCCCACAGACTGATCAGTCTTGATTAAATGTTACTGACTGAGTTAATGAACTGAACTTGGAAAAACTGTATTATCCCAATGGGAGGGAGGGAGGGGGGCAAGACAAAAAATAATGAGAAACACTGCATACAAAGATGAAGTACTTTGTGTTGTGTCTGTCATATAAAATCACAATAAAAAACCTTAAAGATTGTTGTTGTATTGTTTAAAAGTTCTATGGGTGTTAATAGCAAATCCGTGTCCATCAGGGACTGAATGTGGAAAGACTAAACAGATTGTTGATGCTTCCTCAGTTTGTTTTCATGAAAAGAGTTAATCATTGCTTCCCATTTTTTTCTGTAGAGATAAAACCCAAAGCTTCCATTCCGAGGTCCTGTGGGTGCATTAACCATTCATATCAACACATGCAAATTTATGTGAAAAGAGGCACAGAGGAGCTAATGAAGACAAATGTTGAACCATTTGTTTTCATCTTCGTCTTTTTAAAGCCTCCAGAACAACACTGGGGACACCATCGGAGTACTCCATCATCAAGTTCAGGACTGGTTGACTGCAGAGTAAACTTTAAGTTTGCTACAGTTTTACAACTCTATCTCCGTCTCCAACCAAATTCTACTTCTGCCTCCTCTGGGGGTGCTGGAAGGGCAGAGCTTCAGACAAGCAACACAAATCCAAAAGAAACAGTCCATGAGCTGCAGTCTTTTTGGAAACTTTCTCGACGAACAAAATGAGACTGCAGTGTTTCCGGGGCTCAACCATACTCAACATACTGAAGATTTGTTCTCACGGGACAACAGAGCGAAATTTCGTGAAAGAGGTGTACGGCGCCTCGTGCCGGAAAAAAAACGACGAGTGACTGAGGGTTATTGCGTGTATCGGAAACCCTGTAAATTCTAGACACTAACAGGTACCATTGAATTGCACAATAATCTGTGAGGGACGACGGAGTCCCTGCCCGAAATTCCGTGAAAGAGGTGTTCAGAGCCTCATGCCGGAAGCCCGTTGAAAGGCTGTTTACATCATTTTAAACTGTGTGATTGTGAGCGTGAGTAGGAATAAAAATAGCAATAGGTATTTTGTTCCATATAACACAGTAGGAGTGTAACCGGTAAACCTTTCATGGATGCAAAAGCGAGAACCCCCCACTCGATGACTTTGTGTTTCTGTGTTTGATATGATGTAAAGCACTTTGAAATGCCTTGCTGCTGATTGATTGATTGATTTGATTGTTCAAATTATAGAAAAGCAACCCAGCAGCCAATCAGGGTGCAGGTTGATGGAAAAATAATTAAAGATGCAAGTAAGAAAGAGAACAAGTAAATGTAGCTTGAGAAGGAGTTTATAGGAAAATTACATTTGCTAGTTTAAAAACGCTTGATGCAATTGTGTTCATTAGCCTGGAAGGAACTTACTTCATGTAGCGAGGGTAGCTTCTTGAAGGACCTTTTAGTAAACCTCTCTTACCACTCAAATTTGAATATATTTAACCTCCCCTTGGGATCAATAAAGTATTTTTTAATTTTAATATTTTAAAGGCGCCTCTGAAACAGAGAAACACAGAGTGATCTCACAGAGGAATGTTGCTCGACTAGAAGAAGTCTTCTGTTGTGAACTGCAGTAATACTGTAATGCTGTGACGCAAACTCATCACCTTAGAGACAAGGACCTCTGCTGACCTCTTCCAGATTAGCCACCCCTCTAAAAAGTTGTAGCTCCATCGTTCCACTTAAGAACAAAGCTCTCAAGTCACGATGGAGTCTCATCCAGTGACTCATGTCGAAAATATCTCCTCGACCGGGGAGGCATCTATGCAGAGAATAAATCTTTCTTCGATATTTTTGACGTCCCATGTTTGACGCACTCTTGCAAAGGGCTTAAAATTTTTGTTTTTGTCCATCTGTATATTTTTGGACGGTCTGCTAGATCTTAAGGCTCAATTCAGGTGAATTTCTTTGACAGTCTACATCCAACCTGCAGCAATGGATGGCTGCAAGAGGCAATGCTCATGGACATCTGTTACATTCTAAGACATTTCTGCCATGAATGGGGGATGAAAGCCTGACAGAAAACATGAAACTGATAATTATGCACAATTTTTGAAATCTTTTTTATGGCTAATAGCCCTGAAATGTGTTCAGCAAATAAACAGCCTCTGCAATTTTCAGTTATTTGACTATTTTAATATGTTTCTGTCTCTTGCTCTTATTCATTCATTGTGAATAAAGAAGTCCAGGCTACGACCTGACAACGATCCAGCAGCATGAAATTTGAATAATTTTAATTTCTTCCCTGGTCTCAAAATTTTAATGAGGTGATCATTCAAAAGCAGCGGCAATGAAAGTTCCAATTTAATTAAATTAGAACAAAATGAAAAAAAGGGGGTTAGAAAATCTTTAAGCAACCATTTGTTTGGGTCAGAAGCTGCAAGCTTAATATTTTAGTGTAAAACATTTTGAGGTAACTTCCTCAGTGGTTAACCCAAAAAGATAGAGAGATTCAAGCAACATCCTTAGAGGTAACCAGCTAACCAGAGGTGCAGAGGATGATACAAATTCAACTCACAGAACAGCCACAACTATAAACCATAACCCGGTTTATAAATATCAACGTTAAACAAAGAAACTTAGAGTGTACCGTCACTTGGAAAATGCCTGTGTGTCCAAAGCAGACTGCAGACATGACTGAATAAATAAGAAGAGAAAGGAAGAAGGTGAAATCAGGCATGAAAGCACTTCTGCCATCTGTTTCTTTGCTCTATTCTTGTTCGCTTTTGTCATCTTGTCCCAATGCATTTGTGTCATGCCACCGGGGAGATCTGCGTCCATTCACGCAGAAAGGGATTCATGACGTTGCTTCACAATTAGAGATACCTGAGACATCCCAGAGACGATACCTCTATGAACTTTGATGGGAAAGTCTGCTGAGATCCCAATGCGGGATCTAAATTGATCGGTTTAATGAGGATTTAAAACTTTGTCAGTCATCCTGATGAACTGTTGGTCACAGCATCCAGCAGCGCTTCAGGAGCTGCTAAGACTGGAGACGTTTTCTGCGTCTCTTCTTCTAAGACGCAGAAAACTGATGCCAGCCGGCATGGATTTGGATTAATAATGTCCATGGACAGAAAACATGGCACTGCGGGACATTATCGCATGCTGCAGTTAATGAAGCAGAACGCTTGGAATTAAAATTTTCACGCTCTGGATGCAGCTTTTTTTTATTTTCTATTAAGAAGTGCAAAAGAGTCCATCATTTCAGGTGATTCCTGAGAAATTAGAGAGTTCAGCTAAGAGAAAACCGTATACCCTCAAGGAATATGAATTTGGATTTTATGTTTGTTTTCTTTTCTTCTAAAACAGAAATGAAGTGCCTGCCATAAATAATGGCTGTTTGCTGACAAATAATCAACAGATCCACATTCTTATTTTGCAGAAAACTTTAAGAAATTAATTCGAAAAACAGCATCATATGAGATTGATGTGCCAAAAGCGAGACTAACACTTGCTATCCAAACATTTTCACTCTCCTGAAAAAATATTAATTAAATAGATTCAGTCACACCATGTTGCTACTGGTGAGATAATTAACTAAAATAGGACCAAAGAATCCATTTTTAATTTTAGCTGATGTAAAGACATAGAGTTTATCCCAGATTGTTTCAAAAAGTGACTACAAGTCAAACAATAATAATAATAAAAAAGAGACCTAATGAGACACAGGCTGGTGAACTGTAAAACTTCCTGATTTCATGTTCGATCTATGAAAACTGAACATGAAACCAGTTCTTGTTAGGGAGAGGCGGCGGTAACAGAGCCGTATTTGACACCACTCGGCTCGTCGTTTCTGTTTTATAAAACCACATTTCCCTCTTGCAGAAATCCATGGAGACAACCTGTGGCTAACATATAATAAAAGACACCGACATTTCACTGCCCGCTGCTCAGATTCTGCCCTCAACATGAAGCTACTGACAAGAACAGAGGGGCTGAAAGCAATTTACATCGACATTTGGCTGAAAATCCTCCTCGAGATACTTTTCAAAGGAAATTTTCAAAAATGTCTGTGCAAAAAAAAAAAAGTTACATGTATTAAATATTAATTTGTGTTATATTTGGGTGGATACTGCAGTCATTTGTGTCAACATGTTGGCATAACAATTATTTATTTTGACACCTAGCCTTGTCCGGACATGTTTGTTCTAAACAAATGATGGCGCATGCTGGACCAGGTGTTCATGATGAAGGTAAATGTATTTAATATATATGCTATCTATTTGTAGGTAAATATATTTACTTTGGATTTTGTATGAAAATGTTAAATTAAGTATCGCTGAGCATATCTCGACCAGTCCAAGTGCTTCCAGTATGATCCTTGGTATGTGTTGAATATGCATCAACAGGCATTACTGGTGTTCATGCATCGTCTTGGTTGTGTGGTGGTTAAGGCTCAATTGTGACAGCAGTGTGAGGGGTTAAGAGGACTAACAACATGTTTCTACATCAAGGTTTTAGGAATTCATTTTCTGAGAGGCAAAAATGTGGTTTTAGAGTTTTATAGCAACAACTTAAACCTTCAGCTACCTTCAGCATGCTTGCTACACAGTTTGTGATGTACAGCTCTGCATTCTGTTACTGATTTTGTTTGCTTCTAGTGTAGAACAATAGGTAATATTTCCCCAGCTACTTTGATTCCACCAAAAAATATACAGGCATACAATTAATGTCAACAAAAAATGACCACACAGATCTAATATATTAGTGAAATTGTTGTCACTACTCTCCACAAAACAAACACATTGTCTGAGTTTCCTTACTTGGCTGTTGTGTTAAATATTTGCCAAAATGTTGGCAGCAAAGTTTACTGCTGATCCGCTTTTAGCTCAGAGACGCAACAAAAATCAATGTTTTGCACAAAGGCGCACAATGAGTATAAAGACATAATATGTCATTCCGTCACCGACACGAATAATAAGTAGGACGGGACAGAAAGGCCAGAGCCACAAAGCCACGTTAGCAAGAAAAAAAAACAGTTTGGTGCTCTTAACTGGCTGTCTAATGGCTACATTACTGAGTAAATGTGTTTTCAATCCATTGTTTCTCGTAAATGCTATTATGAGAAACAATGACGGAAAATCCTTGTCAACGTGTCCTCCGTAGATTTGTAGAAATAAAGAAATATTTGTAGAAATATGTTTTAAAGACATAAAGAGTTTGACAGTATGCCATAAATACCAACACTGGTTGGATGACTATTGTTAACATTATCATGTGTCTATAATAATGATTAATTAAAATAGAACATTGAGTCATCACGGTTCAGAATTGACCTCACTAAGTTTACTCCCTGCCACCATTTTTTCCTTTGTGTCCTCTGTCAGTTTGTCTTCTCATGACTCAGTGATTGATCATCATCTTTTTCCCCACTACTACATGTGATTCATTGCATACATATACTGTATATATATATATATATATATATATATATATATATATATATATATATATATATATATATACTGTATATACACTGCTCAAAAAAATAAAGGGAACACTTAAAAAGGGGTTTAACACTTAAAGTGTTCCCTTTATTTTTTTGAGCAGTATATATATATATATATATATATATATATATATATATATATATATATATATATAATAAAAGTGATATCTACAAATTCTTCAGTCCTTTGAAGGTCCCTAAAGCTGAGTGGCAGCAATATTTCATTGGCTTTGCATTTTCCTGCAGTTCATATGATTTGAATTATGGCTTTTTTTCCCTAGTAAACAAGATCATGCATATTGAATACAAACAAGCTCTACAAGAAGGCAAAGACATTTACAGTGCTGAGCCTCAGGCAGACTTCTCCTCGTCTGGAACTAATCCACCCTGTTTGCCCTCTCACCTCTCTCTACTTAACTCCACCCATTGTCTTTAGTTTCCCTCCGGAACCACTAAATATTCATCTCCTACATATTAGCCACTTTCCCTCTAATCTAAGGCTTTTCAGGTTGCCACGACTGGATAGAGATCTTTTCACTCTTGAGAGTTTAGCTATGCCTGACGAAGCCCGTCTGTGATTATCCATTGATAAAATGTCAACACAAACACGCAGCATATTTCAGGCCCAAAGCGGAGAGAAGGGACAGAAATACAAAGTATGTGTTGCTCTGTTGGAAGAATAGCAGCAAAAATGTATTTAATAACCAATCTCTGGATTTAGGGAACAAAACTTTGCTCATCATTTTTTTTATGTTTTGCTGAACAATTGTCTACTAAGACCAAAACCAGCCATTTGTAGAGAATTTGATGGAAAACACATTTTATTCTCTACAGAAAGGGGTCAGCACAATTTAGACAAAGTTGCATCTAAATGAGGCACAAGACATTCAGCAGCAATGTCTTTTTGCAAAGTTACTGAGCTCAAGGTACCACATTAATGGCTCGACAGACCGGAGGTGAAGTCGCTCCCTCTCCATTCATTTCCTATGGAACTGAGTCTTTTGCTCAAATTTTGTTCATGTTAAATCTCAAGCTGGTACACGTAGATGAGCACATGTGTTGTCACTTCCCATGTGTCAAGCCCACTACGCCTAGTTAAACGAACGTAGCATAACCACATAATTACCTCATACTAACTTGTGGACTTGTTTTGCATGAATAGAACCTGAGAATATTGTTGTCATTGACAAAAAAAAAACTAATCATAATGATAAAGTCAAATTTGAGGCTGCAGTGTGTTGACAGCCGTAGCTTGGATCAAAGCAGACCGTCGACAGGATGACTCTGAAAAAGTAGAAAATCTACAGCAGAATTTGTGCTAAAAACCCAAAAAGAATCAAGGTTATACAATGGCCTAGTAAAAGTCCAGACTTGATTGAAGTGCTGTGATAGGAAGTTAAAAGAAAGGTGCAAAAAAACATTTTTTGTGAACTTCGGTTAACTGAGGAAAATTTTAAAAGAACCCTGGGACAAAGTATGATCCAGTGAGAGATTAGTTAAGCCAGATAAAAAACTGTTACTGAGTTATTGCTGCTAAATTTGAAGTTTATGTATCACATAGCACCATCTTTTCTCATCTCATTGATTTCTTTAGTAATCCGAACTACTTAATAGTTGAAAAAAGCCATCACTGCATTTGAGATGTTAAAAAAATAACTGCCCTAATAAATTTTAAACTTAGATTAGTGTTTTTACCAATCTGTGGATTGGTTTATAGCTTTTTGTACATATCTGCAGAAGATCTGTTGGCAGTAGAAGCGGCTGTTTTTGTAAGATTTCAAATAAATGCCTTAAGTGATGTCGAAAACACAACAATAAAGAAATACAAGGTGGATGCTTCTGTTCCACACATGTACATCTTTATCTCTCGGTCGATATCTTTGCCAGGGTTTCCCCAGAGGACGTCCGTCTTTTCGGCCCGATGGAGATCTCTGATTGGGTGTTGATGAAAAACACCTTTCGCCCAGAATGCACCGCAGCTCCGACCAACTCTCCCTCCACCGATTCGGCCGGCCGGTGTGTGGCCAGTGTGACATTTCGAGGTTGGCTGAGCTGCTGTGTCACGGTCAGTGGAGCCACAAAACAACGGACACATTGATACCCTCGCTGAAGGGCAGAAATCAATCCTGCACTCCCCTGTGATTGTGTGAGCTGCCGGAGATATTTATTTTCCTCCTGTTAGCGGCGAGGTGCAAGAAAATTGATGATGTTTAGTTACAGAGTTTGTCACTAACACGTTAAAAAATGAGAGATATGAAAAATCATAAGAAAAGATCCACTTGGCTCTGCATGATGCATGCCTTGCTAACGCACGTGGTCCTGTTGATCTTCGCATCTGGGAGATCTGTTGAATTACAGAGGATGCATCCAATGCTTCAGTGGAATGCTGAACATCCAGAAAAGGACCCATATGGACTGTTAAGAGTCTTAGTTGTTTATGTAATGTTAAAAGCAGATTCAGCCAGAACCCAAGACGCAGCCACAACAAGAGGATGGTAACCAAAAGGTTTTATTACAAAAAAGTAAAAGGTGTTGAAGGGTGTGGTAAGACTGGTGGGTCAGAGACGAGGAATCCACAGGGGTCAGGAGTCCAGCCGGGGGGGGTAGGGGGAATGGACAGGGGGAGATCTGTGGGGGGTCTGAGGGGGCAAACAGACGATGAGGACAAAATCCACCAACCGGAGACAAAGTCGTAAAACAGTCCAGGGTCATGCACGGGAGGTTCTCAGGCAGAGAAAATCCAAAATCCAAAAGGCAGGAGGCAGGGTCAGAAACAGTCAGGGTTCAGCAACAGGACTCTCTACAGCAGAAGGATCAGGCAAAAATCTGTGGTCAAAAACAGGCAGGATCAGAAACCAGAAAACTCTTTGGAACATGGGACAACAAGGCTTGAAAGCTGTGACAGGGGCAACAGACGATCTCGCACTGAGCTGGTGACGAGCAGCTGTTTAAGTAGGAACCAGCTCAGTGCAGGTGAGGGCAATAAGCAATCAGCACAGCCAAGGCAGAGCTGAAGGGCTGGAATCATGACATCACCTCCCCCTCAAGGGGCGGCTCGTGACGCCCCTCTGGGCTGGTCCGGATGCAGGCAATGGAAATTGCGAATGAGGCCCTTATCCAGGATCAGGCGAGAAGGCACCCAAGACCTCTCCTCAGGACCATAGCCCTCCCAGTCGACAAGGTATTGGACGCCACGGCCCCAACGTCGGGAACGCAGCAAGCGTCTGACAGTAAAGGCAGGGGCTCCATCAATGATTCGGGGGGGTGGAGGGGGTCTGGAAGGAGGGCAAAACCTGGATGACCTCACAGGTTTGACCTTGGAGACATGGAAGGTGGGGTGTACACGCATCGAAGAAGGCAAATGGAGACGCACCGCTGCTGGGTTAATAACCTTGGTAACAGGAAATGGGCCCACAAAACGGGGTGCCAACTTGCGATTCTCTACCTTGATGGGCAGATCTTTGGTGGATAACCACACCTTCTGACCCACCAGGTATCGTGGGGCTTGGGATCTGTGGCGATTGGCATTGCGGGCATAAACAGCAGAGGTCTTGCAGAGAGTCGCTCTGGCCTTTCTCCAGACTCTGAGACAACGACGTGCTGATAAGTGGGCAGCAGGAACCTTGGTAGCCCCTTCCTGAACAGAGAGCATAGGCGGCTGATAGCCAAAAACGACATGAAATGGTGACAGACCTGTGGCACTTGATGGTAATCCATTGATGGCGTACTCAACCCAAGGTAAGTTCTGGGACCAGCGACTAGGAGCATCCATACAAAGGATGCGCAACTTGGACTCAACCTCCTGATTCATCCTCTCTGTCTGGCCATCCGTCTGAGGGTGAAAACCTGAAGAGAGACTGATGTCAATGCCGAGAAGGGTGCAAAACTCACCCCAAAAACGGGAAACGAATTGTGGTCCTCTATCAGAAACGATGTTGCGGGGGATGCCATGAAGTCTGAACACTTCTCGGGCCATCACTTCAGCAAGATCAGGTGCTGAAGGTAACTTGCGTAGAGGAATGAGGTGGATCATCTTGGAGAATCTGTCAACCACTGTGAGGAGTACAGTGTTACCTTGAGAGGGAGGTAGGCCAGTGACAAAATCCATTGAGAGGTGGGACCACGGTCGATGTGGAATAGGCAGGGGCCTTAGTAGACCAGCTGGAGGACGTCTGGAGGGCTTTACTCTGGAACACGTGGCGCATGCTGACACAAACTCTCGTGTGTCCTTTCTGAGAGTGGGCCACCAGAATCCTGACTGGACCACTGCTAGAGTCTTGGTTATACCTGGGTGACAGAAAAGTTTAGAGCCATGACAGAACTGAAGGACTTTAGACACCATCTCTTCAGGAACAAACAGAAGACCCTTAGGACACTGAACTGGAGGTGGCTGTTTCTGATGACTCCTCTTGAGCAAGGTCTCAATACTGGTAAGAGCTAGCCGGGTCTTGGAGGGAAGGATGTAGTCATGGTCAACAGAATCAGAAGGACAGACAGAAGATTGATGAAGTCTCGAAAGGGCATCTGGTTTGACATTCTTGCTGCCAGGTCGATAGGCCAGGGTGAAGTCAAATCTACTAAAGAATAGTGCCCACCTAGCTTGGCGTGGATTCAGTCTCTTGGCAGACTTGAGGTATTCCAAGTTCTTATGGTCTGTCCACACAGTAAAAGGATGTGTGGACCCCTCTAGCCAGTGCCTCCATTCCTCTAAGGCTAACTTGATAGCCAACAGTTCTCTGTCTCCAACGTCATAGTTACCTTCGGAGGCAGAGAGCCGGCGAGAAAAAAAGGCACAAGGATGTAGCCTGGCATCATCTGCGAACCGTTGAGACAGGACTGCGCCGACCCCAGTGTCAGAGGCATCAACCTCCACCACAAACGGGTTAGATGGATCTGGAAAACGTAGAATGGGAGCTGAGGTAAAAAGATGCTTAAGCTTACAGAAGGCTTGTTTAGCCTCTGAAGACCACTTGAACTGAGTCTTAGAAGAAGTGAGTTGATGAAGGGGGGCAGCCACAGAACTAAAATCCTTGATAAAACGGCGATAAAAATTAGCAAACCCAAGAAATCGTTGAAGCTCCTTCAAACTGGATGGTTCTGGCCACTCCAAGACTGCTGCCACCTTAGAAGGATCCATGTTAATCCTGCCAGGAGCAATGACAAACCCCAGAAAAGATACAGATGACTGATGGAATGCACACTTCTCTGCCTTAACGAATAATTTATTTTGGAGCAGTCTGAGGAGAACCTCCCGCACATGCTTGATATGGGCAGGAACATCCTTTGAAAAAATCAAGATGTCATCAAGGTATACAAAAACGAACCTGTTTAGCATGTCCCTTAACACATCGTTAACCAATGCCTGGAAAACGGCTGGGGCATTAGTGAGCCCAAAGGGCATGACCAGGTATTCATAATGCCCTGAAGGGGTGTTGAATGCTGTCTTCCATTCATCTCCTTCTCTTATGCGGATCAGGTGGTAAGCATTACGCAGATCCAGTTTAGTGAACACGGTACTACCTTGAAGGAGCTCAAAAGCAGAAGTCATGAGAGGCAGAGGGTACCTGTTCTTAACAGTAATTTCATTAAGGCCTCGATAATCGATGCATGGTCTAAGAGAGCCATCCTTCTTGCCCACAAAGAAGAATCCTGCTCCTGCTGGGGAAGAGGATTTTCTGATTAGACCTGCCTTGAGGGCATCAGAAATGTATTCCTCCATTGCCCCTCTTTCTGGGCCAGAAATAGAATACAATCTGCCTCGAGGTGGGGTGGTTCCCGGGCGAAGGTTAATGGCACAGTCGTACTCTCTATGGGGAGGCAGAGAAGTGGCCTTAGACTTGTTAAATACCTCACGCAAATCATGATAAACCCTTGGGACCCTAGACAAATCTGGGTAATCATGGATGATCTCACATGGAGATGTCATGATAGGAGCTTCCCTTAAACAAGAAGTGGGACAAGATGGTCCCCAAGACTGAACCTCACCAGTGAACCAGTTAATGACTGGACTGTGTTTGATGAGCCAAGGGCGTCCCAGAATCACCGGAATCTCAGGAGACCTGGTCAGTAGAAACGTGATCCTGTCGTGATGGTTTCCTGAAATCAGTACAGAAACAGGTTTAGTGCAGTGAGTGATAGTATCAATGAGGTGCCCATCTATGGCAAAGATCTCACGTGGTTTCTCTAGAAGTTCCAATTCCAGTGCGAGCTTATGAGCTAGGTTGACATCGATAAAGTCAGCGTCAGCACCGGAATCAATGAAAACAGGGACTCCACTCCCTTCAGGTGAGTCAGGAAATCTGATGGTGCACTGATTATGGGGAGGATTCTGATGTCTGAGGATAGGGCTCAGTAAAGACCCCCCGAGCTTTACTGAGCCTGTCCTTTTGACGGACAGTTAAGAGCTCGATGGTTCTTCTCCCCGCAGTAAAAACACAGGTGGTTTCTGAACCTCCTCTCCCTCTCTTCAGCAGAGAGCCTGGTCCTTCCCAACTGCATGGGCTCCTCAGTGTTAACAGGGGGGGACGTAAAGACTTTGGGCATGCTGCTTGGACTGACCTGAACAGTTGAGACCCTTCTTTGATAACTAGATGAAGACTTCTCCTTCTTACGTTCACGCAGGCGTTGGTCAATCCGTGTGGCAAGCCTTTCTAAGGCCTCGAGGGTCTTGGGAGGGTCACGGGTAGCAATCTCATCCTTGATTTCATCTGACAGGCCCTGGTAAAAAACGTCAAACAGGGCCTCACTATTCCAAAGACAACTGGATTTCAAGGCATGGAAATTTATGATATAGTCCGTAACTGGATGAGAGCCCTGTTTGAGAGAAAACAGTCTCCTGGCAGCCTCTCTCTCAGGACGGATAGGATCAAAAACCCTCTTCATCTCATCAGAAAACTCTAAAAATGAGTCACAGCTGTCAGCATCATTCTCCCACTCAGACGTTCCCCACAGCTTAGCCTTACCAGATAGTAGAGAGATAGCGTAGGCCACCTTGGCTCGTTCAGAGGGGAAGGCTGAGGGCTGGAGTTCAAAAAGCAGAGAACACTGGGTTAGAAAAGGTCTGCATTGTTCAGGATCCCCATCAAAACGCTCAGGGGGGGGAATCTTAGGTTCGTTGTTAGCGTTAACTGTGGGAGTGGCAGAAAGTGGACGTGGCTGCATAACTGAGGGCCTAGCTTGGGCTTGGGAATCCCTTAGAGAAGAAAGTCCCCGTAAGAGCTCCTGGACATTTCTTTCTAGGCCGGTAATAGCATCCTCTACTTTAGAACACCAATTGGGATTTGGCTGTGGTTTCATACTGGCGAGATCGTACTGTAATGTTAAAAGCAGATTCAGCCAGAACCCAAGACGCAGCCACAACAAGAGGATGGTAACCAAAAGGTTTTATTACAAAAAAGTAAAAGGTGTTGAAGGGTGTGGTAAGACTGGTGGGTCAGAGACGAGGAATCCACAGGGGTCAGGAGTCCAGCCGGGGGGGGTAGGGGGAATGGACAGGGGGAGATCTGTGGGGGGTCTGAGGGGGCAAACAGACGATGAGGACAAAATCCACCAACCGGAGACAAAGTCGTAAAACAGTCCAGGGTCATGCACGGGAGGTTCTCAGGCAGTGAAAATCCAAAATCCAAAAGGCAGGAGGCAGGGTCAGAAACAGTCAGGGTTCAGCAACAGGACTCTCTACAGCAGAAGGATCAGGCAAAAATCTGTGGTCAAAAACAGGCAGGATCAGAAACCAGAAAACTCTTTGGAACATGGGACAACAAGGCTTGAAAGCTGTGACAGGGGCAACAGACGATCTCGCACTGAGCTGGTGACGAGCAGCTGTTTAAGTAGGAACCAGCTCAGTGCAGGTGAGGGCAATAAGCAATCAGCACAGCCAAGGCAGAGCTGAAGGGCTGGAATCATGACAGTTTATGGATGTATATGTTTATCCTCAAGCAAAGAAAAAGAAAATGCAGAATTCATTTTGCTGAACGTTGCAAAATGTGGAGAGCAACATTAAGTTAAATATACAAAAAGCCAAATTCATGTTCCACCGTTGGATTAAGAGGTCATTTTATTTCCATAGCACATTTTCAGTAACAAGGCAATTCAAAGTGCTTTACAAGAATTGGAAGGAAACACAAACAAAATAATAAAACCAAAAATAAAGACAAAGAGACAAAAGTATAAAACTACATATTGGTCCCCCACGCTTAATAAGAATAAGAAGAAGTAGTCCATAATTTATAAACTAGTAGAGGTTTCTCTGGATTCTTGTTCTGATAAAACTAGATTTTGTTTCTCCTTGTTAGGTAAGATTAGTGAGGTACAAAATTAAATGTTAGTTTTCCATGTTTGATTCTGTTTGAAAGAATAAAACTAAATGTTGGTTCCATCTATTCTGGGTTGAGTTCTATATTTGTACAATATAAAACTAAATGTTTGTTCTCCATGTTTGATTCTTGTTCTGGGTTGTTGAGTAGATGGTACTTTCTATGTAAACGTCAAATTGTTTTGAATATTCAGTGCCCACGTCCTACTACAACTTAGCAATTACAGTAGACGGCAAGAACAACTAATGTATTATGAAATGATCACATTACCTTGCAATTACCTGGTGATAACAGCTAATAATAATATATAACATACAATAGCTGGTAAATTTGCACCAGCCTAAATAAGCATGTCATTATCTAGTAGTATCGGAGCACATCCAGTAACTAAAATGTGGAGCTTAAATATTACATATTCTTCAATTAAGTACTCGTTTTTTCAGAGCTGTAGTAGGAAGTGCTGTTAATCTAGGTTTCTAATGTGAAGGTTTTTTTTTTGAAACATTCAGACCTGAGCAGAGCCTCAGTCAGACTACGGTTGTGTTTAGATTGATATAGTTTCAGGTTGACTGGATCCCCCATGGCTTTGCTTTTTCAGGTGCAATATATCATAAGCAAAAATTCAGAGAAAAATTAACACAGTGTTAGTCAGCATATCAATTAGCATTTTTAATTTCCCTTGGGATTAATGAAGTATTTTTTTTTAAATTGAATTAAACCGAATATCAATCCAAACATCTATTATTTCTAAACAAGCTGCTGTATTTAAATAATTAGATCAATAAAACATCAAGCAGACAATGTTGATAATTGGCTTCTGAAAAAAAAAATGGTGGATGGTTATGAGTGTGTGTGTGTGTGTGTGTGTGTGTGTGTGCATGGTAGTTTGTCATGTGTGTGTCCTAATGTTGCCCTGTGATAGACTGGCAGACTGTGCAGCCTTCCTGTCAGCCAGTGAGTGGATTCACCAGCCCCTCAGCGAACCTTCAGTGATAAGCAAAGATAGAAAATGGATATATGGATGAGTGAGTTTTAAAATGAAGTATTTTATACCTCTGGAGTGCTAAGTTTAATTGCATTTGTCTAGCTGCTTTTAGCTTCACAACAGACATTTCTGTTTTCCTTCTAGAGTGACTTTCTCCAGTCCTGATTTTTCTTCTTCCGACTATGAACACATGCTAACCATGTTATGAATATTTTTGTTTTAGTTAAGCAATTAAACGCAATGGACCAAAATATATATGCATTTAAAATAAATCTTATTAACCCATCAAACTTTCCAGTTTATTACATTTTTAATGAAATATAAACAAATTGAAATTAAAAACATCCAGTGACTCAATATCATTAAACACCAGAACGAATCAAGAAAGATTGGCTTTTTATTTCATTTTAGTGCCACCCAGCTGGTAATTCTGTCAGATTTTGTTTTTCTCCTGACCTGCACAATAGATCAAACTGCAACATTAACAATGACATGCATAATATCACAACACAGTACACAAATATAAGCAGTATATGGGTTTTTTTTTATTTGTTTTATTTTTTGCCATGTATTCAGTCTCTACATACTAAACAAATATGTTACCGACTGGATGCACATTCACCATCTTCTATGCCAAAACCTGAATTTGCTCAAAATAATAATGACAGAATAGAGTGTCGAGATCATAAATATAAAGAAGGATTTAACAATAATAATCCAGTTTGAACTGCTCCTCATATTATAAACCTCTATTTAGAATTAGTCACATTCAATAAATTAGAATACACATACCAATGGGTCTCGTTTGTCAGTTTTAAAGTACCTTTAAAAAATAAAACCAATAAGTAGGTATTAAACATACTTTTCATTAAGCGTTTATTTCTGCTTGTAAAATGTACTTTTTTCATTGGCCTGATGTAATATTCTAATTTTAAATGTCATGTTTTAATTAACTGTAAGCAGAAAATAATCATAATTAAGCAAAGTAAAGGTCTTCCATCATCCACCTGTGTGTAATTAATCTGTAATTAAACTTACCTATAAAGTTCCTAAAATAAATGGACTTTGCAATTATAGAATTTCTTGTGTAAATAGAATTGGAATGTATTAGATTGCTTAGAGGTTTTCTAAGGATTCCTTTATTCACAATTTAAACATATGTGGTAATTCTTTGAGGGCAGGATATGAAAGAACAGCTGCAAATATTAAAGTTTAATATTAAATCATAAAACGCCATAACCTGCCTTCAGTCTGTGTTTCACGCAATGTTCAAACAGATCAACATACTGTTATTTAAATTTTTAAAAAAACTTCCAAGAATATATTACAATATCCTTGTTTCAGACAACTCGACAAACACAAGACAGATGTAAAATAAAAGAAAAGAAAAGAGCAGACTCCTGAGGAACACTGCAAGACATGAAAGAACATGAACAGTTTGAAAGGCAAACACTAATAATATGTGGGATGAGTGTATGTCTAAGAAAAGAGATAACTCACTTACACAAAGACCTGGCAGACAATTTTTAACAGCTTTATGAAATGTTTTTTTTTTTTTTTACCACACATGATCATTCTACTAAAACCATTGCAAGCGGCAAACTGACATTTCCGAATGGATTTTGTTGGCTCGGCGGGGGTCAGGGCGAACAACGAGAACAGAAATGCAAAAGGAAAGTAGCCGAATCGGTGGGAGACAGCGAAGGCAATAATGACGGAGTGGGCTGGAGGAGGATGGAAGAAAACAGAAAGATGTTAGGAGGTGTGGGTGGGAGTGGGGGGTGGAGGCTGGTCACAGCAGGAGAGCAGGAAGAGAGGCGGCTGTCTGAACACAGAGAGATTATTAAAAGGCCATCAGAGGAAGTAAAAACCTTTACTGACCTTTGTTAGTGTTTCTAAGGCCTACTGCCATCTAGAAACAGTGTTTATGTCCTGGACTAAACACCAAAAGAAGCTGAACGATAAGGCGTTGTAGTGGAAATAGTCAAAATGTAATCAGGAGGAGTGAGTGAATAAGGATATTTAAGATTTAGGAAATAATGCAGGAAGTCTTTAGGAGTTTTTCTAAAAATGGAGAAAAGAAAAAAAAGATGAGGGAAAGGTCAGATCGGAATAGTTTCTTTAATCATCATCACGGTCGGCTGACAGTCAGAAGGGGCCAGTAAAGACTCGGCCAGACAGCCAAAGCAGAAAGCCCATCTGCTGCTTGTGTCCCTCAACAATGAGGCTCTAATCTAAATAAATGGGCCGGCTGCTCCACTCACACTTATAATGGCTTTGCTCATCACACACAGTGAGGAGGGGATGAAGATGAAGAACAGGAAAACGGGGACGGCAAACGGCAAACGGCAAGAGGAAGATGCATCGAGTGCGTCTGCGCTCAAAGTTGGTGTCGGCTAACTTTGGGATAAGTTCGGTTGGAACACCCAAACTTCCAACACTATACGTTTATCTACGTTTCTATGATTTGTGCAATTCAAATCAGCAATCCCACAGCACTTGCCGGTAAACTATGTTCCCATGTCATGTTAACTGTTTAAATATGCTGAAATTCGCTGGTAAGACGTACAAAACGCTAATCTCATTTCAACCAGGACAGAAGAACAACAGCAAGGAAGAGCAGGAGGATCAATAAAGTTGTGTGATTAAGTCCCAGGGAGGAGTTTCAGCTTTTACAATTCATGCTTTAGCAAAGTGAATTTGCCCTCTGAAGGGACAATTAAGTTTCAAATGGAAAACCAATTATGGCTGGACGCTGATGAGGAGTCTCTGTACGGAGGAGAGAGTGAGCAAAGAAAACTTGCAGAAGCTCTGCAGATTGTGAGAAATACATTGTGTTTAATACACTTATTATAAATACGTAAAAAGTATCAAAGAGCTATCCAAGATAATCCAAATTCTTTAGTCCCACTTCTCAAAGCTCTCTTACAGATATCACAACATCATCTGTAACTAAATATATTTATAGTTAATAACTTGTTCCCATTGCTTCCCTTGCTACTTCCATGCTGCACCATGAACAGTTTCATACTAATGTACTTAAGTGCAAAGATAACTGCTGTGTCAGTGAAGTATTTCAACAAATATGGCGTTAAGTAGAGATTGTGAACTCTAATCCAACATTTAAATACCATTATTATTATTTTCCAAAACAGCATTATATCATCATCATTCTGGTGTTAAACATTCATCAACGTTATTTTCCATTCCATTTCTCTGCAGAAGACTATGAGCTGATTATAGATTAGTTTCAATAATTAGATGACAAAATATGCTGGCCTCAAAGCAACCAATAACTATGAAGTACGAAATGGCCAGATGCTACATTTACAAACAAAAAAAAAGTAAAAATATTCTGATAAATATGTTCTGAAAACGAATTTGGACGCTGACCTTTGAACTCATCTGAAGTCCAGCATAGAGAGTCAAGTCTAAAGCTAAAATCTCAGCACTTAAGCATCCACACCCCTCTCCTGCTGTTCAGATGATTAACATCCAGACATTAGAGTGTTCCCTCAGAGAAAACAAACTGAGACTAAATGCATTTTCTCCACACACACCCTGATGTTGCCTCAGCTAATTGCCGAGCGCTGCAGTGGGATCACACAGCGCAGCATGTCTCCGCCACACTAGACATGGAAAACATCCATTTTTCCACTTAAAAAATGATTCTCAATAGAATAATCTAAATCAGCTCTAAAGCGGGTGCTTCAGGTCCATTTAACAATCCAAGAAAGCCAGACGCACAAGCTCATAAGAACCCACTGTGACTGCTGTGGTGTAGGAATAATTACAGGGAACTCGTTGGGATGGAGTTGACTGAATGTGGAGTCTGAGACTTAATAAGCGCTGGTTCATTACTCTGCGCATCTCTGGCTGAAATGATTCAAAGCTATGTGCGAGTGTTTAAAAACATTCAGATACAACGATGTAATTGGACAGAAATACAAATGATTTAAATCTAGTCCCACAAACTGCTGGACGCTTGATGTCCCAAATAGAAGCACCTGTATGTCTTTTCTAACTTAACTCATTCAGATATAATTTTTACCTGCTCAATGACAAACAAATAGAAGAAGCCATTTCCTATTTAAAGTCTAAAAAGCAAACTTCTTGATGTGTTCCAGCAGCGAATACTCACATGTAAATCAGTGTAGGTACTGAAACTCCAAGGGTCAGAAAAAAAAAGAAAGAACTGCAGCCATTTCATTGGGAACCGATGAACTAGTTCTTTCTCAGCGCTGATTTTGAACAAAGACAGTAGTTTCAACAGAAGCTTGCGTCTGGTTCATAAAGGCCGATTAAATCGATCAAAATGTTTCAAATCTGGAGTTCAGTTTTCAATCTGTCTAATTTGTGAAAAAAAACAAACACTTCAGCATCATTAAAATGTTAGTTAGGCATCAGATTAGCGAGCTGTCTCATCTTCACAGTTTGTTGATATCACCTGTCGCAGGTTTACGCTGTTCAAAGCTTCGCACTGAAATGATAATTTCCTCTTGATCCACAAATGCCATTTCTGACTCTGTTGAAAAACACTGTTGGTGTCCGTGTCAACCAGATGGCGTTATTAAGTCTTGCTGTAAACACGGTGTTTTTTCAGTGAATGCCTTTGCAGATCAGTTATCACCTGATTGAGGTTGTGAAGATTCACAAATGACTTTCTGGGTTTTTCAGTGACCAAAAAGTGGAAGATTTTGAAAATCTCAGTTTGTGGCGGATCAGTGTAAGGCTAGATATCCAGAAATTATTATTAACGATACACTGTCACCAGAATTTTCTTCTGTGTTGCTGCAAAATAACAGTTTTCTCTGAAGACTTAGACTAAGATAATGAAGAGACAGGTTATTATTCTTCTCTGGCTGAAAATTGTAAACTGTTTCTAAAAAAAAAAAAGAAAAGGCTTTTATCAGACAGTAAAGCATGGCGATGTGAGTCTGATTTAAATTCTCATGCAATAACATTTACTTCCAATGGCAATTTCCATGTTTAAATGTTTCATGTTTTCAAAAACCAGACATTTCCCTTGCTTCCGCATCAGGCACGTCATCCATGGTGAGGTCAGTTAAGGCGGCTCGAGATCTCCAACCCACGATGACACAATCCAATATCCAATACAGTAAATGTTGGCTGCCCTTGCTGATGTGAAACAGACCAAAGGGAGACATCATTTTTGTTGCTGGGTGACAAGCCAGACACACCTCAGACGAGAAGAACAAAGATTGCTGCTGTCCATGTCCCCAACTTTGACAGGAACGCACCATTTGATTGGACCGGCTAATTACTGGCTTCCAGGACTGAGAAGTGAAAACCCTGCAATTATTTGTCTGTTTTGTATGATTTATTCCTACAATGCTGGATAAAAAACAAGAACATGTTATTCCATCATACCCAAACATTATCTCCTGTTGCTGATTGCTGCATCAGGTCACACTATCAGAGGTAGCGCCGTGACGGCCGCACCTTGTTGGTAGTTTCAGCTGATGTGTCCAAATCTGTTATAGCCATAAGCTGAAGTACTGAGAAGCAGATTTACTTCTGGAATTTTTAAGAGAACAAAAATTGATTGTAGAAAAAAAAAAAAAACAAATGAAATTACTACAGCATTGTTGAGCTCAATGAGACTGACATACTGATTAAATCATATTGTGGTGAGACTTAAAATAGCAAAATCCTTACATAACTTGCACACACACAAAACCACAGTCGTTTATAGTGAATTTTTGAATTTTTAACCCTGGACTACATCAGCTAAGCATCTTCAGTGTATGGATTTTTAAGCTACTAAGGTCAACATTCTGACATCAATGAAGTTGAGAAAGCTGCAATGTCGTCACGCTGTTCATACATTATGAGTTCTCTAAAGTGTGCCTCAAACTCAACAGTATTGCTGAATTATCATGACATTGGAGGACATTTTGCTCATCGCCTTAAATCTACAAAGCTCAGCTCCCTGTTAACGAATGATAATAGGCTTCAGCTTGTGTGTTTTCAAGCACAAACCAGCTGTTTGGAAATAAAGTCTTTGCTTCGTTTCACAGTTTTGGAGAAGATTTCTTGAGAAACTTTATAAACAAGATCCAAGGACCATCAAACCATCTGCTGTGAAGGACTCACCAGTTAATCTCATGTGATTAACTGCAAAGCTTCGAAACGTGACCAAGCACTGAGGTGGATTCTGTCGAGTCGATTCATTCAGGTTCAAAACGTCTCCTTCAAAATTCTACTTCTATGTAAGGATTTGCTACAAATTCATCCAGCTCCAGCTCCCAAAACAACGTTTAATATCATTCTAAACCCTTGATAGGATATTGATCTTTCCTCAAAATCTCCTTCGTACAGGAATAAAAACTCAAGTGTGTTATTGTGTTTCATCCTTCAAAAATGTCCAGATGTCAGCCCAGATGGTTGACAGTTCAGTCCATTTGTTCCCCACCTGCTGTCACAACAAAACCCCGAGCTCGACGCCGGCTGCGGAGTCTTTTGTGACAGACTTCCCGCTGACCCAGCCGGGATCAGAGGTTCTCTCAGAGCTCTCATCACGCTGACCGACACTTGTTCATATCAGAGCTAGAGGGCAGCCTGACATCAGAGCACACTGATTGTTGAACCTGTCCACAAACTCTTGGTTTCACAGCTGAGGTGACTATTTTTTCCAACAAGGGAAAAAACTATATATATATATATATATATATGATTTTAATCACTTTTTTGTTTCTTTTTAATTTAGTTTTGACTCAATAAAACCATCTTAAAAAAAAAAAAGCTTTCAGTTTAGTGGTAAGCACAGATATTCATTATAAATGTTATCTGCTGGCAAAACACCCCAGCATCCAAAAAGAAAAATAATAATAATGCTAATAAAACACAAAAGCAGAGTAGCATGGTGAATAGTAAAAATGTACAGAACCTTCACAGAAGTGTTTGGGAATTTTCAAATATCAGCGACGCTGAAGCTGGAAACAGACAGATCATAAACAGGTCACACAGGGCGTATTACCATCGATAGCCGTTTTGCTCGTTGCATTGAGGGTTCAGGCTGCATTATGTTGCGCAATAATCGCGCAGCAAAAAATACAATAACGGTTGTGTTAAACTGTTTGAGCCTCAGAGAAAATGGAGGGATCATTATGGGAAGAGAAACAGAGCAGCAACTAACCTCAGAGTAATAACAGCTGAGATCAGCTCAGCAGGGAGACAAGAAATATGATAATACTCATAAGAAAAACTGAACCTGCAGCTGCTGCATCTCCTACAACACCCCCCCCCCCCCCCCCCCCCCCCACACACACACACACATCTAAGCACTCCAGCAGAGAGAGCGAACGCATTATAAAAATATTAATAAATAAATCAATTAAAAAAAAACAAAAAAACTTGTTTTTGGACCCCACACTGTGCTGCACGAGTTGCATCGGTCATCTACAACATTTATGAAGCTTTTTAAAAATATATATATTTTACTGAATTTAGTCTGAACACATGTGAATCCCTCCAATTAAAACCCCAAATACGGAAAAACCCAAAGCGGTATAATTCATTCAAATTAAAAGAAGCTTGGTCATTAAAAAAAATATGAAAAGTTTTAACTTTATAACTTCTTTCCTCTCACAGCAGCATCGTTTGGCAGAAAGAAAAGGAGAATATTGAAAAACGATCAGTTCTCTTTTATCTGTTTCACAGAATAAAGCAGCTTTTAATCAAACTCCCCAAATATGGTTGATGTGACTGCTGATCAATGCTCAGCTAGTGCTGCTAGCTTCAGGCAATATTTTAACTAAATAAAACAGCATGTGACCAAATGACGTTCAGCGCTTCATGCTCCTGTCCAGGCTGCAGGAGACAACATGGCATTGCACCAATTTACTCAGAGTGGTTCAAGTCAAGTCAATGACTGACTTCTTATAGTATTACTAAAATCTTTATGGACAAAAATTTGCTTTCAAACCTTCTGAAACCCTCTGAAAATTTTCCCTCTGGTGGTACAAAGATTTCCAGATAAAACCACTTGCAAGTTTATGATGTGCATGCACTACAGAAGTAGAAGACGTGAAATCCAAAATAAGACCAAACTTAACCCATTTTAGTATGAAAGGAGCACATGGTGGAAATCAATGTCAATAACCGACTCCTGTTCTCTTCTCCTGTCTAAAGGAATAAACAGCTGAATAACACCTTGACACCTAAATGCCACAAAACACATACAAAAACAGGTTTCTCATCTTGGTTAAATACACATTTGCAGGATTTTTCAAAACAATAATGGCCATCGTGTTGACATCTAAAACTGAGAGCACAGAGTTAACATCGAATTTGAAGCTTTTGATTCGGCATTGAAGTCAGTGAATAAATGTTTATCCAGGGACTAAAAGGTGAAACAAAAAAACAAAAAATCAAATCAAGATCAGCTGGGAAGGACAACCAGAACCCACTTGCTCTGTGGAATTAAATGAAGCGATTAAGAGGATACCTGTAAGTCATTTAAATATTCAATTATTTACTCTCTTTGAATCAGCTGGTTATGCGAAGATTCGTGTTAAGGTGAATCTTACTGACAGCAGTGGGAGGTTGAAATATTGCACAGGGCACTTTAGAGGGGAATTGATATTACATTTTTACACATTTATTAATAAACACTCCCATATAGGTTATTTTTGGCCTCGTTCAAGCCTCAGTTAAGTGGGTCGAATCACCCTTTTGCCTGCTGCTACTCATGCTGTTCAGACATCCAAACCTAGCAAACTGCATACGTTTGCTAGGTTTCAACAATGTTTTTTTTATCTCCGTCACTGAGGTGGCTCTTAGCATTAAGTGCCACAGAGTTTGGGGATCATTATTTTAGAGCAGTTATGCATTTTAAGGACTTAACATTATGTGAGAAAGTTCCCCATATTTTCTATTTGTTTGTTTTATCATTCTAAGGTTTCTAATTTAGCTCTGATGCATTAGCTTGAAATCCCTATGGCCTGGAAGAGAGTATCTGAGAGGCTAAGCGCCCGCATCGCTCTGTATCCCTATATTGTAATTGCCACCATCCCTTATTGATCACACTGAAGAACCCATGAAGGCTAATGTGATTTCATTAAGATGCAATCAAAGTGAGCTATTCCAAACAAACACACGGGAAAACCGGGCCCTAAAGTTTCACTGCAACAACCTCTTTCAGTCAGGAAACGGTGGAAATCATTGAGGCACTTAGAGCTTTTTCCTAATGGTTTTTCAATTATTTGCTTACAGCTGATCCCTGAGAGTTCACATAAGGTAAATTCACAACAAAGTTAAGAAGAAGAAAAAAAAAACCCATAGTAAATCAGATGAAATGTTTTGGATATAAAAATGAATCTAAAATGACAGCATGTTAGAATAAAGAAAGATGCTTACAGAGACAATGGAGTGCATGTCAGGAAACTCCGAACACATGAAAAGCTGGCTTCCACAGCCAGAGGGAAAACACTCCGGTGTGTTTCTGCAAGCAGAGCTGCATCATCTGTCTACAGAAGCTGGTGAGTCATCAAAAAGAGACACAGGCACCATGTGGCGATATGGTCAGAGACACAAAGTTACCGCAACATCACAGCTGAGACTGAAAAATGGAAACAGGCGATCTTCAGAAGCAAACAAAATGTGTTTCATCAAAACAAAAGGATTCCTCAGACTAAATCACAAAAAAAAGAAAAACATAACTCGGCGCAAAGTGCAACAGAAAAAAGCAAACATCTGTATGTACCCCATCCCTGCCAGCAGCTGCACAAGGATTATATCAAACACTAAAGAGAAAACAGTTCAAGGGAAGAAAAAAATACCAACTAGAGCATCAGCTGTTGGGTAAACAAAGTGTGACAAATTAAAAGATCAACTTTTTAAATATTATCTGATTCAGGTGGATTCAGTTATTTAGCAGATGGGAGGGGCTTCATCAAGAGTAGATGTAAAATTAAGATCACCTCTAGCTTAAGCTAGGTTCCATCTGTAGTTGGAACGGGGAGATTTTGCCCACTTGTAACAATACTTCCATTGACTTCAGAAGTGAATGTTTATGTCAGTCCTTCTGAGGTTTCAGAGAACTGGAACAGAAACAGTGATGCTCATTTCACCATTTTGTAACCGAGTCACTCAAAATGCAGCGGTCTCCAACAAAACATTTCAAACCGACCATGTGTCCATTCGTCACCTTCACAACTTGTGATTTGTTGTAAATTCACCCGCTCAATTGGTCCAGAGTGAGCAAAGAAACAAAATAATTGGAAACAACTCATGCATTATGGATTGTTCAAAAAATAATATACAGAAACAAAACGAGAGACTTTTATGATTTCTAATACTTCCTCAATAACGCAACCACCAACATAAGTAAAAGTATATCCAATTGTTCAGATTTAAGTAGGAGGGGAGAAAACAGCAAAGTGTAGGTACAAAACAGGAACATGCATTAGCAAGGCGGAGAACATTTTGATAAGAAAACAACAAATCCATATACACTTATTCCAAACTATGCTTTCTGGAACAGAGCTGTTTTGTCTCATCTTTGATTTCCAATGCAATCGTCTCCGCTAAAGCGCACGTCTTGAATTTTACCTCTGAGATTCCAACAGAGCAGCAAACAAAAAGCGTCGACCCCTTACCATACTCTATGTCATAAAACAAGATGAACTTCTGCCAGCGCAGCTCTTCCATGAGCGTCAGCATGACGTTGTTGAGGCGTACGGGCGGCCGGGCTGCCAGTGTATAGCGCTGCCCTCCGGGGCTCGGGTTGAACTGGCAGGCCGTCCTGGGGGAGCCGTCGCCGTTCCTCTGGATGTACATGTGCGGGATGTGCATGGCGTCTGTCAGGGACTGCAGGGCGCTGGCCGAGGCGCAGCCTGTCGAGGTGACCAATGCCAGGATGCCCTGGTTCATCAGCTCGCAGGCTGCAAGGGGAGAGGAGGAAGAGAGAAGAGATTTTTATTTTTTTTGATAAAGTATATATACAGTAATTGATCAATTCTCAGAGAATAAGGACAAACGGAGCACTGAAGCACATTATGTAGGTTAAAAGTGAAAGTTTAACTACATAAACTATTAGAATTGATGTTTTTAGTTTGCTGGGAGATTTTTCACCTGCAAGTTGCAAACCCAAATTAAGTATGATTTACTGCAGAAATAGAAACCAAGTTCCTTCTCATCGTATCACATGAGAAGTTTCAAAGAGAGGAGAACAAAATGGCCTTCACAGATTTCAACAGAACCCTGTTGACTTCAGGTGTCCGAAGTGCATTTCATCTTTACAGGCAAAACCCAAGAAAACACATCTGACTGCGCACACACAAAGCATGGATGTGGACATGACTTCAGTGTGGAAGTTCACTGCCGCAAACAGATGATCTAGACAGAAAACATCAAAGAGCCTTGAATTGAATCTTCACTAAAACTCAAAAATGTGATATTTAAATTTAACCAGATACCTGACCTGTTTCTAAGGATAACAAAATAGCAGATGGATTAGTGAGAAACAAGCAGAACACACCAGGCAGTTATAGCTCTTGGCTGGATATTTCTCATCCTCTAAGCAGCTTCAGTTGCTTCTATCTGAACCACGGCTTTGGGTGTTAAAGCCTTATCAAACTTTCATTACCTACATTTTGCTGCCGGTTGTCCGTATTTATAGCTTTTTGTGGCATCTAAATTGAAATGTGTACGTGAAGATGGTTAACTCATGGCAGCAGACCAAATTTAACTATGGGTACAAAAAACAAAAATCAAATCAGGCCCTTTATGATAGTCAAAAGTGCCACACCCAGTTATGAGGCATTGAAAAAAATCGAATAAAGTCATAATTTAAAGCAATTGTGGCAAAAATGCCAACCAAAATAAAATAGAGTTTGTTGTGGAAAATTAAAAAAAAATATGCTGCTGTGCATTTTGATGGAACAAGTGTATTATTCTCAGATTTTCTATAGTTATTGCAGTCGCAAGCACAATTTTAATTACATTTCTGGCAGATATTGTAAAACCAATATCATCCCAAAACATGAATACTTCTACATGAATATTGAAAACAAAATGAAAGCACTGATAACAAAAAGAGAGAGAGTTCAGAAATAAGTTTTCACCCAAACTTTAATACCAAAATTCATTGACTCAGTGTATTGTAATGTCGATCTATAGTGTCACATAAAGTTGATTTCTCTTGTTGGCTTTTATGTCCATTTTAAAAAAAAAGAAAAATAGATTGAGACAGAAGAAGAGTGAATGTGAACTTCTTTTTTTTTTTAATTAAGTCATATTTAAAATTCTGCTTTTATTTAATTTACCATAAGAACTGTAAATGTCACAATCGGAAAATGTCAAAATAATCTTAAAGAAAAGTCTTCATCCAACTCTGACACCTTTGCTCAAATCAGCAGCTCTGATGTAAGACGCACAAACTAACACAGTTCTTAAACTGACTTGCTTTGAAGAAAAAAAAAAGCTCTTGATAGTGGAAAACTCAGCCAGGCAGCTCTTTTCCTGCAGTAAAACACAATCCTCAGAGCTAGACTTTCATCTGCACCATTTTCCAACTTTCTGGCACCACCTGGATCATCTCTCACCTCTGTACATTATATATATATATATATATATATATATATATATACTTACATATATATATATATATATGAAATCACAGTTCGAGTTAAAGAGCTTAAACATGTCTCTTTCTGCCCACAGACAGGTGAGGAAGCACAGAACTCCCAGCTCATTCTCCTCTTGGAGAGCTCTTGCTTTAAAGCAGGTGCGTCAAATTGTTACAAGGACAAAAAATAAATACAAAAAATGACAGAGAAAGCAACAAAAACTGCACAACACATTTGTATCTTTTCCCCAAGGCTATGTACGCATTTTTGGTTCCAACAAATTACTTTAAAGTACCAGCAGGTTGGGACACAGTTTTAAAAATCAAATCCGTCCAGATTTTATTAGGATTTTACCCACAAGCTTCCCTCGATTCTGTTTGAAATTTATTCAAATTTGTTTGTGGGAAAATTTGTTCTGGTCTATTGCAACCAAAAGGTGTGTTTGGTACCAAAACAATGCAGCAAATAACTGGAGGAACATCCTGATAAAACAGGAAAGCACAGTAGTGGCAGCATCATGGAGGTGTTCATCTTCCTCTGAAACTTGGATACTGATTTTTTTCCAAATGCCACATGAAAGAGAAGCTTCATCTGTCGGCATGACAACAACCCGAAGCATTCTGAACGCCACAAAAACAAAGTACAAGTGTTCAGAGAACCAGACCAAAGAGTCAAAAACTGAATCCAAAAGAAAGTCTTTGAGCTACTCTGAAGAGGGACCTGCACAGATTCTGAGAGGTTCTGTAATGTTTTTACTAAGTCAATCAGCTTAAAAGTGTTCTTGTTCTTGACTTCACCAAATTATTTTTATGGGTTCTTTTTCCCACTCAATGTCTGTGATATGTTTCAATAAATGTAAAAGAAGAAAAAAATCTGAAATTATTCTGCTTTCCCCCCCCCCAAATAAAATAAATCCTTCAAAGTTGTTTCTCAAAAAGAGATTTCTTCTCTCTTATCACGGATTCAATGTCTGTCGTTGGTTTTGGTTTCACCTCAAGAAAACTACTGCCAAACAACTTTGAGTTTCCAACATCAAACTGGAGCCGCACGAAGGCTCTTCACTTGCAGTGTTCGGACAAAAAGCCATAGTTTAAGCCTTTTAGACGCCTTTCATCTCCAGTTAGAGCCCAAGTTTCTCTGCAGGAGAAGATCTGTCCGGACTAAAAGGTCAAGAAATGCTTCAAAGGACAGCAGGAGTGTTATGACTGAGCTCCCACCAGGGGAAAAGATGAAATGTAGAAAAAAGAAGAAGCATCCGTGCTGAGGCAGAGGAGCATAAAATGAAGGCTGGTCGCCTTCAAGGAAAAAGCAGGAAAACAGCAGCAGGAGAACAGCTGGCAGGTCGCAGGAATCCTGCTGCTTAATGTTTGATGAGTCAAACTTGGCTGAACTCGAGCTGAATCCCTCAGAGCTGAGAACAAACCGAGGACACGAGATCATCAACAGTCAGTCGCCTAAGTGCACCGAATCCATCTTTATTATGTGAAAGCTTCTGTTTTAGAGAGCAGCGTTGTCTGTGATTTTTTTCGTTGTTTTTTTTTTTTTAAAGGGATCGGCAAGGGAAAAAAAATGCAATCAACCGAACTAATAGTTTTCAAGACAACGGGACAAATGTTGCCTCTAAAACAGGATCTAATGAACTAACTCTGATCTAATTAGCAAGAAGTTAGTTAATAAAATAAAACATGTTTTTTTTTCTGCCAGCCACTCTCTTGATCATATTCTGAGTTCAGTTCATAATTATAAATCAGATGCAACCACTAGATGTGAATCTTTAAAAGCTGCATCAAGTCTTCAAATACGGTCTGAAGAACACGCTGCACTGCTTTGCAGCATGTTTCTGTTTGCAGCTCAATTTTCACACGTTTGTAAATGTATGCTTCAAATTAGATTTTAAGAGGGCTAGGTGTAGTTCTTTGAACACTATTTTTTGCCCAGATTCGAAAAAAATAAATACATAAAAAAACTTCTCCTGGAAGCAAAATACATATTAAAAGAAATATATTTATGCAAATATGCCAAGAAGTCCCCAGATTTTTGACAGATGTAATGTATTATTAATAAAGAAGCAGAAAAAAAAGAAGCCAAGGGTACAATTTGTGTGCAGCTTAGTCCATTTGTAGTCCAGCAATGCTTCAATTTGCAGAAAACATCCAATTGGTGTCTGCTCTAAAAATTTAACCGATTACATCCTGATCACTGGCCTGCATAGGAAACGAATTATGTCCAAATCAGACGGTCCCTTTTGGGCGCGGAACTGTTTTGATCAGTCTGGTTAAAAATGCATTAGCCGCAAAAGCGGCGATAATTAGGAGCGAACCCCGAAACAAACTGGAGGCACTTTGAAATAAATCACAGCACGGAAGCCACAAGCAATATTCACCTTTTCTTCAGCTGCCCGCAGACAAGAGAATAAACATTAATAATAAATGGCCAACATGACTGTCAACTCAGTCATGTTCTCAGCCAACAAAAAGATGTGGTTTATTTATTTATTTTTTTTTTAATTTCCACTAAAGCAGTGGTGTCTAACTTCAGTTATCAAGTACTGGTTTAATGCATGTTTAGATTTTGATCCACACTCAATTCAGATGGCTGAATTACCTTCAAAGCATATCATTATGTTCCGCAGAGGACTGCTAATCAAATATTCATTTGGTGTGACGAACAGGGGAAGTGTCTAAAACATGAAGGACACCAGCGCTTGATAGCTGACTTTGAAAACTACTGTACCTGCATCCCGGGAAAGTTTATGTCAGATCTGCAGCGCGCCATCAGTCAGGCACTGATTAAAAGAAAAAGAGATTTTCGTGGTTTGGCTGCGGGCTTCGGACTAGCTGAACTGAAAATTCAGCTCAAACTCCGACTTCACCATCAAACATTCACATATGATGGATTCGGGCTTTAAAATTAGGCCAGCAACAATATTTTAACAGGAACTGTAATTTATGTCCCTTAACTTACAATGTACTGTGAAAAGATCTGACCTCCAAATCATTCAGTTAAATAATTTCTATAATTTATTTTTTATATAATTATTCTTTGACTAATGTTTTAACTTCAGAATAAATTTCAGTGGAGTTGAGATGGACTAAAGTTGTGGAATAGTCTCAGTTACATTCGTTACTGTACAACACTCTATTTCAACAATTTAAAAAAACCCCAGAAGGGTCTGCCTTGAAAACCAACACAGCATTTGGCAGGCCTCTTTAAAACCCTTTAGGTCCTAAATTTTAAATCTCCGCCTGGATATTTTTGCTTATTTTAATTGTACGCAGTTCTTTAACTGTCCTGTGAGTAAATATATTTGCACATCTATCTATAACAACCGGACGTTTCAATACCCAGCAAGTTACTAAAGGAGCACCCCTCAGATTAATTTCACCCCCTGCTACAGTGGGGGTGAAATTACCGTAATAACCCGATATTGGCTGGAAAGCACAAGGTATCATCTCTCAGAAACCATTGGAATTTTTCAGATAGCGCAAAGTGTGGCGGAATTACGGTACTGCAAATTTGGCTGGATCGCCGACGCTCCGTTTAGTACTTAGAGGTTTAAATGGCCACCTGCAGGCCACATGTAGCTTTCAGACAAAAATGACAGAGTAAATGACTGATGGTACCTTAAGAATATTTTTGTTTGCAAAAGACAATTCAGAGCAAACACCTGAGACGGCAGCTACAAACTCACTGACCGTAGCATACCTAAAATATCAAGGACAACCTTAAGGCCAAACAGTCAGAGCACTTCTTCAGTGGGTGGAAGAAGTGAAAGCATAAATGTGCTTCCACCGTCTCCTTCATTGTGCCTGGCAGACTATTTGCATGTCTACCACTCAGTGCTGAACAGGTAATGTACGGTGAACTATCACTGCTCCTTCACATCTGCACATTGCCTCCCTATAGCTCAAAGAAATGAGGTTTATGATAGCTGCGGATTTGAAAAAACAACAACAACAACAAAAAAAAGCTAAAACAGACAAAATGGGGTAGAAAGCTAATTCAGCCTGAGTTGAACATCATACGTGAAATTTCTGTCACAAGCACAACACATTGCAGAAACAAGAAAAAAAACTAAACAAAGACCACCTGACTCTAAACCAAATTGGTTTGAGCCACAGATGCATTAGGGGACGGGAGATAGAGAACAGCTTAGCTTTAGAGGTATTACATATTTTTCCAGTATTCCTTCACTTACCACCGTTTGACTTAAAGGGAAAAAAAGCTCCAGGAGAGATCATGACTTTCATTTATGTCTCTCCACAAGAGAAGAACAATCACCTGGTTAATGAGGCTCAGAGCAGCAAAGTCTCCGACTAGCAGTCAGTCCGCCTCTGAAATCATTGAGCACCAATTAACACAGCACACCAGAAAGGGACTAATAGGCTCGGAGGCTTCAGATGCACAGTGCTGGTGGCTGCTAAGATAACTCTCTCAGCAGCCGACTAAAATGATTTGGGTTGCGACGCGACTCAGTTGCTCTATGAGTCCGCATTGAGTCACGGTTTCATCTGTGCTAAATGAAGCCAGCACAATATTTAGCTGGAGCGACTCCCTGTGCATCCTAACGACACTTACAGAGTGACTTGGAGCAGACGGCGGGAGACAAAGACCATTAGAGCTGGGAGAAGACAAAGATCTCCCTCCCTCCACCCGGCTCCTCATTACTGGGATCTCTGGTCAATATCTTGCTCCTAAATTAGCTTACATAAATAAAGCATACTCCTCTTATCCTTCAGCAGAGGGTTATGGATTTAAATAACATTCCTTTGCATTTCATTAAGTCCTATCAGGCAATTTAATATGACTGTTAGCAGGTCAGTGTTAGACATTACATCTAAATACCACATGGATAGTCAAAGTATAAATCATTTGTTCAGGATTTAAGATTGTCCATCTGTATAAACTGTAGTCAAGAAATACATGTATAAATAAGTATTGCCATTACTTATTTATGGCAATAAATAAGTAATGGCAAGGAGTCTGGTCAAATCCTTAACATCCATTTCCGTTATATGGTCATAATTGAGCCGTATTGCTTTAGGAACTTTAAACAGAACGGTGCACTGCATCGGAAAGAAACTATTATTTTACATCAGCTGACAACGATCTTTGGATGCAGCTGTTCTCTCCCCTACACTGATTTCAAGGATCGTTGTTCTGCCAGAGACACATTTTTATGTCCGATGTCTCCCCCCTTACTGAGGCAGATCGTCTTTGCTACCGTCTTTCAGGGTCAGTTGACCAAATGGAAAGACGCTGAAACAGGGAAAAAAGCCTTCTTTCAGAGGTCAGAAGAACACGTGACGAGAGGCAGGATTGAGCAGGTACTGAGGATTTGGAAATAAAAAAGGTCCGGCATACCTCATCGTCAATCCAGTGCTGTACCTGCCCTAGGCTTTACTCATCGAAAACGTAAAGCAAACTTGCAGATGTGTCGAATCAGATCTTGTACAAGTGGAAGGGGTATGGATTTCCCTCTTTATGTGTAAGTCCATGACCTGGTAAAGACATTGGTTGCAGATGGGTTGTCAGGAAAGTCAAAAGCTTAGCAGCATGTTGATTCAAAGGAACGTTAAAGACATTAAGGGTCCGTCTATCTACAGAACTCCTAGATAACATGGTAATGCAGGATGATGATGTTGAAACCTTGTGAGGTGCTGAAACACCTGTATCACCTTCATCAGGTAGATTCGGACCTGATGAAGATTTGTCAATGTTCAAACAAAAAGGCGTAGGCCCCATTGTGCTTACCTGATCTGGCTTATAAGGCCTTGTCAGAACTTGACGGCATGCTTCAAAAAGTATTTCTCCAACTTCCTTTATTGGTCTGCCTTTTGAAACATTAAATAACACAAACTATGTGTTTAAAATGCATTTAATCAAAATATGAAAATGCGATGTGTAAAATCTGTCAACACAGGTCAAAACAGTTGCGCTCAGAGGCGCCCTGAAGTGAGGTGATTTTACAGACACTAGAGACATGGTTGATATGTGTCTAATAATGCATACTATTGCTACGATGATAAGCTTAACAGCATCAATTATGAAGAAATGTGTTTATATCCCCAGCTGTGCTTTTACTTGATCAAAAATTCTCCCAGTGCCTTCAGGACAGTGTTTCGTTCAACCCTCTTGAGCCAAAAGTGTTGAAGTAATTATTTATGAAAAAATAAATATGACAGAATAAGTGGTAACTTACAGCACAATAAATACAAACATAACTGATTCTGAAATACTCCATAGGCTTTTTTTTTTAACAATAAAGTCTATTCGGAGTTTCAGTATTTTCTTGTATGGATATTATTAAAGATGCTGCATATTATCTTAAAAAAACTGCAAGTAAATAAACCTGAGATTTAGTGAGAAATTAGAAAGTTTTTCTTACTCGAAACATTACTGTGAATGTTGACAATGTGAATGGTATTGTGAGTATATATAAGGAGATATATTAAAAATGGACATTCATTTTCCTTCCATCTGTGCTAAAAATCAGTCATCAACAATCAATTTATTAAACTTTCAGGATTTTGAACTTGATGAGGAGACAAGTGGCAAACCCAGAGAGCACTAAAGTTACCAAATGCTAACGGCGAGCACAAACTTTGCACTCAAAGACCTCCTGAACCAGGAACCTGTCAACTTTCATAAAGAATATTATTTTAGCTGAACTCTGAAAGCAGACAATCCAGTAACCCCTTCATATGACCATCTGCGGTCAAGTTGTTTTTATTAACATATGGAGAAGGTATAAGTGAAACTAAGATCAAATATCACATCCAAACTTTGAACCTGAAGTTCTGCATTTGAAGAAGAAATGCTTTGTGTTTCTTCCAAACCAATCCGGTGAAAAATCAAATAATAATTTGATGATGGTTAATGTGTCAGGTCTGCTGATTAAAGCACAAGTTTATTCGACTGTGAAGTTGTCAGCAGGAATATTGTCACTTCACTTCGCTCACCTGAAGCGACATCAAGCTAAAAATAAACTAAAGGAGCACTAAGTCAACTAGGGTTAATTTTAGCTGCTTTTAGTCAACCAGTCACAAAATGCCCAATGAGGTGTCAGAAAATATTTTCTCATTATTCACACGTTCTACAGTGCATTCAAGTTCCACTTCCACATAAAGAACTTGCAAACCCTCAAACACAACACTCAAACTATTATGGTTGTGTGTTTTCAGGACTGATGGTTATTTTTGCAATAATTTATGAGTGGTCCTATTCAAAACTTTCCAAGCAACATTAACACCTTTCAAAACTAAGTAATTTCATTGTTTGATTACGGAGTGCAGAGTATCCAACTGAGGTGACTAATTTCACCTCAGTTGGATACTCAGTTTGTATCTCTGTAGGCCATGCCGCACAATAGGACGGGAAATTAGATTTCAGACGTTCCTCACGGAGGGCAGGGGCACACATAATCAATAAGTAATGAAAACAGATACAGTCGATGGCCCGTCAGAGGAAAACAAAAGAATTAAAGCTGCCAGGCAACACCTTCTTCAACAGATCAGCAGCATGAGATAAAGGAAAAAGATGAGAGGAGAGACATGGTTCTCGTTCATTATTAACTCGCATTTTCACGTTATTTTCTTCAGCATATACCACTTTCATGGCAGCGAGGATTTGTTTTGATCTATGGGGAGACAATCAGCAACGAGAGAGAGATACAGTGACTAGTGTGACCCTATTAAAGGGAAGGACTGTTTTGTTGGAACTGATTGTATTAGGAAAATGAAGGCTAAATTCAGCTGATGCGCTTGCCAGGAGATGCTTTCACTGAGAGGAACGATGAACGACACGGACAGCGGGAGGTTTGTGAAACAGAAATGACTCAGCTGGAAGGAAGAAGCTCATATCAAACGGAAATATTTAAGTGAAAGTGAAATGAAACTTTGTCATGAATTTATGCAAACCTTACCAGTGAAGTAAATGTTGATATTTAATGTTAAAATAAATCAATATTCAGCTATCACAGGTTTTAACCAAACTACTTTTTAGTCTGTGATAAAGAAATCTTAAAAACAAGAATTTGTAAAATTTATGTTCCCTATTAATTGTATTGTACTCGTCTTGTCCATCTTTTTAATCCCCTCCTCAGTTTGTCTCCTTCCCTCATTTCTTTAGGGTTTCTATTCTGTTGAGGTTTCCTTTCATCTTCTCACTGTGTGAACTGTCCTTCTCCTCCTCCCACGCCACTTAAAACTTCAAATTCTGAACTTTTTTTTCTTTCATGTGCCATGTTCTAGCTTGAGAAGTAAGACGAAGTCATGTGGAGTTTTACCACCAGTCGCCACAAGGAGCAGTCCAGTTCAGCTTTGCACAAATTATTATCATTTTTTTATTATTATTATTTTCTTAAATATTTTTGTAATGAGCATACCCAAAACTCACAATTTAAGCAAAGAAACCAGCCTCTGGCAAATATATAAAATTTTAATAAAAGGGCATAATCACCATGTTTTCATGCACTAATAAGTTATTTTTATTTTAGAAGAGTACTCTGTATTTTACTGGTTGTTTGTGGAAGCGCCCTCAATTTTTTTTTCCTTTTTATAATACAACATTTTGCTTCAGTTTCCAATATGTTTTGTTGTATTTCATAGGGAATTTTATTATAGTTTGCAGAACAGCAGCAGAAAAAAAATTTAATAAACTTTATAAAAAAACAATATTTTTCAGATATTTAGCAAGCTCTTTAGTTACCTCACTGTTGGGTGTGAATGAGTGGAGTTTTATTTATGTGTTTGCATACAATGAATGCATTTCATAGTTACGCTGCCAGTGTTCAGTTACCCTTATCACATTGTAAATTCCCACCTTAGTGCTCCTTCTACCTGCACCCTTTAGAGCTCAATTTAATTTTTACCTCAAGCCAAAGGGGTTCTAATTTCTCTAGTGCTTAATTACACTATCCATCTCCTCGGATCTGTAGCCCCATCACCCATCATACCTCACGCAACGACAGCGCCGCTCCCCCCCGCCCCAGAAACCTTCTCACTGCATCGCTCTGCTCCCTGACAATGTTTCCGTTAATAAGCAGATAAAAAGAATGGCCTGTAAAGCTAATATTGCTGCTGCTCCGGACTTCATTATGGCCGAAAATCCTCTGGATTTAGTTTGCCGCTGGCTAACGCTCTGTTTTAATGTCGACAGACGCAGAGAGGAAATGATCTACAGGTCACTGTCAGGAAGGGATCCTTACTGCACCAAAAAAAAAAAAAAAAAAAAAACGACAATTAGTCAAGAGACGGATCAGAAAACTTTATATGAGTCGGAGATGAAACATTTGGGCACTTTGTGGGCTACAAGTTCCACTTCACAGCACTGCTGGATGAGTGTGGTTGATGGGTGGGATCTGATCAGAATACCTTCATAGCATCTCCTTTTGGAGATTTTCTGATCTCATTTCACATAAGGAGGAGACCTGGCAGCAAATCCAGAACTCAATGCTGATGCTAAACAATTGAGTCAAAAATTATTCATACCCCTGGCAAGTTTAGGTTCCAAGTCTTTTTAATAACCTTGGGCTCATTAAAGTCAGCTCATTAGTCCTCTGTGGGCAATAGGGACCTACAAGGGACTAAATCCAGGCGGCCATCCAAAGAATAAAGTCATGTTTCCAGATGATTTCCCTCGAGATAGGACTCACTTGACGGTATGTGATATAAATGTTGTCATTCCCACAGACAACTGAAATTACGGCACATAAGACAAAACAATGATAGTTGGTGAGATCAGAAGCAGCAGCGGAAAAACAAGAACACAAAAATTATGAATCTCTTTAAAAAGACAACTGAAGAACCAACACACATTTACCAACCAATGAGGCTGCAACTTTACTGTAAAACCTTGGGAGGAAACGTTGTGGTGAATGTGACCAAAAGGTGTGCTGGCACAATCTCATCAATGCAATTATATAAATCCAGGGCTCCAGTCTGAACTTCTACCTGCAATCCGGAATTCCAACAAGTCAGCTCTGAGGAACTCATTTATCATTACTGCAGTTTCTATTGA
The DNA here is from genome assembly GCF_001444195.1 of Xiphophorus couchianus. Classification (NCBI taxonomy): domain Eukaryota; kingdom Metazoa; phylum Chordata; class Actinopteri; order Cyprinodontiformes; family Poeciliidae; genus Xiphophorus; species Xiphophorus couchianus. Next base: position 12,474,531 of record NC_040237.1, on the reverse strand, counting down.
CCAAAGGGAAATAAAATGAACGTATTTATTTATTGAACAGCAATATTTAAACACCTCATTGTGCAAATGATCTTTTAAAAGTAATTTAAATCCATGCAAGCAGCATTAAAGCTGTTAGCTTAACAGCAAACACATATGAATGTATGAAAACACATGCATCTAAAATGAGAGGGAACAAGCCAGGGCAGCAGGTAATGATGTATTAGACAGAGCAGAATTGTTCCTGAGCCTCATTCATCACAGATGGATGGCTGATGGCCGAGCACATCAGTCAACTTCTAAAACAAAAAAAAAAAAAAAGAAAAAGTGCTGTTGGGAAAAATAGAGCTGACAGAACTTCTGATGAAAAAATAAATGTGGAGAGATATTCATGTTCAGAAAATGGTCCGAGGACGCAGAAATGAGCCAACCAGGCGGAGAGATGGACAGACAAGTGGAGGTGGACAGGTGACATGATGAACAGTGTTATTTTGTGAGCACCGTCTTTCTCCTCCCACTCCGTCTGGTGAACATATAAATTACATATACATATAAATAACCCTGAATGCAGCAGGATATATATTTAAGCTTATCAAAGCAGTGAAGCTACAAGAAAAACTGGGAACACAAATCATGCAAGGTGGCTCTTTACGATATCATATCTGCAATATCAGATTCAACGTCAGTCTATATAGTATGTGTTATGACCGCAATATATAGAATTTTAAATATATGCAATAAGTTGTTACTTTGGGCTTCAATTGATTACATATACTAGCTTCTCATTGGAGATCATGACATAGATGTGTTTCTTTCCAGCCATGTGTCTTAATGACCTTATTTTGTCATTAGCCAACAATCAATTTAAATTAACCCAGATCAATGGACAATAAGCATAGGCTTAGAAGTAATTGGTGATAAAAAAAAAAAGTGAGGTAAGCTCACAATGTTTAACCAACAAATATTGTTTCCAACTTTATTGCTTAAGAACAGACCACACATTTGTACTGTTTTTTTTTTTTTTTGCTGGGGATCAAGCTTGATTGGTTGAGGGAAAAGCTAGTGGGCGCACAATAAACTGGTGAATTATTAGATTGCGCAATATATTGTTAAATTGGGAGACGTTTTCTGAGATTAATGATAACACAGCCTGATATTTTAGTCAATGAAGAAGTCAAAAAATTGAGGAATCATCTCAAAGTAAGAATTAGCCAATAGATGTCCTCAAATATCATATTGGAGTTCTGGCAACTTTAATTACTTAACACAACTTAAATAATTGCTATCAGAGTTCCTGTAGTTGGTCTTCTGTCTGATTGTTTTTATTTTTTCCAGCACCGTTCCCACCAAGACAAGTAGCCACATTTTGTCAATGCTAAACTTGCTTCACAAGCCAAAAACTATTTTAGTCAGTTGAATTATTAGAAACAGACTGAGTGCCTTTCCTAATAAACAACGGTTTTCTCATAATATCACTAAAGGAAATAGTAGGTCAAGAACCTCCAGTGAGACAAAGGGGACAAGCTTCACTTCTGGTGATGATTTACCAAAAGGAACTACATCCTCAGAATCCATAAGAGAGAATCCAACTGAGGCAATTAGATGTCTGGCCTCATAAAACACGAAGGAGCCGTTCAGATTCTTTAATTTTTCATCTCCGGTGCAGTATTTACATTTCAAGACGTGACATTTTCGTGTCCTTACACACTTCTCGAGGAGTGTCTGTGGTGAGAGAACACACGGATCAGGTATGTTTTCTTACCACCCGGGGTTGAGGACTTGCCGAGCAGTTAAAGAAAATCGTCGCCCATTCGTCTGTTATTTAAATCCTTCAGGGCTGCAGAATATGTGTCATTCTGCTCACAGGATTTCTACATCCACTGTGGACAAATGAAACCTGAATTATTTATGCGCGTTAGCCCAGACAAATAGTTCGGATCAGTGCTCAATGTGCAGACGTGGCGCACAGAGTTTGTAGAGACAACTTTCATTTTTGGGGCGGAGGGGCCGATGGCTCGGGCCGTGAGTCATGCTCATTTCAAACACTTGACTTGTTTATTTTTTAAAACAACCATGAAAGTGAGCTTGGACTCCTCAAACAGGCTGTTTGCCGACTCCAGGCTCAGCTTGGTGTTGAGCAGGCAATGATATGAGCTCGGCTGTAATTGTGATGGTTCGGTTTTGTTTGGCCAGACCTCTCAGATCCCATTTGCTTGGTGGATTATGACTCCCATGTGCCAACAAACAGCAGCCTCTTCACCATCATCTGTCTCACTCCAAATACACCAGACCTCTGCCTTGGCAGCACGGTGCACGTTAAAGCCGAGGTTGAGTGTGTGTGCACGCCGTACGCAAAAGAAGCCAAAGGAACACTCCAACGTGTTGGCTGGAGTTTCATTTTCTTCATGTTTGAGCCAACGTGAAGACTGAAACAGGAGGAACAGAGGGAGCTTTCAGTGGAGAGTGTCAGATTGGCCGTTTCTGGATCTGCAACTGGCTTATTATTGGACAGCTATAACCGCAGGTGGCCCACTCAACTTCCTAAAGCAAGTTTCCAGCTTTAGGAATGAGCTGCAAATCTAATTAGCAGGCGACGTGTTAAATGAAAATCAACATTTTAACCTCGCTAACACCTCCAGATGGTGTTTTTACATGACAGAAGATGTAATGAATCACAAAGTCAGTGATCATTTTTAACACTACCATGCAAAAGTCTTCAATCATTCCTTTTTTTATGTTGCCTTCAAGAAGCCATACTTTCCGGAAATCTTTTTAAACTGTGTTGTCGTGCATCTTTATGTATAGACAGATTTGTAGGAAGAACAGATTTTTATAAGTTCTGCTTTTATTTAACACATAATAATTAGCAGCTTTAAACTAATTATTTGTTTCATTCAGTAGAACTTTTATAAAAGTGTTAATGAATGTGGAAAATTCTTAAAACAATAATTTGTGGTCTTTTTTTTTGACAAGGACACACATTTCAGAGCCACTGATTTATAATAACTAACTGCTTTCTATTTAATGCTTTTTAATCAACTGTATAATTTTTTTTATGTCAGTAATATCGTACCTAAGGCTTTTATATCAGCTTAATGCTCCAGTGGTACGCAACAAGACAGCACTTTGGAACAGGCTTTCAGTGAGGTAATATCTGTCCACATGAGGCTTCTGTTTAAGGATTAGGCAAAAGCCTTTATTAAATCTCACATTGTGCTATCCTTTAAGTAAAAATACCCTTTTTTTCAGCACCATGGTATTTACATAAATACTTAGAGTTCATGTGTATGGCATGATCTAAAGACTTTTATTTAAAACAACAAAAATAATAATTATTCATGCTAGTGCAAAAGTATTGCCAACAACATTAATCATTATAGCTACAATGACATTTCTTTGGCATTTTGGAGATACACATTTATTTGATGTGTATTGATGGTTTTGGCAATGGAACTCATCAAAATGTATTTGTTACTGGGGTTTTTTTCAGTTGTTTACAGTATTTTTTAGGACTTTGCATTTTTGTGTTTTTATGATGCCTTATTTCCGAAAGGAGCTGTACAAATAAGCTTGATTAATTGACTGATTTTGAGTTTCTTGTGTGTATTCAGGCCAAATCCTGGAAAATATTTGCTAAAATTGTAACAGTCTGCTTATCAGACATTTCTAATTTTTTTTTGTTGTCAAAAAATATATTTCCAAATTCACGAGTTATTTTTATTTTTACTTTTTAGAAGAGAGGCAAAAGTGTTGTAGCCTATTTTCAGCCAGCTTAGTGTGAGCGCTGAAGTCACTGCAGCACTTTTTGGGATATCAAGAAAAGTTATTTAAACTTTACAAACAGGATAATGAATACATTTAGCTGATTTGAAACCAACCTTTTAAAATATTGGTGTACCTTGACACTAAAAACTGGCCCATCTAAGCGATGGATTGCTGGTATCATTTTTATTTCAGTGCATGGTCTTCTGTTAAAATTTGAGAGATCAGCTTGTTTCACAATTACGATCCACAAAAAATATCTGATGAATTATGAGGACCAGATTATAAACAACTATGATCCAATTCGCTGGAGGGAAAAGTGCAGCACTGAATCACTGCTTTATCTGGGTCACACCGGATCTACAGGAAACCTTCAAAGGGATTGGTTGGACAACTCTGAAGTGACACTGGAATCATGGGAAAACAGTCACATGACCTTTAATTTCTACAACTCTAGCTGAGTGTCTGTTTCATTAGATCAGTGAGTGTACGCAGTTTTTTTTGTTGTTTTTTTTTTTTTGGAATCCAATATTTGATGTACAGATCCCATTTTCATAGTATCTACATATTTTACCCATCCATCTGGTAGAATAGTTCTGAAACAACACATTAAACTTTGTCTATTGTCTGAAATGTTTTCTGAGGGTTATTTTGAAAAATATGAAATGAAATAAAAAAGTTTCCTGATCTTAGAAAGAAAAAAACTGATGAGATCAAAAACATACATATATATTTTTATGTTTGCATTCAGTGTCCTACAACAGAAGCTTCAAAATTCATTTTATTAATCAGCACAAGTGTTTTCACCTAAATGAAAAAACAAAATGACCAGATTTGCTTGAAATGGGGGAAACGTTTCAAATTATCTTATTACTGGTGTAATGGGACTTGATGGAAAAAAAGTGAACCTGGCTGCTTCAGGATGCTGTTGGCAGGTGCTTTAGTTTACTTATCAGTCCCTGGCAGAAAACCAACAAGTGAAACTTGGGCCTCACTGATGGTCTTATTAACGCACATCCACCAATCAGTTTCAATGAGTGACCAGCTAATCAGCTCATCTTTCACAGGAACTCAAAGGTAAGTGGGCAAAAATAAACCTCTGCTGTGTCCTGAGAGGAAAAGCCTCCAAATCTTAACTCCAAAATATCTCTGCCTGGTATCGCTGACCTCCCAGAGGAGATAAGCGGCCCACTGGTTCCTATCAGCCTTCATAAGCAGCCTGGAGGGGGTCAGGGGTCGCCGCTTCATCCCAAAAACAGATCACCACCGGGGGGAGCACAGCAGCACCCAGTAGACAACCCGTAGATCAAGGACACACTCGTTCATCCATGACAGAAGCAGTGGGAAAGACGAAAAATGTCGGCTAGAAAGATGATGATGGTTAGAACAGTAGAGAAAGTATAAAAAAGGAAGGGGGCAAGAATGTGAGCAAAAAGGAAATAAAGGGTAGAAGGATGGCAGAGGAAGATGACGGATCGCAGAAAATACAAGAGGCATGAGAAGAGTGAAGGAAGAGGGGATTAAAGAGGAAAAAAGCAGAGGTAGAAAGTAAAAAGAGATCATAATTCACAAGGAAAGGAAGATAAGTAGAGGAGGAAGACTAACAAGATAAAACAGATGATATTTAAGAGAGAAAAAAACTGAAGAGAACAAAAATGTTAAAAATAGAAAACAGAGGAACTGAACAGGAATATGTAATAGAGAGATTAGAGGAACAGGATGAGAGACCACGGCAAAAGCAATTTGGAGAACGTTCTTTAAATGTCTCTGAGGATTAATATCTGGGTGAGGAGGAGCAGCTGGATTAGCATGTCGAAAGAGGAGGGAGCACTGCATTTATTATTGATAAGAGAAGAACTCAAAGGAGCAGGCCATTAAACAAAGTTTGAGGAGGAGTGTGAGAAGGCTATGTGATCATAAAGAGGTTCTCATGCACGAAATATCTGCAGTCGCCTCCGAATCCTGCAGGAAGCAAACAGATGAAGGCTGAAACCAGACCGATTCCAAGCTAAAAGGGCCAAAAATAAAAAGTGAAGCACAATCATGTCTGATATACGTTGCTGTTCACACCGGTACCCAATTATTTCTAAACCACAAACAATCAAAAAGAAAAACCAGAAAATTAGATAGGGTAGACTAATTTTCAGTGATATTATTTACTCAACACTTACAATTTAAACGCACAAGCCAGACTTTTCTGTGAAACCAAATCCCAATCACTTGAGACAGTGTTTTCCACCTTTTCATGAGCGGTTTTAACCCAAAAAATCTGTAAAAACCGCAGTAAAATACCTGAGGTGTATGTGAGGCCGCTGCATGAATTCCAGGATGACTTTACAAACCACATGCGTGCATTGTAAAGAGAAGCAAAGCTGTCAGGAATGTCGAGATTTCATCCAAGATACATAGAGAACATTTTCAGTCAAGTTGTTACAAGAAAACCAACTTTCAAATCTTAATGAAATATCCTGCTGAGAGCCGCAGGACACCTGTGTTGCACTGCATTGCAACAGACTGATTTTCAGGAAGGACTCTAATGAGAGCAGTACCCACCAGTTGGTCCCACCACCCCACCTGAAACCCTTCAGTACTAATTCATACTTCATTACTTGCCTACTTTTACTATAACTGTGTGTAAACTGAGCAAAGCTAGTCTGATTGAAATGATCTGAATGTCAAGAATGTCTCCATCTTGTCTGCTGTAAACTAAGAAATGATCTGAACAAACTTCAACCATGTATTCTGAAAAAATACATCTGGTTTAAGGCAGATTTCAACAAGAAACGTATCAGGATCATGTTATCAAGTCCAGATTTTTGCAAAGGCCATGGAAGACGTTCATAAGACGTTTTGAGGTTAGTGACCTCTGTTTTGACCATTTTCTATCGCCTTTAAATTACATGAGAGCAGGATATTTCCCAATTGCTATATGTAAAGTAGGCTTTGGTGAGCTTTTGTTCAAGTATGAGTGTAAAAACAAATGCCAGCAATATTGATTCTGGGTTTTTTTTGTGCATTCATCAAAATCCTCAAACAGATTAGATTTTTTTTTCATCTCTTAAATGCAAACTGGTAGATTGGCAAAGCATAAAACATATTTTCATCTCACGGAAATCAATAAAACACAACATTCTGAAGGCATTTCAACACCATCGTGAGGGAAAAGGAAAGCTAAAATAGAAATAGTGATAGTGTAGTAAAAACATGCTTTCTGAAAGGGAGTCAATTACAAAGAACTGATTGATCTTTTTAGGTGTAAACAATATATGAAAGATAAATTTTCTTTTAAATTAATAGATTAATAGAAACAAGAAACTAAAGAGATTTTCTCTATATGTACAAAGCTGAAAAGGAAGAAGGTGAAGACGACTTCAAATTCACCTCAGAAACCAATCTTGCCAAGTTGTATCACATTTATGTTTGATGTAATTTAAACCAACTGACTGGCCATTCGACACATGGTGTAATCTAAAATTGCAAATTTACACTGTAAAATACTCTGGATCAATGAAACAGCCGTGTAGAATTTGCACAATATTCCCAGTTTCCAATCATCCTTTAATGCTTTGAATCAAATAATACAAATGCATTTTAGAATTAAAGTGAAACAATTTGCTTAGCAAACAATTGCCTATTCAGAAATTTGAAACACTTATTTAGTCAGACAAGCAAAGTATCAGTCATCTAAGCTGCAGATCGTGTTTGCAGACAAAATCAAACAGACGTTAGCCGGTCAAGACAATAAATCTTGTATCGGATAAAATAATGAAAGCAACAGGTTTCAAAAGAATGACATGAAAGAAACATTTCTAATCAACAACTCAGCTCCATGTGCAAGCCGTTCAATATACATCAAAAGCAACCAGAACTGGGACATAGAGGCTAATCTGCACATGTATTCAGTTCATAAAAACTACTTCCATTAATATAACATGATAACATTTTACTGAATTTTTATTTCTTCTGCAGATCAGATAAACATCACACATTCCTCAACTTCAGACTTTCCTCATTGTTATTCTTCCCACCACAGATGCCTCGCCAGCATCGTCTGTGTCTGTTTGAAAGGGATATTAAAGGTCGGAGATAAAAGACGAAAGTGAAACTTGAATCACAGAATTTATCTGTTGGGATGAGATTTATATATCAAATAAGGATTCCAGGATTCTCTATCGAATGGATTATTGTTCTGATAAGTTATAGGTATGAAAATGACATTTGAATCCATGCTTCGCTTGTTAAAATCTTGATTGAATCACCCTGTTCTGTTAGTTCTGTGCAGCAGTAGTTTTATAGTGATATTTACTGAACACGTGAACATTCACGTGTTCAGTTCAGTTGGCTGTAACAGAAATTAGACTTTCTGTTACAGCCAACATCTCATCGAGAAATGAAGGAACTGCTGCTGGTAAATTTTTTTTCTGCATACTGCTAAAAAAAAATGAAGTAGATTATTTGATTATTTAGATGGAGTCATTTCATTTGATGGACAGGCATATTTCAAAAAAAGTGTTTACTTGGTCATGTCGTTGTTGGAGTGTTATTATACCTTCAGGGGTGTCAAAGGTCAAACATAAGATCTATGTTTGATGAGTAAAACATCCAACACATATCCCACACACCAATCTATCTCTCAAAAATGTTATCAACCAATTCAGAATTTAAAATCTAAAATCAAATATAACTTTTTTTTTTTTTAAGTGACCTCCTTTGGAATAGCAGACTCCAGGGTTTCTGATATCTTGATGAACAATTTATTCAAACAGATTTAAACAGAAAACATCACACCCCTAACCTGTTTTTTTTTTTTTTTTTAGGAAGTCAAAACCCCAACGAGGAAATTTGCACTGTGGCGAGAAAGTAGACGGGCCAGTAAATTAAGAGCTTCCCCTGTCAGCGCAAGCTTTTCTCCGTCACGACAGATCAAAGAAACTGCCTCGTTTCTGCAGATGAACTCCTGATCCAGCTAAAGATCGGCAGCTTCACAGGCGCCGCTGGTTATTTAAAACAGCTGTAATAAACTGAGGCGGTGATATCAAGAGCATCCAGTTGTAGGCGTACTGGGATGAAAAATATTTGTGTGGCTGAATTGTCTTCATGCTTTACAATCCTTCACAAAAGCACCAAAAAAAAGCAACCAACCACTTAAGTAAGAAGACAGATAGAGAAAAACACTTTGGAAAAAACCCCAGTTTGTAATAGATTTTCTCTCCTCAAACCTTTGATTGAGCTATGTTTAGCACACTGACACTCTTGCTACTATATCTCACTGTGGTACCAGTCGATCTGTTTCTTTTCCCAGTTCAATGAGACACCATGGTCTTATGCCTGGCTGTGAACAAGGGTACGTTAACCAGGCAGAAATAAAAATCGGCTTGACAGTTAATATTTAAAAGATTTTTTTTGATGGCACTAAACCACAACTTAATCTAATTTTCACTACCGCTGCCAGACAAATCCAGTAATCAGGTAGAAGCTGAGTGATTATTTTCTATTTTCTGTCCAAGCCTGGCAACCTGGCCAGGTGAAGTTACTTCTGCTGACAGTCATTCATTAGCTCCATGCTTCACTTGGTCTAAAATCCACTCCTTTCTATATTACAGCTGCAGTTGAAAGCGGCTTGAAGGAGCATAGTTTGATAGTCTAATTCTTAATCTCATTCTTTGTCAAAAGTCTGCTTTTTGTGTCGTTTGTCACACCGCTTCCAATAGTGTCTTTGTGCACATGGAAACACACTTTGCCTTTGGCCGTGTTCTCCGTTACGCTCGCATACCTGGCACACTCCTTAAGGAGCACTTCCCTGCATGCTGTTTGCTTTCAGAGTAGCTTTGTTTAGGTTATGGGCAAAGCAAGCTGAAGGCCATGTACAGCTTAGCTATTTTGGACTTCTACAGAAAATACAAATTGCCAGTCCATCTCTGGCTCTAGGGTTTAGGACACATCAGACCTCAAAAATCACCTTCTTTTGCATCAGTTTAGGTAATAGTCAATCACAAGTTTGAGAGTTTCATTAAGAGCCAATGTAGACCATCTACCAAACTAGTTGTGCAACTGCAAACACACAAAAAAAAATCCCAGTTTGATATATATGCTGGTTTTAAAGTCACAGGTCTGTGTCCTTCAACACACTTCAATTAAGAAAAAATAGAAACGTTTCCCCTTTTGTTTTACTTTGGTCAGCAGTAAAATCAGAATCTTTTCCAGAATTTTGATTTTATTATGTTCTAATAAAAGTGAAAAATAACTAACCAGAGATTTGTTCTGATTTTTCAACGAGTAAAGTAGCATAGGCAGGCACAGCCAGTGTCTCGATTGACGATGCAACCATTTAACCGCTTGAAATTGTATATGTTAACATAAAAAAATAAAAATAAAAAAAAACCTGTATCAATATTTGTGCATAAAACATGTTTTAATCACTTTGGAGTTGTTCTGCTTTTGTGTGTCCCAGCTGAACCTGAAGGCAGCATTCACAGCTGTTGGGAAAATGTCTCCTGATTTTTGTCTGGCATGTGTGATGTTTACATTCAGCTCAAAGCTGTTTCAGTTGAGTAATTAAAGTCCAATGTAGAAAGAGCTACTGTACATAAAACATCGCTTGGGTTTGATCCACCTTTCTTCTTTTGACCATTATTACTGTAGCTGATTATCAATTCTTATTGTTCCCAAACAGCAAACTGTAGAGACGGCTGGAAAACTGCTGCTTAGTTTAGTTGCAAGATGGACTGCACCTTTAGTCTTGTACATATAAACATTCTGCACGTATTCTGATTTAAAACATCACTGTATTTGTATTTGGCATGCATGTAAACTGAACCAACAATGCTACACAGAAAACGTTAGACATAATCTTCTTTACCACTGCACCTCTAATGTAGACCCAAAAACAGTTGTTTTGTGTTGTAACAGAAAGTTCAGAGTACAAACACAAAAGACTACAGTAAAAGCTGATGATCACAGACTCCAATGACTCAGAATCATAGCATTAACGTTTGTAACTTATGGCAGGACAAGAAGAGCACATAAACACCACATTAAATAGCCAATACATCAGAAAACAGAACAAGCTCGTGATGCACAGACTGAGCTGCAGGCTGAGCCTGATATGTAGTAAATACCGTTAAAATATTCAGAGAACAATATGATTAATTGGCTGACTAACCAGGCAAGGTTAGCAGTGATTTATGAACTGTGGGCTGTGACACTGCAGTAAACCTGAAGGACAAATTATGAAGAATCGACAAGCAGAAAAACAGCAAAACTCAAATGTATGAATTGATGTAGAAACCCAGAAAAAAATCTTTTAACAGCTTCAGAATTATAATACCGAGACAATTCATAATAGTCGCATATATCTGCCAACCAGTATTTAAACAGCAGTAATTTTAAAAATAACCTAAAAGGTTGTTGCCAAATGACCTTCAATGCAGAGTATATGAAAAACATACCATTATCTATCTTAACAATAAGTCATGTAAGAGGTCATAAATCTACAGAAAACTAAAATTCCTTTGCCAGTACAGATTCAACTTCTTTTCAAACTGCACATTCATATTAGGATAGTTATGCAGCTTGAATAACTGTGTTGAAAGGACATCTTAAAATATCGTTGGGTTGTGCTCACGTTTTAAGATCCTGGAATAGAATGATCAAGGTGACTGACATTTTCCTCCTTACAGCACTCCAAAGACTGCTTTAAAGCACATATAGAAGTTTAGAGATAAAGGTCAAAGAGTGGACATTTAGGTGTTATTCCATAATAAGTTCCCAATTTCATCTTTAGAAGAGTTAATTAGACTTTGCTGGATATAATATAATCGGTTTCCTGCGCTCTTTCTTCGCCCAGTGCAGACTAACCATGTGAGAATGACCTTTACCAATTAAATACACAATGGAGCTTCGAAGAGAAAAAATGTCTCTGATTTAAAGCAATGAAAAATATCCTCTAAAGCAGATCCTGTTTCACATTCAGGTGTTATTTATGCACATGGGATATCTTCTCAAACTACTCATGTTTCCAGCTTTCATTCAGAAAAGACTAAAAAGCTGTGACTGCCATGTGTCCTATTTGTTGAGGGGAAGAATATTAAGGGTTAGATTTTGAGAAGACTCGTTATCCAGAAAGTAAGTTGATTTTTAAAAAAAAACAACAAAACAAAACATAAGCTTATTGATCCATTTATGTGAATGGCAGTTGCTACGCTACTGGTAAAATGACCACACTTGTATTTTTGTGGTTTGAGAGTCAGCTTGATGCTCTGACCAATTACGGTGGGTATCAACAACATGTTAAGGTGGAAACACATCGGCAATGGCCTTGGAAAGTAGCTGTTGATCCAAGGCCATTTCCAACTAAAGTCCATCCATCTACAGATAAATTATTCCCAACTATCAAACAGCTGCCAATTTTCCCCCAAGTGGACTTCCAGGGAGATTCACCTCAAGGTCAAGTGAATGCAAGAAACCCATAACTTACATGTCATATTCTACATGCATAAGATAGAATGTTAAATGTTAAAGACCATGATAGGACAATTGGAAAAAGCTAGAACAAGTATGTCTGTTGGGCTGATCTCTTTGAAGAGAATAAGAAAGCTTGACATTAATTTTTCAGAGATTCACCTGAATGTAGCACGAGACTTCTGGAGCAATATCATTTGGAGATTAGACCACGATGCACAGCACCGTGTTTGGTGGAAAACCACAGCAGGACTGATAATTCAGGCTTGCAGTCAGTCACATGAGCTACCTCACAGTCATCAAGTCAGCTAAAATCCTCTCTGTAGAACAAAGTACTCTAGAGTTACATGTGGAATCATTTTCCAGCATCTGAAGCTTGGTCCAAACAGAAAAGTGACTCCAAACGTAGCAGCGAATCCCAGAACGAAGCGGCTGAAGAAGAAGAAACGGAGCATTGCAGTGGCTTTGTCAAAGTCTAAGTCAAAGTTTAAATATTGTGGAGGGACAGCAAATGTTTGCAGACATCAATAAAGTGAAGCAATGTTGAAGAGAAGAGTCAGAGACTTGTAAAGTGAGACAAAAAACACACTGCTGAAACTTATTCTACAAGCTGCTCAGTAAAGAAATGGAGTGGAGTTATTTTTTTATTTTTTTATTTTCATAGCTCTGTTAAACAGTAAACTGAGACGTTTACCTTGCGGAGTTCAATTTACAACTTTGTGTCTGTAAATGTAATTTTCTTTATTACAGTTATATTCATATATTCATCTTGCAATTGTTCCTGACCAGGGTCATAGAAGTTGTTTCCAGAATTAACACATGGATATGTAAATAACGTTTCCACAGCAGAGTTAAAAAATATTACTCTCACTATTTATCATCTTTAGTGACATTTTCATAGCAAGTAAGGACAGAAAAATACATTTCAGTCAGTGATTGAATGAGAATGTAGAGGAATAAGAGTTTCTCCTGAAATAGTTCCAATAACAGTTCATGCAGCCAGGAGAGATGAACTGTCACAGCTCCACTGCAGACATTTCGCAGTGTGTGTTTGAGTGTGTGTGCCTGCATGCAGCTGACATCAAAGCTCTGAGGCAAAAACACAAAGCAAACAGCCTCGTTATAATAAAATACAATTTGCTAGTATGAAAACTAATTAAGCATAAAAGGTATTTATGAATCACAAATGTTAGCATCCATTCAACTCTTTAGAAGGTAACTTAATGTGTGCGTAGGCTGGGAAGAAAACAACTTTTGTAACAAAGTATGGATTATTTTCTTTTCTTTTTTTTTGACATTTTAAACAGATCTTTGAAAACTGTTGAAGCTATAAAAGCATTATTTGGGTGCAGATGGATTTATAGACAAAAACAACAGAGTGAAGGATAGTTTGACAGCAGAGCCAACGCGAAGTGCCAAAATGTCTGTCGATTGTGTGACTGTGTGTGTAATACAAGATTCCAATGATTATCCCATCTCCATGATACTCCGATTTCCTTCACTGAAGACTTGTCACAGACACCGGGCTGCTGCGTCGGTGATGACTGGGAAACAACTTCCCCAACTATCAGTTCCCACAAACACACAGTCATGTAAATCAAAACAACAAGCCGCAGGAGTCTGTGGCTGTGAGAAGGACAGAGCAAATAACCTGAAGGTCGAATTGACACAGCAGCTGCCAGCAGTAATAACCCCCGCAGTCGGTTTCTTTTGTTTCTGCAGGACTCCCTGCGTCGCACCATGCTCCTCGGTCCCACCAGCTTTCATTTCATCCTCAAAGTAAGAAGAAAAAAGCAGAGCTGATATGAAAGAGGAACGTCCTAGTCTATATTTTGCTTTGTTTGCTAGTGCAGTCATTTATTTTTATTAAGCCACCATGATGCGACATTAACAAACACTTCAGTCTGTTATAATGGAACAAATCATGTGATCTTGGACTGCATCAACCAGAATTCAATGACTTTTGGAGGACTCTTATTTAGGAATCATATTTTTTTCCTCAGCCATACCGACCCACCTGAATATTTTTGAAATGTCACTCACAAGCCACTATGTAAATTTCCTTCTTGCTCAACGCATAACACTTAGGTTTAGCACACACAAACAAATTTAGATGTATAAAGTTGTGGATATGCATAATTCTTTTGTCCATCCCAAACAACATGGAACTGAGCGCACATGAAAGAATATTAAATTCCTCCCTTGACGTGCCCCTAGTTAAACATGCAAATAGATTTAAATATTCCTTGCACATGTGATTCCGCATTATCAAAAACACGGATAATTGCATATCACCCGGTTGCCATGGTTTCACTCAGACTTGAACGGCAGAGTGCCAACAGGTCACTCTGCTTCCTCCGAAATGCTTCGGATGTGGTCAGCAGCTGCGTGTGTATGGGCTACCAATGGTGCCACGCTGTGACACTTCATACTACAAGATTCCTCACAGCGTTGAGAACAGTTCAGAACAGGCTGCCCTTGAATGACACTTGTGGATTTGCAGCAATTTCATTATGTTTTACTGTGGGTTGTTTATAACTGTACCCTACATCCTCTAGAAGAAGAAAAAAACTGTTTATTATAGTTGAATATGAATGCATGGAAAACAATGGCATGCCGCATTCTAGATGAAACATAACTTTTAAACATGAGGCTAAAGGACAGTTTATTTTTAAAGTCAATCTGTGTTACCAACAGGTCAAATACATTTTAATCTTAATGGCTCAGGTTTAGATTTAAAGAATAAAATGTCCTTGATCTGCAAATACAGTTCACTGATCATCATTAAATAATCTAGAGTAAAATCAAGAAGCACTCCACAATAAAAACGTTTTAGAGCATCGATCACTCTTGAGCAAAGTCTTTGGTCCTTGGTGGAACAGTTGTTATAGTTTTGGCTGAGGATTTTAAGTAAACTAAACACGGGCTCTGGTTTTCAGCAGATGTGAAATTTATCTAAAATAAACCATACTGAAATAAACCATATTGAAAGCAAGATGATTCTAACATAATGTTATGAAATAATTTGTTATATATTAAACACCATTTGGGCACAGATGAGTGGGAACATTTCAACATTATTGAATTCTTTTTTTATGTGTGTGTCTTTGTTAAAAAGATAGATTTATCCTTGAGGTTTTTTTAGCCACCCTGATTCTGCAATCTGCAAAGTTAAACCATTTAAGAGGATTTATCAATTACAGTGTTTTCAAAGGGTAAGGTTCTGCTATAGCTTACCTATGCATGATCTGACTGACCAGAACACTTACCATCCTCACAGTCATGCATGAAACTGAGGAATTTGGGACTGTTTTTCTTTTTTACAACAGAAACTGGACATCTTGATCATAAACCTGAAATCTAGTTCCGTCTTAAAGAGGCTTAAAGAGTGTGATAGTTGGCATTTCCATCTAAACATTGATCCCAAACTCATCTCTAGGCTTAGTGACGAAAAAGATGCTGAAACATCCTAGAGTAGCCTTCTTAGTTACCACATTTACATCTGTCTGAATATTGTTGTTAAAGGTTGAAGGAAGCGACTGCAGCCCAGGAACCATCAAACATCTTTGAGCTAAAACTGTTTCATGTGAAACGGAAACAAACATTCACATCAAGAGGTGTAAGAAGCTTGTCAGCACTTACTGTATCTTAATGCTTGTTAGAAGTTAAGGAAGCTAAAGGATTCTTTTAAAAAAATACTTAAGATTGTTCAAAGTTAAATAATCTCCTCTTCTCAGAATAACTCAAAAATATATAATATATATATAATAATAGTGTCTTGAGGCAAGGGGGTTGAATTTTCCTACTTATAATACTTATAATATAGTAAAGCTGTTGGACGCCAGTAGAAATTTAAGTTGTAAAATTGACTAATTTATTTTACTTTGTTAGTTATACAATGGAAATGCATTACATGAAGATAAAAAGCTCCCCACATCTTCAATTTGTCTTAGTGATTAAAGAAGATTTATCTTCACACTAGAGTGTGTGTGGCACCATAAATGAGGGTAGCAGAAACATATTTCCATGCTGACTGAACACGTGTGTGGGCATGAGTGTGTGTGCGAAAGAGGTGAAAATTTATGATTAACTCTGTAAATACTCATCTGCATAATCTGTGCAGCTTTGCACCTGCACAAACAAACAAATCTGTCACCCTGCATCTTCCAGTCAACAGCTCACAGTTTTACTTGCTGGGATTTCTAGCCAACATAACCGACGGCCCTGTAGCCCAACGTTTCTCCTCGACTTCACTGCAAAAACCTCAGTTTTTGTTTTGCACTCCAAACTCGACAAAGAGCAGAAGCGCTGACGGAGTTTATTGGGTTTTCCGTCTCATTTCCATTCTCTACCGAGGGTCAGGAACTTGGAGGTCAGAGCACTCGATCTAATCAGATTTCAGGATGCAATGGTCAGAGAAAGGTCATGTAAATTTTTTTATTTTATAAAAAAAAGGGGGGAGGGAGAGAGACTGAAAGATCCTAAAATCAGTCTCTTGGTCATATCCACCGGGAGTGGAGTAAAGAAGCTGGAAACAAGCCAGAGCAAAATGACATCCTGACCTCTTCTGATCAGATACCACAGCACAAAGATATGAGCACTCAGCCGGCAATGAGATGCATCAGGCTGTGTTTTAAATATTCCATTACAGAAGCCATTAGGATAATTACAACACAGCCTCTTTAACTGATCTAACGTCTTCCTCGTGACAAACAGCCAGAAGATTCCCCCCCACCGTTTCCCCTGCCTGGCTGGACTCTCCAGAACACTTCAATGGCACAAAAAAGACAACATCAGGGCAGATTTTATTAGCTTTACAACCAACGCGGAGCAGACGGAAGTCGCTTCCTGTTTCTTATGAGATTCAGTGAGTGGCAAGCAGCAGATGTTTATCACATCTGATTTCTATGGCAGAAAATGAAAAGCAACATATTTGTGTTGACTTTTCTTGGAAATACTGACCTGATTTATAATTGCTAAAACAAAAAAGAGCGAAAAGAATACACAGATACAAATCACACACTGCATAGATGGCAGATGATACGTGTCATATCGTTCGCTCTGTGGAGGAATAATTGAACCCTTTAGAAAGTGGGAGGATCAAGGACGATTGCAAAACAAATCATGGCGTTGCAGTCGAACCAGGAAACCTTGACGTGATAAACGTTGCCGTCTCTGGTCTGTAGTCGGAGCGTTTGCTTTACATCCCTGATTACGTGAGCAGAAATTTACAGAGCTGTTCCGAGAGAAACAATGTGAGCTGATGACAACATCGATCAAACGGTTGGGATGAATGTCCGCCGTGAAAACGATCAGAGGAAATTCTTTTTCTTTTTTTAATCCACCAGAGGTCAAACTGAGCAGCATCAGCAAGCGAGGCTGCAGAGACTGACAGCAAACCATAAAAAATCTGAACAAATTGTTTTGTCAGAAGTGAGTTATTGTACTATTATTTAAACATCTGCAAAATAGGGCAAAGTTGGAGTCGCCTTAATGGAGCATTTTGCTTTTCTAACCAAGGAGAAATTGTACAGTTTGTCCTCTTGTGGTCTAGATAAAGTGTCTGAACACTGAATTATGGCCAAACAATTCTGTTTAAGCCTAAACTGTCCAAAAACAATGGTCCTCCTAAAACTTGTCTTAAATATTTTTCTCTCCTAACCCTTCCTAGATTGATGGCTGCCACAATTGCTTCTCTTAAGTTTCATTGCTGAAGTTAAAATATCAAATTAATTTGAACACATTTCTATTATTTGCACATCCGTCAAGTTTTATGAGCAATATTTTGGGCTACAACATAAGAAATTTCATTGCCGCACCTGTTATGGTGCTAGCCTGAGCAGCTTCATGCTTTGGGTCCAATAGTTACCAGCAGGGCAGCCAAATAAAACTAGATTCTGTAATTTGCATCAACAGATCTCATTAATAAATCTTGGTGCAGAAAACAGGTGCCACGACAACATTTAGTGAGTATTCTGGTTGTTTACAGGAGGCTTATTAAAATCTGAGAATAAACCTTTTAAACCGTCATCTGCTGCTGAAGAAGTGGAACCACTTATTTAGAGTGTATTATGTATTTCCCAGGCACATAATGCCTTTTTACAGCCCAATCAAGTAACTGTCTTACCTTTCAGTTGCTGTAAAAATCTGAATTTCAAGCAAAACCGCATATTACGCTGCTATGCTGAGGCTACTGTTCTGAAAATATATTTTTTTTAAATTAAGAGACCACTTAAAATGATCAGTTCCTCTGACTTTGCTTTTTATAGGCATATATTTGAGTAAAATGAACCTTGTTCTTTTAGTCTGAACTACTGACATGTCTCCGGAATTCCAAGCAAAAATTTTTTAATTTGCAAAAGATGAGAAATGGGAAAAATAACAAAAAAGATGCAGCGCTTTCAGACCTCAAATAATGCAAAGAAAGCAAGTTCATATTCATTTACAAACAACAATACTACAATTAACTCAGGAAGAGTTTGAAATCAATATTTTCAACGCAGTGGGCTCTCCATTCTTTTCCAGAGCCGTATGTATAAATATAAAAGCAGCAAAAGTCCAGTTCTGAATGCCCTTTACAAAAGCCTGAAGAAATTGTGCTCAAGAATACCTAAACTATTTCCAAACGTCTGCCTAAAGAAAGAAAATCTGCAGTCCATTCAGTGTTTTGATTAGCAGGCTCGTCGAGTTGACACTCTTTGGAAACCCAACTAACTTCCACCAGCGAGTTTAACATGGAAAATGAAGACGGGGTTAGAACGTCTCACCTCCTAGCCTGACTCATATCAAGTAATTGACAAAACCAATTCCAAAAAACACAGAGTTTAATTTTCTGCTCTGACTGATTAAGAACTAATTAGTGAATTCAAATGCTCAGGACAACGCTGGCTGCTGCTAAACCCCAGAACAAGACAGAGCCAGACTCTCACCTCTCTGCCTCTGCTGAGTCTTATTGATTCAAGTCTGACATTTGAGTTTAATCTGCGATTCCTGCTCTTCCTCTGGGGCTCCCTCTGCTTTCCTCTTTAATTTCCTCCTTGTTTCTTTGTCCCTTTTGATATTTTAGTTGCCCACAACTGTTCATCTGTTCCCCACTAACATCTCGTAGGGCCTGAATCCTTTGTACCGCTAAGTTTTTGATGCTGTGGCGTTCCTTTCAAAGTCCATATCTGTTGATAATGTCACAACACCGCAAATATAACAGCCGTCAATAAACAGAACACGGGATTTTTGATTGAATCGCTATATTAACGCAGAGGGGGAATTGGTGAGGTCTGAAATCAGTTTGAAATTGATATTTTAAAGAATATAGACAGAGCTACTTACAGCTATTAGAAGAAATGTGAGTATATTTACTGCTCCTACTGGAACAAACATTCATTCTTACCCTGATTCATCCTCCAGCTGACATTCTCTACTTTCCTGTTTATTCTTCCTTTGTAGCATCTTTTTTCCCCTCCCTCTCCGCTGTCATCCTTTCTTCTCCAGCCACCCTCCCTCATCTTCTCATCACTTCTCTCTTGCGCTGTTCCCTCCCAGTCAGAGCCTTTAATGAGATCTCTTGTCTCGTTCTTTCTGTAAATGAACAGCCGCCCTGCTGAACCGGAGTCAGAGGAGAAACCTTAAATAAGCCATCAGCGCAGAGGGGCATATTTTCACTGAACAGAAGGGGATGCAGCTGAAGGAGAGGCTCGACAAACTGGGTTTTCGGATTCAGTTTAATGCAACACAGCATGCCGTCTGTGCATTTTAATATGAAATCTTTAAAATCTTCACCTTCACAATGAGGTTTATTTTAAGCACCATGAGCTTGATACTCTTTCTGAAACTCTTGATTTCATTTAAGAACTTCACCTGAAGAGAAATCTAATCCTGCGAATCAAAATGTAATCCTTCCCAGTCACTTTACCTGCACTTACTTGAACCAGCAAGTTTAAAATGGATGGGGGTGGAGGTTGTTGGGTAATAAGAGATTTGGAAACACTTTATTTGAAGGAATGTGCGTAAGACTGACATAACACTGTCAAAAACATGAAATAACACCTGGAATGAACATGAAGGAGTCTTTGTAACTGTTGTCATGAAGAGTCATTCTGTAAAAAATAGATTGCGTGATCTTTTTTTTTATGTTGGCAACTTTTTGTGAGACCAAGCAGCGTGTGTGTGATCAATGAAAAAGACACTAATTTTCACAAATATCTGCTAAAAAAAAACATGCCAAAAAGTGATCCATCTGACTGTAATTTCCACTCAATCTTCTAAAAAGAAGAGCGTTGGAAACAAAAGCAGAAAAACAAAGGGTGACATTAGCTTTTGTTATTGCAGAATGCTAGCCAAAACATCTTCGAAAAATCATCTATAAAAAGGTAAAAAGCATATCTTTATCTTATTAAATAAATATGATTAGAGATGAGTATCAGTTTATTAGAGATGTTTCTGAGGGTTGCATCTGTTGCAAGCAGATGGTCTCGTGTGTTTTTGCAGTCTGAGTTAACAGCATAAACAGACAGTTGTGCTGCAGAGTCAAGTAATTTGGTCTGAAACTGTGGAACTTAGTCATCAGTACAACAAAGATCCCAGAAAGCTCAGTGAAACCCGGAGAGACTTTGTCTTCCCCATTCATTCTCAGAGATGATTCCATACATACAACACTTTATTTAACAGTAAGTTCACTGATATTAACGTCTCAAATCAAAGCAGACGTAGCCCAGGAAGCCCTCTGTTAAAAGAGGTTTACCACATAAAGTGATGGTTGCAACAGATGAAGGCAGAGTGAAGCAAAACAGCAGCATGCCTGAGAGTACAGTACGGTGACATCTGCAGAAAAATGGACCTGTCGACATATTCAATCCAATGGGAGAAATAACAACTGAAGGTAAAAATGGGTATAAAATTTACTCTTTTAAAATCTTTGGAACATTTAACTCAAAACCACCTGGAAACCCACATTGTTTTGTCAGAAAATATATTTATGTTTATGTGTGTAGATGGGGATGTAAAATCAATTCTACATGATCAGACATGCTTTGATAAACTGAAGAAAATATTTTTTTTATAATGTCCTCAATTAGAATTTTTATACCAATCCGAAAAATAAAATGAAAAACCTGAATGAATGAAAAGAATGTTCTTCATTCTTTTCTTATCTCATTCTTTTTACACTTTTTAGATATTAAGAACATTTATCTGTCCTTTAAACTTCCTTGAACTAGGGGAAAAAAAGCATTTCAATGTAGTGTTTCATTTCTGCCACCATGAATATGATAGTTAAATACTGTCTGCTGTTTGACTAGCAGTTATAGATCAGTTTTATGACCAGTTCATTTCTTTTCTATTTGTCTTAGCAACTTTCTGTTGTCCTTCATACTCTCTCGTCATCCATTATCCTTTCAATTGGTTTTTTTTACCCTTTTACTACCATCCGGTGGGCACAAATGGGATTTGACCAGAGTGAAAAACACAGCAACACTGAAAAACTGCCTCATACTGAAACGTGAAGTTCAATTCTACAACCAGAAAAAATGAAACAATTTATAAACACATTATAACCAAGTAGTTTATTTGCTTCATCAGACCAATTTGTTTTGTTCTTTATTTCCTTTATTCATCACATATGGCACCTCTTCACATCATCATTATGTATTTTAAATTTTGATAGAAAACCTTTTTAAACCCCTGGCTTTAATCCTAGGAGTCAACTCTGTTGAGTTTTATGACAACCTAACATTCTCCCCAAAAATGTTCATATACCATAAAAATTACTCCATTGTGAAACCATTATACATTAATTAATAATCAAAATTCAATTTCACTAGTTCTAATGCCTTTGTGTGACTATTTATTCTCAACATAGGTCTGTCTCATCAGCCTCTCTGTCATTAATATATCTTTACTACAGTCCTTTATATCATCTCCATTCTGTTTGCCAGCCTCTATACGCTACTTTTTTCCACTCCGTAGTCTTAGATTTTTAGCCGTCCCACTTCCTTCGGTTAGGTTTCTCCTTCCCATCATTGTAGCCTCCTGATTCCAACAGTATTTGGCCAGTAAACAAGTGTTACCACAATGTTTTCAACATAGTTTCTCCAATTCATCCATCCAGATTGTGTTTACACAATAAAAAGTTTAACGGCTAAAAACGATGCGACAAGCTGCCAACAACGAGAACAAGACTGGAGTCTTCCCTTCAGTGCAAACAGCTCATTATGTAACCAAAACCAGTGCAACACTGTTACCATAATGAGTCTAAGAATAGCAACAGCATTGCTCAAACTAGTCTCAAAGAAGAGAGAACAATGGATATCTTAACAGAATATGATTGTTTTTGTAAGTTTTCGATGTATTGTCAGAATGACAAATAGTCTGCTCAGTCGTCCTTCAGTGTGGCTCTTACCTGCCAACACATTAAGAAAACAGATGGATTGTGTGAACAACAAGGATCATATTCTTCCCTGCAGTGTTCAGTAAGCATTACAGCTCCAAACAATGCTGCAGAAGAAACATTGCCCTGAACAGCATGACTGTGGTTTTGTCTCAGCGGGGCAACTAATCCCACAATACCTTGAAATGTTCTCAGAAACACAGTAAAGGCTCTACACAAAAGAAATAAGTGCATGGGGTTAGAACTGGCACAAACATCGATTACCACCACACTTAGGGGCCTTGTGTTGAAGCTTGAACTAATCGAAGTTGTTGTATTGAATCAACCAGCATTGTTGTAGGTTGTTTGGATGGGGAAAAACTAAGTCAGTCTACACTATGTTTGTAGAACCATGCTTATAACTGTGTTTTTTGTGTGTGTTTTTAATTTTGTGTTTGTTTTTATAAGATTGAATTGCACAATTTAGCTCTGGTCAGCCAATGGACAAATTTGACACTTGAATAACTTGGCACCGAGACGTTCAAGGTCAACTCAGTAACCAAAAAATGCCGAAATGTTTTGGCTGCAAAAAAAGAGCAAATGTACCACCGCTTTAAAGCAACATGTGTCCTCATCGCAGGGCGTTTTTACCCGGCAATCCATTTCTAATATTAGTAAAGCTGTGCATTTTCACTTGTGCGCCCATTTTTAAATGCTGTAGGCTTTGGATAAAATTACATTCTGAGTATCTCGAGAGTTGTAGTGCCATTTTATAGCGCCATGGCAACACCAGCCTTTCACACTTAATGTTTTAAAGTGGGGGGAAAAAAAACATTAATTACTCAGCAACAGTAGCATGTTGAGCTTTTCAGCTTCTGACCTTTATTTCTGAAACATGGAGACAATGTTTTTCATGAAACCTTTTTCAAAAAATTTTTGTTTTGTTTTTTGCTTCTTTTATGGTGATTTAATTCAGGTATGATTTTAATACCAGGTTCCCTTTATCCACCCCGTTGTTCCGAAGCATTTTTACTTCCCATAATCATAGATAATTTTTCTAAATTGACTTTAGAGCCAATTTCAACCAGAAGAGTTTTTCCAGTTTTGTCCTCTAAAGTGTCTATCAGATGGAAATTGTTGCTGCAGGGGAACACTAGGTCATTTCAAATATCCAGTGATACGGTTATTCATTTTAATGGTTTTCACTAATTCTTTTCCTTTTGAGCAAATGTTTAACTTCCTCTCACTGAAAAGTTCCCCTTCTGTCCTGCATTAGTAATCTCTAAAATATCTGATGTATGTATTGTCTGCAAACAGGTTATCTCGGAGTTAATATGTTCTCCTATTAACTTCTCTCTGTGAAGTTTGTTTTTGTGTTGTGTGTTCATGCAGTATATTTAAAAGACAGCTGCAGGTTCTGTATCCTATCACTTTGTTTGGTAATGTTTGTGCATGTTGTCCTGCATTTGTCCACCGGGGGGTGAGAGCGAGTTCTTTTCCGTCACACACACTGTTCTGAAGAAGAAGTTGGAACTGTAAATTAGCAGTAAAGATCTAAAGGATAAAAATGTAATCCCAATACTATAATGGCAGTAAAATTCTCCAAATCACATGTTTTTTTTTCACTCGCTTGTTTCACACTCACAATAGTCCGCACTGAACATTCCTTCTTTTCGACTAAGTTCTGAACCAAATTGTGTCATTTTAAACATTATAAAATATTCATAGAAAATATACAGTGAACTCACTGTGAGTAAAACTCAGTGGAATATAAAAATAAATGGGCCAAATAATAATAATTAAAAAAACAACAACAATACAACATTGTGCCAGAGTAATGTAGTGGACTTTAACACTTTAACAAAATAGGTAAATCTGTAGAGATAATAGCTGATCTACAGTATATGACCAGTTCAAATTAGTCTGTGCTGGACTCCTAAGGATTCTTCCAGAGATTATTTTTGCTATAGTCGCTATAATTGCTAAATCAATAGGAGTTGCTACTGAGAGAAAAAAATGCCGCTCCGCAGCAGCAGAAAACGAACCTTGAGGGAAGTAATTTACTATTGTAGCTTTAATTTTCATCTGAATAGATCAGATTTTGATCATGTAAGACTTTGAAAACGAATGCAACAAGGTTTTTATCCAGAAGCTGCATCTGATCGCTGCTGCTCCATGGATACATTCGTACTTTGCACAGATATTTCTAAATCACTTCATAACAGGTTTTCTTCATGTCTTCTCAAACTGTTATTCCAAATGTGGCAGTTTTGCCACCATATTGTTCTTAAGTACACTCATGTTACATTGGTATCACTGCAATTTTTAAGAAAAGGAGTACAGGAAAACATACAGTCAGCTTAGTGCAGGGGTATCCAAACTTTTTGCAAAGAGGGCCAGATTTGATCAAGTGAAGATGCCCGGGGGCCAATAGTTTGTTCGGACATTTTTTAACTACAAAAGTTTCATGCAAATACACACCGTTATAAAACAATTTTCATTGTCACAATTATCTTTATTTTTCAAATGACAAAATAACCAAATATAAGCCACTCAGGCAGATGAGAATAACTCTAAAAACCCAAATTCTGCCTTTCATTCATATCTGGAGAGTCAGATAACATTGAACAAACTGTATGAAATACCTTAAATTTACATGAGTTTAAAAATATCTTTGCCTCAAGAACATTTTAAACAGGAGTTATAAGTAATGCAAAGTTGTCTGTTATTATTAAATCTTAAAACAAGTGAATTTTGCTCGTCATTTACAATATCTTTCAGAAAGTAATAGTTTGTATCACATCTACAGGTTCATAACCAAATCTTACTCAAGAGTTTAATAAAAATAAGTGCCATAAATGTTCTTTTGGCTTTTCACTGCTGATAGTGACAGACGTTGCCGTTCAAAACACTCAGTTTCATGTCCTCAACTCTCAGAGCCACACTGTTACTGCCAGGCAAACATTTTTCTCAAATTCTTGCTTCTTCTCAGGGCAAAATGTTCTCCACCATTTTCATAACAGTCTTTGATAAATGTACCTTCAGTAGAAGGTTTGCCATGTTTAGCTATTAACATTAACTTCGTAGATTGCTTTGGTGGTATTTTCTTTTGACTCACAGGCCCGCGTGAAGAATCGCTGGTGTGATGCCAGTGCAGCTTGGAGCTGCTTCACTTTTTCAGCACGGTCACTTCCTGTTAGCTTGTTGTATGTGTTAGCATGTTTAGTCTGGTAGTGTCTCTTTACGTTGAAATCCTTAAACAAGGCAACCGTCTCATTACAAATTAGACAAGCACAAGTGGCTTGATTTTCAGTGAAGAAGTATTATAATTCCCGTCTCTCTTGAAAGCGGAGGCCCTCACTGTCAACTTGTTTTCTTTGCAGTGGCCATGGCAGAAATGAGTGGAGAGCGGTTCGCTGCACGGAGGCAGAGACTGATAGTATTAAAGTGGTGCTGCCACCATTTGGTGAAAGGAGGAATTACAGTTTCAAGTTTTATGATTTATTTATTCTGTTTGACAGTGGAGGCGGGCCATAAATAATACATTATAAGACCGAAGCTGCGGGCCGTATGAAATCTGACCGCGGGCCGTGATTGGCCCTCGGGCCGGACTTTGGACATGCCTGGCTTAGTGCTTCTGGTAAAAATGTGTAAATCTGGTAGCTTACAGGTTGACATTGTATGAAAACAGATTTCACTATATTTGATGCAACATTGGAGCTTATAAAGCCAAAGCTGTGGGCAATCTGGGAGGTTAATAAAAATAAATGTTTTTTCCTCCCACTTTTCCAAATTAGCTAACATTGCTGTACCTTCCAAAACTGTTTCCACACTATTAATTTCTGCAGAAACCACCAGTACCTCAAACCACGCTGTTCAAATAAATTTCATTTTAGCCACTGACCCCAATTCCTACAAATGATGTGCAACAATAAAATTAGTACTGCATCAACATGCCGCTGAACTAGCACAGTTCAACACTAACGCACAGAGAGCAGGAAAAGTACACAATGCAATACAACTCCACTGCTACAGCAACAACCCAATAAACTTTCTGCAAACTGTTTTCATGCAACTAATTTAATAAATGATGTGCTGAAGTCTTTTCTAAATGAGGTGAATGTTAAGAGGTTAAGTGTGATAAATGAGGACCAGAGCTGTGTCACTTTTCTGCATGTTAATGAGTTATTTTCACGCCTGCATTTGCCTCGCTTGCGCGTCTCTGCCAAAGCGACAAAAACGGTGACATGATCTATGTCGCCTCCTCACGGCCAAGAATTTGGGGTCAGCTTAAGCGATTCCAATGTATTTCTTCCATTTCTTTGTTTTCTGCAAACACAAAACATCCCCTCCGGCGGCAGAGATGTTTATTTAAGTTCCCCTTTTGTTGATTATTTGTCTGGATTTTAATGACGTCTGCCCCTGGCTATGATGAATTTTACCGCAACAGTAAAAATCTGACGGCTGCTAAAGGACTATAAAACCACCAGTCCCGCGTTATGAATACTCCAGAGTTTTACAAGAAAAAAAATGTAGAGTTTTTTTTTTTTTTAATCATTGTGAATGCTGATGTGGTTTGAAGAGCTTTCTGTTGCATGACCAGTAGAATCTGAACTGATGCAATGAGAAAGTTCACTGAATCTCTTCATTTCAAACATAATTTCTTTCCATTTGGAAAATGTTTTGGTTTTATGCAAATCCTACCAAACAACAAGCATGTACAGAAGGAGAAACTGAATAGAGCCGTTATTTATGCACATGTCCTGCATTTCCCCCAACTTCTATTCAGTGAAAATGTCTACTGGAGAAAAGGCTAATCGCCGTCGGAATGCAGCTCAACTTGAGCGCTTTCCTCACGGAATGAGGATGAACATGAAAAAGGTGATGAAAAAGGAAGGATTTTGTTAATGATGCAACAACAGCTGGGATCACAGTCACCACAGAAATTCTGCAGCCCTCTAATGTAGGGTACACCAGGAGATTGGGGGGGTGAGTAACAAGTCTTTTAAGGCTTTTAATGATGCAGAAAATGCTTGGGAGAAAGTGTTGTGGTCCCAAAATCAATGGAATCAATTTGACACAACATGGAAGAAAGCATGACACAGTCCTCAAAAAAGATTAGTCAAGCACAGCAGTAAATGCATGATGGTTTGGGGCTACTTTTTCATGAATGGTACAGTATGACTTTATGACCATATAGGGGCATGTACTATAAAATGTTGGGTGAGGACCTTTCTTTTCTTAGAACACTTAAGATGTGACATATTTTATCCTTTGGAGTGGCAATTAACCGGAACTAAATGAGCAACATATTGAAATCTGGAGTGACCTATCCTTTCTGCATACAGCAACCAACAGAAAATATACTGAGTAAAGTGAACGTTTTGATGTTCCAAGAGCCATCAACAACTTTAAAGGATTTAATGAGCTTCTCTTCCAGGAGGTGACCAGACCTGCTTGCTGACAAATAGAAAATATTTCTGACCTAACTTGGCCATTGCCCTTCCCACGCATTTCCCCTCGATTCTAACCACCTTTCAGTGTTTCGTCTGGACTTTCTTCCATTGAACTGGATTTCTCCAGTAAAATTTCAATCGGTCCAATCAGTGAACAGAAGGAGAAGTTGAGAACGACATCGATTTTCTACGCTGCTTTAGAAATGTAGCCCGTCTGTAGTTTTAGCAACGGCAGCGGAGTTAGTGCACAAAGCCGCTCTGTCCGTGTCAGTCATGACACAGTCCTTAGCCATGCTAATTTAAATATTAAATTAGCATGAACAGCCATCTTGTTCAAGTTGGCACTTCTCTCTTTGCAGCGGAGGATGTTCGTTTACAGTGCATGCAATGTCCATTAAGCTTCACAGCGTCAAACTGGCACATTACAGACATTACAACCAAGCGTTAGCAGTTGGGTAAATTTAAACTTCAACAAAGCCCACATCTTCACCAAACAATCATTTCTCAATATCTGAGGGTCTGGACTACTCTGTACAAAGCGTAGAAACAAGGGGCTGGTTTTACCACACTAGTACTGACCAACAAACCATAAAAAAACGACATAGCTGAAAATATGTCAGCTGAAATCCCACAATTAAAATGCGTGTTAGCCACATGTAAAGAAGATGGATATTTTCACTTTGAAACATTCTTATTCTCCACCTGTTTCAACACCAATTCTAATTTCTGGAAGATTCTTAAGCTTTTTTCACACAAAACCTTATGAATGTCAATGCTTGTGTCTCCACAACACTTGAACAGCTTTGTTGCTTTTCTTCGGAGGTTGGCCTGGTGAATACAGTTATTCTGCTGCCGAGAACGGATCAGACTTGTCAGCTGTTTTGTTGAACCTTAAAAGGACAGCGTTGTGCACACTCAGCAGCGAGTTGTCTTTGTCTATTTGATACAACTCGTGCTCGTTCTCTCAGCGTAAAAAAAAAACATTTCTGTTAATCGTCCTGCTGGCAGAAGTTTGCTTCCATCCACATCCCCTCCCTCTTTCTTCTCCTGCTCTCCGTTTTCTGCGTCTCCTTACGCCCCAATAGCCTGACTCAGAGCTTGAAATGAAAAGTGAAGCACCTCAGACAGACAAGGCGTTGATGATGGGAAATGAAATTGAAATGTTATGGGGTTGAATTTAGACGCTGGAGGCACAGAGCGGAGGTTGGAGCGGGAATGAGGGGATAAAGAAAAAAAAGAGTGAAGGTTGGACGGAAGGGTCGGGCATGTGGAACAGATAAAACAAGAAAGAGGAAAAGAGGAAATCTTTCAAGGAAAGAGGAATAAACAGGAAATAAAAGAAAGAAGCCAATGTTAAGAAGGCCAAGTGAAGAGTGACTGGACCAGTGCAATATAAACAGATTATTTACAATAAGAAATAACAAATAAGAATGATGATGATGAGGAAAAAGAAATGGTTGCACAATATTTTGCATTGCAATTGCAGTTGTTGTTATGCTTATACATTTTTCACTATATACTGTATATATTACATTATGACTGTTCTTTTTTTTGACTACACACATATAAGTAGCAAACTGACAAAAATCAAAGTAAATAAACAACCACGACAAAAGCTATTTTGTGTTAAGCTTTGCTAAGTTCACAAATAAATCACTTCTTAATCAAGAAAAATCAGTTCTAATGCAAAGAGTCGTCAGGGTCCAATAAGGAATAGGTGTCGAAAAACTACTTTCTGTTGTGAACTTGGACATCAGCTCCTCACTGTCAACATTTTGCAGTTTTTGTGAAAGTTTCAGTTTTGCCAACAAAGGGAGGAAGAAAATTTTGACAGTCAGTTAGAAAACCCAGGTGGTTGGAAGCTGCCTCACAGCTAAGATTGTGGGAGATCGGTTGTAAGGTAGGTTTCTACTGAAGCATAAACAGGAACAAACAATAACGGTGTCCAGCAAACTTCTAACTCAGCACGGTTTTACTCTCCTTTTTTTTTTGCTTTGAATTTATAAATCCCTAGGGTAGTGAGTGAGACAGAGGTGGTGTGTGTGTCCCGTGCACAAATTAGTCCTTGATGTAGCTGTCTGAGGTTCGAT
The DNA here is from genome assembly GCF_001444195.1 of Xiphophorus couchianus. Classification (NCBI taxonomy): domain Eukaryota; kingdom Metazoa; phylum Chordata; class Actinopteri; order Cyprinodontiformes; family Poeciliidae; genus Xiphophorus; species Xiphophorus couchianus. Next base: position 12,444,424 of record NC_040237.1, on the reverse strand, counting down.
TCCCAACCTTTGCTGAATGTCTCCCTCCATTTTCTCTGCTCATATCCTGTATGAATACTGTAAATAAAGGCCACTAGTGTCACAAAACACTTTAAAAACAAGTTCTAAAGTCTGTATCTACAAAGGGTTAGGCTTGGAATATGTGTGCCGCGGCATAAAGGTGATCACTCTCTCAAGATGACTGGCAAGAAATATTGCATTTTCTCCAACATTCTTTTTTTTTTTTTATGTACCTGTAGATATTTTCCTGCAGTGGAAAACATCTACAGGTACATAGTGGAATTGCTGTGGATAAAAATCTTCAGTGTGTGCAAGTTTATGAAGAGTTTTACAGCATATAACTCCACAGAAATGGCAACTTTGGTGAAGATCAGCTACATCGATGTCTGAATAATAAAGTAGTTTGTATCAGAAAACGTACTGGTGATGTTACAGGAAGATTAATAGACCTGTTGATGCACCGTTTGTGGCTCAGCCCCCTCTCTGACATGTTTATACACTTATTTGCATGTAAAGAAGGTAAACTGATATCTCATCACTTAGCGTGGATTTAAGTAGTAGCGATAAAAGGTCGTGCCTAATGAGGCCTACTTTTGTCTACGTCAGCCAAGACAGATGTTAATGCACCAATTTGCACAATATTGCTGCACCATCAAGGGGAGAGCAGCACAGACAAGTCTGGTCATAGCAACCAGTACAATTCCCTGTTGAGTTTGCTAAAAGAAACATGCAGCCATCTCCTGGCGCAGTGCTATCGTTAAATAATGAGCGGCTGTCTGCGGTTGCCTTTTTCACTCTGATGTTTCACAACATCTTCAGAACATTTCCACCACAGAAATGTTCTGAAGCAGTGAGAGTAATCCTATGTGTGAAAATGGCTCAGACACTTTGAACGCCTTGACAGGTATATTTAAAAAAAAAAAAGCATGATGGAAGGAATAACTGGCTGCATGCTTATGAAACAATGCTGTCTGAAGACACAGACAAAGCTTTATTAGTGACATATAGCTGCAAGTAGAAGTGCAACTTTATTCCCTTGTTATGCAAAGTTAGAAATGAATTTATTGGTTTTCAGCATTTTTTAAAAAACAAATTAACATTGCATATATACAACACCCTCTTTACTGCAATAGCCCTAAATAGAATCCTAGGCAACAATTTGCATGAAGAACTAGCCTAAAACGTGTAAAAAGCCCACCTGTGTGCAAAATGTTCTCTCAATAATAACTCAGCTGAAGATTTGTTAGAGAGTTTTGCCAAACAGCATCACAAAGACCAAAGCAGACCTATCAGGAATAAAGCTTACAGTGCATCTTTAAGGTTTTTTTTAAATTGTAGAAAAATATTTTCTGAGATCAAAATGTAAATCTGCTTGCTGTTCTTGGTCTGTAGCTAGTAAATGTTTTTTAAGGTGTCATTGCCCACTGGTTCAAATGGATCTCACAGACACCTGAATAATACATAACGATAAAAAGTCCAAAAATTCTGAGAACTAAAATTAATTCTCCATAATAGATTTTATTGGTTTGAAGAAATTTTATGTATATAGAATTAAGCAACAACAAACTAGGCTTGCATTTATGTATAGCAGTGACATGGGTAATGAAAACCTTTCAGATTCTTAATCAAATGGACTGGGGTTTGTGGAGAGAGTTATTCAATTTTCCAGAGCCTAATTCTATTTATGCGTATTATTTATCTATGATCTTGGTAGATATATTCCCATGATAAGATGTAAAGATCTGCAATTATAAAGATACATTTCCAAAATTCTCTTAGCAGTTAGCACTGCAGTTAGCATTTCCATGTTTGTGTGAATATTGATTTCCATTCCAGTATCTGCTCCTTTACCATTTAAATGATCTTTGTTTACTGTGCTGTCAGTAGTTCTTGCTTCTGGCTCACCTTTGAGCCTTCAATCTTCAACATGTTGCCAATTTAATGCCCAGGATTGGTCACCTCCTCCAGGTCTTATTCACTGTTTTTAGCTGCACAGTCCGGAACATTCTTCTCCATCTACTTTGGTGGACCCGGCTCGGTCTTTACGCCGACCCAAACCCAGGTGGCACTAACCTATGTCACTATACAAACCCAGGTTTTGCTAAAACTGGGCATTATGGAAATGCAGGGCTTTATACAAATCTAGGAAATCAGAACAGACACAGGCTTTTGATGCAAATAAAAAACTCCAACATCTATGGAGAAAACATCATAAAAACAAAACATAAAACAAGATACATTTTATAATTACAAACACCATAACATTATTGAAACATTCCTATATTCAAATTCAATTCAAAAATACTTTATTTATCCCAAAGGGAAATTAAAAGTTAAATGTTAAATGATCAGGCTGAATTGTGTTAAATGTGTTAAATATCAATTAAATATCAAACTAAATTAAATCTAAAAATAAGTTAAATAAATAATTAGAAATAATTAAAATTAAAAGTATGATAAATCAATTTGTAATTAAATATTAATTCATTAATACAGTCATTATTATCTAATTCATTAATAACTAATTAATGAATCTAATTAATAACTAATTAACGAATTAGACCACAAGGAAATTATAATGAATAATTAATTAATTAGATTCTAATGAAATTTATAATTAATAATTAAATTAATGAAATTATAATTAATAATTAATTAATGAAATTATAATTAATAATTAATTAAATAAATTATAATAAAATTATAATTAATTGGATCATTTTGAATGAATTAATGGATGAATGGATTCATTACATATTGTCACTGCTACACATAAATTGTAGAAGTGAAATGAATGAATACATTCATTATTTCATTCATTAATCAAAATGAAATTAAACATCAAAGCTTCAGTAGGTAAAATGTATTTAAAAAAATACCGTATATATATTTCATATTGTTTGTGTGGGCTGCACAGTGGCGCAGTCTTCTGCATGGAGTTCGCATGTTCTTCTGCTGGATGCTCTGGCTTCCTCCCACAGTGGAAAATGTACGAGCAGCAGTGACATGTAAAATAGCAACCCATCAGATATCTAATCTAATGGACTAGATTTCCCACTTTGACCTGGAGGAGGGTTTCCGAAAGCATAAATATTTTTGAGCCTAATTTTATGTAGACTTATTTGTTTATCTTGTCTTGATTGATATATTTCCGTAAAAGTTTGTCACAGCTCATAAAGTGGAAACAGCCTACATGTGGGGGAACATGCTGTGGTTAGATGAGTCAAGAAATACATTCGAAATTCTGTCTTTGGAAGAAATCAAACCGTAAAAAGCACACAATACCCTAATGGTGAAATGGTCGCATACCTTTTGAGAAACTAGGAACTGGTCAGAGATTATATTAACATGGTTAGAACCAAATACAGCAATAAAATCTGTTAAAAGAAAAGACTTGAGACTGAGGTGGGTGTTCCTCTTCAAGGCAAACTATGACCCTAAATATACTGCGCCATGATTGAAAAGTTTAGATCGAAGCCTTTTCATATGCTAGACTGAATAGGCTTCAATCGAGAATTAAATCCAGCAAATAATCTGTCCCAGGGCTTGAAAATAGTTGTTCAAAGATGCTTTGTATAGTCTGTGCCACTTTAGAAAGAAAAATTATGTTCCAAAACTATTAAGACAAACATTCCACATTACTGCAGAGAAAGTATTGTAATTAATTAAAGTATCAAATCTGGTAGGCGAGGCTGAATAGAACCAAAGTCAACATCTTAAGACTGGCATTTGTAAAATATAAATACATAAGTAAAAAATAAAAATCATGCAACTATTTTAATTCCATTTCACAGTTATGCAAAACTTTGAGATAGTCCAGCTTAAAAAGTCCTATAAAAAAAAGAAAAAAAAGAAATCACATTCCTGGGAAAAGATGCCAGCCCTCTTTTTTTTTGGCTGGAATGTTTCAGATCAAATGTCCATTTTCAACAACAATAGCCTGGGTAAATACAAAAAGCAATTTTCAAATGGTGACTTCATTTTTCAAGGGAAACAATCTGTCAAAACTGACCCGGCACTCTTGTAAAAAGTAAATATTAGTAACTGTGAATTAACTGTCACTAAAGTAATGTTTTTCTTGTTTTTTAGAAGGCTGAACTCAATTTTATGACGTCTGTTTATTACCTGATCTGCCGATGTAATAAATAATTTAGAGTGTATCTGACAGCTGAAAGACCTCAAAACGTAACACATCAAATAAATTTCAAAATCAGTAGAAAAGCAGTCTGTCAGTCAGAAAGGGGTTACAGAAGTCACTACTAAAACTCTGGGATGCCAGCAAAAAGTCAGAGTCCCATCAACTGCAAAACGGCAGAATTGACAGAGACTCCTGGAGAGTTGTTGAAAGGTCTTCAGGAAAAACTGAGCAAAAGTTCACTTGGCTTCATTTTAAGAAAGTTTTAGGAGGCGAAGAGTAAGACAGAGGCTGGGAAAATATTCTGTGGACAAACCTTTTGAATCAAACATGTAAAAATATTTTCCTTTCTTCATCCTTTACGTACATTTTGCTCCTATAAATGTATGTAACAAAAAGCTTTGGCTCAGGTTATTTTTGCTGCAGGAGAAAATAACAGCTGATTTTTATTTTTAAATGGCTCCAGAGGGACACAAAAGATAAAAGGGTGTAATCATCCATATGTTTTCAAGGTGGATCAGGTAATTTTGTTGAAATGATTGCTGCAGGCAGGATGTTCACAAGAGAAATGGCTCAATCAGATGTGCACGGATAGATTTTCATCAAAATGTAGCACGAAGAATGCAAACATATACTTAGTAAAGAATTTAAAAGGTTTTATATAGTCAAGGATTACCATATTAGCACTTTCTGTTGCTACCAAGCTCCATTCAAGTCACTGTGACCCTAAAAATGAATTTGTGTTTGTTTAAACATGGTGAAGGTTTCTTGGTAAATGGCCTTTGGTTCAAGTCCTATTGCTCTACTTTGGAAGGACAGAAAATAGGACAATCAAAACTTCAAATAAAGACTGAATAACTGCCAACTGTGATCTTTTCCCCTCTTCATATTTGGTAACTTGAGCTTTAAGTTTCGGGCTTGAAGGCCACAGTTCAAGAAATCTGCTCCCTATCAGGTCCACCTCCTCATATTTGGGCCCGGTCTAGTCCAAAGGTTCCTGGCAGTATTGTGTCTGTGCTGGAAGTATCAGAGATGGACTAAAAATATCAGCTTTCCACAGAATCAGATGTGAAGTGATATGTTTAATTAAGAAAGTTGTAGGACATCATTCTTAAATTATTTTTATAGTGCATATGGTGCTACCAGCATCTCTGTTAAAATGGGTCTAATTTATTCAAAAAGCTGCAGTTCTGTGTGGCAAGAACAGTTCTAATTTGAAGCTTTTTTAGCATTTATTTTTGTTTTGCCTGACGTGTCACGTTTATGCAAAGGATTCTCCTGATCAAAAGCCATACGGAGAGCAGTTTGATTGCTGCAATGTGTTCTTTAGAGGCGAGAAGTGAAAACAAATGCAACTCAAGCGCACGCATATGCATATCAAAAAAAGATGAAACAGAATCCTAAATAAAATGACAAGCCGGAATAATGACAGGTACACCTTGTGACAGAGCTATTTTGGTTCAAGCTTGAGTGAATTGTTGTAATAGTTTTGTGGCTGACAGCTTAAAAAAAACATTGTCGGACTTAATATGTATTTTGGACAAGATTTGACCTTAGAAAAGCAATTGTTACTGCCCCTCAATCTGGGAAGAGTGATCAATTTTATTCCAAATATTTGAATAAGGATTCAAATATTTGGGATTTAGGGATAAGGATTTAGCTCAGTTCAGCGCAGGCAGTAGGGGAAGCTAACGCCACCCCCAAAATCTACATTATCTGATGATGAAGTGGAACCAGTAACACTTGGGAAATTCGTATGCAGCTGTTTGTTAGACCACAGAGGCATCGCTCTGCACACCGAGCCTGAGAAATCAGATGGTCTTGAAAAGTGTGCCGACTTTTAATTTAGTTCCCCAATATGGCCTCTGTGCTAATCTTTATTATAAATGCATCGAAACATTCATATCCAAAGGGAGCAGAGATATGGACATTAGCCGAACCTTTCAGTCCAGTTCAGCTGGTTTGATAATGCCCAGCAGAGTTTGTAGCCTTATATTCAGTTTGGTTATTTTCCAGCCTTTTCTTCCATGTACTGTAGATGGTGCCAAGTATTGGCACTTTTGGACTGCGGTTTACATTTTCACACCTCCAACACTTGTGTCTGTGAAAACTAAAGCCATATTCCCACAGAGCATATTTTATATACAGACACTTTTAGAGGAGAAAATAAATACACTTTAAATGGTGTTTGGAGATCATTGTCCTTGATTTTGACCCGGTGTTACACCAACATACGCCAGATAATTGCTGCAATTTATCCGCTACAGCAGGCGAGGCAGATTTACGTTGGTATACGCGTCGGTTTGGCCTTGGAGTCGTCTTTGATACAGAGTAATTGTGAGGAGCTCAACCGCAATAGCTTCATGTACGTGCTGTCTATATTTAAACCAGTGTGCGAGTATGTAAATGCAGCAGAGCGACGACTCTGTGCTTTACCTTTGATGTTAACACAATTGAAGCACATACAGCAACAGAGAAAGTCTCCGACAAGCCTGTCAACATGAAACATCGGGTGATGAAGCCAGCAGTCGTGGTAAATTAAGCAACCTCCAATGTATTTCAACTTGTTTACTTCTCAAATTTGCGCCGATGTTGAAGCGCTGTTACGCAACAGGAAAAAAGAAAGAAAGGAAAAGGAATGTAGATGAGAGAAAAACAAACTGCTGACACCTAAAGAAAAAGGTTAAAAAGTAGAATATTTCAGAATTGTAAAAGTGAGCACTCCCGATACAACAAACATCAACTTTCTTTTATCAAGCTCGTTAGAAATGTATAGCTATTTATTTTTAGAATCCATGACGAAGCTAGAGTCTTATTTTAAAAGAATGGCCGTGAGCCTTATTTCAAACGTTTATGTTAAAAGTTCTTCACATTTGCTGTTTAAGTCTTTACGGACTGGGAATACTAAATTCAGCCAAGACTCTCACTAAATTCTAACAAAATTGTTAAACTCATGCAATATCTATGGTACAGTTCCATGTATGAAATTCATACATATACTGGTGCTATGCCAAACATGTCCTCTGTCCTGCTTTCCAAATAACTCAATTTTAGACTCTCTTTTTCCAAAAACCTTATGAGAGACGTCCCTCAAAGTCATGACCTTGAAATCATGTTTGCGGGAATGTTAGACCTGTCCGGACATATAGGGTGTGCTAATTTATCCCTCAACCGAAACGGCATTTTTTTTTTTTACTTTTAGTTGAAAGCTTTAATTTAAGACCTATTCTGACATTTGGTTCTAGCATTTAACGTTAAATATATTTATTACCATGAATACAACTATATATACACAGACACATTCACACGTGCTAATTTTCTTTTTCATGACAGTATAGCTGTATAGTATAGGGTAGTGACAGTATAGCGTTTTTGGTTTACTTATGCCAAAATCACACAGTATATGTTGAAATTTGTTCTACTTTTGAGAGCTGGACAAGATAATGAATATATTTGTGCCACACTCTGAGCAATGTGCAGTACCTAAAATGATGATATGACTATTCAAGCATAAATTTCCATAGCAACTACTTCCCATCTGAATGCGAGTTGCTGGAAGCTCAGACTCACAGCTTGTGAACTCGTCACTCCCCCTCTGCCCTAAACACGCAGAAAATTACAGAACATGCCGATTGTTAATCGTTTGAGGTGAGGTGACAGCATGTTTAGAAATGTAGAGAAACCACCAAGAGTTACTGATTTCTTTTTAGTGTCAGATCTTAGATAAGTAGATGGACAACATTTAGGTGAAGGTCAAAGAGCTCTAGAGCAATGAAAGGTTTTAAGAAGAGACTTAAAACATGGAGCAGTTTAAGCTCAAAGTCAGCCTGGAAAGTAGATTTCAGCTCAAGTTTGGGAAAAGTTGATAAACTGAGACTATGACGATGAACTGAAGTTTCACCATCTTCGCCAAAGCGATTGCAGTTTTGTCATAGACGTTGTAAGTAATTTGTTTTCATGTCTGCACTGCTATTTTTTTCCCCTACCTTATACATATGGCTTGTTTTGGTAAACATTTTCACCATTACATCTATCAGACCTTTGTATTTTTTAAAATCCCAAACATGTGCGGCCAAACAGCAGCCAGCTAAAATGTCCGTCTGCTGCTGTTGGGTTATATGGAAAACAGTTGCAAAAAAAACAATAAATCGCTGCTTTTGTTCTGCCGGTAAAGGGACGGTGAAAGACTGACTTAATGTTTGCAGTTTGGAGTTCATGAAAGCTTTAGTCTATGTGCAAAAACACCATGAGAACATTTCAATTTGGCAAGGAGAGAATCCTTAACATATGGACTAATCAAACATTGTCTATATTATTTTAAAGTGATTACAAATTCTGTTAAACACTGAAAGGGAAAACAAATCAGTTGGAAGAATTTAATCTGCGCGCTGTACTACATATAAAGTGGCACTTGCACATCATTTATTTTCTGCTCCAAACTTCAGCGTCCTCCCTTCTTTCAGTCTACATCTACTTCTGCCTCTTCTGCATCAGGCCTGCTGATTCAGCCGTTTCTCCAGCTAATAACAGCATGAGACAGTTCCATTAATTACCTCTGGCCCTGCAGCATTCATACCTCGAACAAACATTCATGAGTCAGACACAACATGAAGCACACGGGAGAATTTCTGGATGTTGGGATGGCTTGAGAAGGAAGCCAGACATCAAACATCTTTAGGCGGCTGAGCTAAATCAGACGGCAACTTTTTCTTTCGCATTCAGAGTCCAACAGCTGTCAGGTCCCAATACCACTGAAACGTCGCATGAAAGTGCTTCGGGAGTTATTTTTGGATGTACGTGTCGTTTGTTTTTGCTAAACTAAGCCATGCACTTCCTAGTTTGTTGTAGAATTAGCTAAACTCACACTAGGCAACACAGGAAAATACCTTTTTGGTGTAACTTCTTCCCCGACGTCCACAAATCCCAAAGCTTAAATAATACAAAAAAAATGAAAGAAAATTTAGAGCCAGTTCTTTGACGGAATTTCTTTCTTAGAATTCATTATCTTTAATAAGAACTTCAAGCACCTAATCTTGTTCTGGCATGAGTTTTCCTTTCCTAACACCAGTACAACGCTTTAAAAAAAAAAAAGCAGGTCCCATTCTAACGGTCTAAGAAGAGACCTGAGGTGACCAACAGCAGTCTGTGTCGACACTTCTCCGGTCCCCTGTGACTTGATTGCAGACAGCCACTAAGTCTCTCTTACTCCTGTCATGCATAAACTCACCAGCAACACAGCCGGGCTCACCCTGGCATGCTGTCCCTCTGATGGGACGTGTCGCATCTTGCCTGCAGCGGCGTACGGCTGCTCACTGGCCAGCCTTATACAGTCGACTGACTTCCAGGAGCTAATATAAACTCTAGGACTGAGTTAGGGGTGGACAATATGGCTGAAAAATGTATCGCGATACAAGTGTTTCGTATTGCAGGGTTTCCCCTAAAAGGCTTGCTAAGCCCGGTAATTGGGGTGCTAGGACAGTCATTCAGTCGTTCATTCATTCAGCGGCCTGCCGTGTTTTTAAGTTAAAAAATGTTTAAAGTTGAGAGGAAATTTAAAAACATCACTTGATAATTATGTGTTATTGGGAGATTAATGCTTAAATACTAACTATAAAGTCTTTAAAAAAAAAACTAAAATAAATAAGCAATGCTTAGCCTGGTGGGGGTCCAACTAAAGCCTGGTGGCCTGCCAGGCTTATAATACACCGGGGGAAACCCTGGTATTGGTTGATTATTTATTAGGTTTTTGTTTTAAATACCTGAAATACTGTCAAACTGATGGTGTGACCTTTCCTGTTCTAGCCACTGTTTTCACTCTGTGCCATTGTTTTGTTGTGTTTGTTTTTTTTAAGCAGGTACGAGACTGCGCAAGTTACTCAACAGGTTGTTGCTAGGTAACCAAAGAGTGAATGAGTTAGTCGATACCACCAAAGTTGCTTGTCTAGCTGAGAGGTTGAGTGAGTAAAGGTATTCCCCTGATTACACCCCCCAGAATGCTATGCGGTTCTGGATCGAAGTTCAGGAGAATTATTGATATTGATTAAGTATATATCACATTATATATTGTTATTGATTTACTGCCCAGAACCAAAGGATGCAAGATGGACATTTTCAGATTATGTTAGAAACTGGAAAAAATATATATATATTTTCAATTATTAAAAATTTTCATGGTAATCAGTTTAGAATGCAACTGAACTAAAAATCAAATTTGTTATTGTTTTTTCCTTATTGTATCATCTTAAAGATCTACCAGGAAAAAAGAGGGAACTATTTAAAATTGAGTGAAGCAGTCAGCAGCAGCCAACAAACTTCATCAGTAAGAGCAATAGGATGAACCTGAATCTAAACGGCAGTATTTTTCATTATTTTAATGGGAAACTTGAAGGAACTGCCAATATTGAGTTGTATTTAAATAATTTGATAAGCAATTTTAATTCTTGAGTATCTCCAGGCGGTGCCAGTCAATAAGTCTCTTTCCATTTTATTGGCAACACTTTATTTGACGGGTTGTAAGACTGTCATGACACAGTCATAAACATGACATAACACCTGTCATGAACATGAGTTCATGAATATTTATGACTGTTGTCATAAAGTGTCATTCGGTAAATCAACCAGACATTCTTGGATGTTTCGTTCTTACTTTCACAATTTGATACAAAATATTTATATCAACTATATGAGAATGTGGTGATTCTCCAATAAACAATATCTGTCAGGATTAGAGTGGACATCTAACATCTAATCATTACTTGTCTGCATCACCGAACAAGAATATTGACATGCAGAGACATAACGGTGTGCAAAAATTAAATATTTGGCTTTGAGGTGTATTGTCACTGAGAAGAAAATACTTGCTTACACGTACATTTTCAAAAGGAACTTTTAATCTGACAAACAAGCCACATCTTATATTTTATAAGAATGTGTGGGCATGGTGAAGAAGAAAAGCTATTACATTGTTCCTTTGTACATTTTGTAAAAGCAGTTTGGTTTTGAGATGTTACTTTTCGATTCCATGACTCAATTAATTTGAAATGAATTGTCATCTGACACAGATCACGACTGACAAGCAGAAATACACTTGGAGCTTTTGCAGTTATGCTGCACACACAATTAACTGAGCACATCTAAGCTTTTCTTGCCATAAAGACAACTCTTAACTTCTCACTTAGTAAGATTCTCCTTAACTTTAATGCTGTTTTGTTTTTGTTTTGTTTTTTAAAGCCGTTTGAGTAGTTAGCAAAAAAAGCATCTCTCCATTCCCCCATACACAACGCACACAAACTTCTGGGTGACCTTGTAGATAAAAGGGTGTTTCCCTCTTCCCCTGTTTGTCAACTCATCTTGCTGAATGACGGCTTCATTATCCCAGACTCCCGCTCAGAAACCGAGCTGTAGCTCCCGGGAGCAACTTCCACATGAGTGAAAGTTTGAAAGTGAAGCGAGTTTGCAGACCTCGGGATGCCACTGTGCTCTCAGATAAAACAGCAGCGCCTGAAGCCTGAGCAGGAGGAGAGTTATGAGGACGGCGCCACTAGCTACATGACAATAATATCCCGACTTCACACGTCCATGATGGGAGCACTGATGCACGAATGTACAGCAGCTAGTGGTGTCTGAGAGCGAGTGTGTCGATGCAACAACACACACAGGCAGATCTGAGTGAACGACAGGCTCTCAACCTTGGATATCCTCTCCATCTCTTCACTTTGCAGCCCCGGAGGATAAAAATAATGCCGGGTGTGTTGGGGTGTGTGTGCGTGTGCATGTGTATATATGTGAAAATGTGAGGAGGCGTCCTGAGTACTACTGTCAGCTATCCAGAGGATAGCTGACAGTAGTACTCAGGACAGTTGATGTGTTTGGACTGCAGAATAATGACTCCAGCATCTCGGGAATGACTCTTCGATCCCGTTTTTTTTTTCTTGAACAAAATATGCTTCTGATTTTATTTAGTTTTATTCTGATGACTGTAGCTTTTTTTTTTTTTTTTTGCCTAATTCCACCCACAACATCAGCATAGCAACATGGTATTATGGCTGACAGGTGTAAACATTCAGCAAAAGGTAAAATGCAAAAACACAAACTCGTGACTCCTAACAGGCTGCTCTGTAGACTAAAGTGCTGGAAATTATTCCAAGGAATGTAAACTTGGCCACCAAGGGTTACTTGTGTGGATATCTGAACTTCATGATGGACATTTTCATCTACATTTTGTATTTCAATTCATGGTGTTAAATTATGGAACAAGTTCAATAAGGAGTTAAAACAAAGTCAAAATTGAATACATTTTTAAAAGAAATATGAGGAGGTCATTTTCACAAGATATAGAAATATGAGTGAGAGATAGCACACATTTGTAGATGTAAATTGAGGCTAACGCATATGAGTGTGTGGGTATGGATGTATAACCTATGTATTTTTTAATTTGACTTTTTTATTACTTATTTATTTTTTATTGTTATTACTTAATAATGAGGGCCCATCTGAAAATATTATATGAGTTTATGGGGTAGGAGTTCATAAGTTTCCCACTTCTTCCTACCTTCCTACCTTTTCAAGCATGTTATTATTGTGGTACAAAAATGTGTCTTTTATACTGTGATTTTATACTTCTATCATGTTCAAAATAAACAAAAAAAATAAACAAGTCAAATAAATTTTACAAGGCCTTCCAAGAGTTTAGCATCTCTTGAAAAATTGGTTTGTCTAAAGTGTCCAATGATGCTTGTTTTCCATAGATTAGAAAAAGGGGAAAAAAAACGTTCAATGGTATCAAAGAATGTGGCACAGTTCACGAGGGGCAGCATTTTTCTTGTTATGGATATCTACTAAAGTTGCTTCTGCTATTTTTAAGTAGCACAAGCTTTCAAGGCTTACTAAGTTCATATGGACGCTTTCTGTGACTAAAGCAGAAAACCACCCACACCATCTCATAGGGATGACTCAACCCTGGTGGAACAGCATCCTCAAAGCAGCACTGCTGCAGACTGACTGGTAGTCGTTGCCATGCTGGCATACAGAGACCAGGGGGAGGTTCCTCTTCGTTTAATGGTAAGACCCAGGAGTCCAGACCAGGATCTCCAGTTAATTTCTTCTGTCTTTGAAGACGGATGAAGAACATGGACCAAAGAACCAAGTCAGACTCAATCCATCTGGATAGCGGAGTTGCTGAGTCTCGTTTGCGCCACTGAACTGCAGCTCTGCTCTGCTCTGCCATACTGTAAGCAGAGATTCATCTGAGGAGGTTTATTCAACAGAACTTTTGAGTTTTAGACTTTTAAAATGGATAGTATCCTAAAATAAGTCCCAAAATTGTCGTTCATGCTCAGATACACCGTCAACAAATATTAACCCAGTTGGTCTGCTGAACAACAGAAGCTTTTGTGCAAAAGAAGATTAGGGGGGAAAAAAAAGGTAAATACTTCGAAAAGTAGCTAAAACTGTGCAGAGACAAGCACTTGGCTAAAGTGAAACTAACACCGCTTAGAAATGAGATGTTTTAGGTTGACTTCTTTATACTGATGTGTTTCTGCTCCTCAGGGACGCAGCAACCGGAAAATTTCAAGTCTTATTTCACCGTTTCAACCACTTAGCCAATGCCGTTTCCGAGGTGACTTGGAACAAGTGCAGTGGGAAAAGATGCTCTTGTTCCTTGGAGAACATTTCAAAGAGCAGCAATCCTGGAGATGATCAAGCAAAAAAAAAAAAAAAGAAAGAACCAAAGGGAAGGGATAATGACACATGAGGTGAGTGAGTTTCAGAGTGAGTGTGAGAGACGATGGGAGGAAGACACACACTGGAGCAAAGATTTAGTTTAGAAAATCATAAAAAATGGACATTACTATAAAACATAAAGAACAACTTAATTACCAGAAACCTCTATATGTAAGTTGGACCTTATCTGTGTGATCGGATCAGGGATGGGTTAGGTTTAGGTTGTTTGACAATAAATTCACGTGGCCACTAAATCCAGCTCATCTATTTCTCAGCTTTATTCTGTAAATCTAAATCTCTAATATTTAGGCCGTTAGTTACAAAATAACTAATTGCCTAAGTAATATTTGCAGCTAGTTTGGAGTTTGTTGAAAACACATCTCCAGCATACAGCCGTGTGTGTTTGTCAAGCAGACAGGTAACTGTTAGTTTGTGGAAACAGGAGCAACGGAGCAGAAAAACATGTCACATCAGCTTACGTTGTGAAATGTGAAACATCTGTGCGCATTTTTTGCAGCAGATCCGTGTGTGTGTGTGTGTGTGTGTGTGTGTGTGTGTGTGTAGCACAAATGCGCTGTAATGTAAATGTTTTTTAGCCAAAGAAAGCAAATCACAACAATAATGCATCCCCTGCCTTCTGTTCTAGAAGATAAGATTACATTTGTGTAACGTTACATCGCCTCCTAATTGAACCAGTAGATGATATTTCCATTTGTGGAGTAAATGGAGTTTGGTTTTCCAATTAGAAGATGTTAATAGAACTCCACAGCTAAATCAGGAGATGGAAATGGGATTTTTCTGTGAGGGGGAGGTGTGTTTAGGACGTCACCATGGCGCCTCTACATCACCTCTTTATTCATTAGCAGTGTTGTATAAAGTACTGAAATCTCAGAGTCAAGTAAAAGTATAAGTACCTCTCCAAAATACGACTTTGGTAAAAGTCCAAGTCACTGACTGAAATGTTACTTGAGTTAAAGTCTTAAAGTATCTGAAACTTCTTGTACTTAAGTATGGAAATTACTGTAAAAATGGATGTACTCAAGTAATGTAATGAAAAGTACAAGTAAAAAGTAAAACAAGGCAAATGCAGTTTGAATGACTTTTTTTATATTTTGGTAAACTTGTCAAATACACTTAAAATAATATACACAACCAAGTGCAGGCAAAATTAAACCTGCTAATAAATTGTTCCAGCTTTAAAGAGTAGCACATGTTAATGGTTTGTGGTTTTGAACTTGCATGCCTTTCCTATATTCGTTAAATTTAGTCTAAATTGCTATCGCTATGGCTTCTGTCCCCCCTTGAACAGAGGAGTCTAGGTAGCCTGCTACAGTCAACATTAGGCCTAAGCTAAATACACCACGTGTGGAACTGAAACAATGCCAAACAAAGTTCATTTATACAGGTAACGTTATGCTCAAGATTTCACAATAGTGCCTAGTGACCAAGCTATAGTTACTGAAACAGGAGGATTATAACCATTTCATAAGACGTTACCTCGATGTGTTTCTTCAAGTTGGACGGGGAGTTTTTGTAAGATAGAATTTCCACATCTTTGGGCAGGAATAACATAAACTGCATGCGGTACGACGAATCTTTAACACCCACGAAAGAGTATATTGTGTATAAATAAGGCCATGGGCTCTCATCACCAGCTGGTGGTTCCCCTGGAGCCGTGTCCGACGTAGTTGCAGTCGTTGTGGTCTCCGTCTCCTCCTCCATGTGGCTGCTGCTGATAGCGAGACTTGCTTTGTGTTTAATGGGAGAAGCGAAACAGGTGTATCCTTTTGGTGGTGATGAACAAGCCCAGGCAAGCAGGCTACCGACTTTGTTCGGTAGCCTACTTGCTACTTGCTAATCAGTAGGTGGGGTCAAAACACTTTGTTTCTCTCTCTCGCTTTTTTGTAACGAGTAACTAAACCACACATTGAAAATGTATCGGAGTAAAAGTACGCAATTAAGTTCGGAAATATAGTGAAGTAAAAGTGAAAGTCATCAAAAATTTTCATACTCCAGGAAAGTATGAAGTACTCCAAAATATACTTAAGTAAAGTAGTGAAGTATTTTTACTTCGTTACTATACAACACTGTTCATTAGGTGAATTTTCTGCCTTGAAGCACAAAAGAAAAGTGACAAAAAACATACTTGTACATTCTTTTTTAAAATGTTTGTAAAAGTGGATGCTGTTATCAAATATGCTCATTATCTCCATAAAATCTGAACATAAAAACAAAGAACCAGACTCACTACAGTTGGATCAACCATTGGCGAGTATGTGGCATTTAGCACAAATCATACACTTGATCTCAAAAGTTTACAAAACCAGTTGAAAAAGCCCGACTTTAGGTTTTATATAAGTTAGACCATGATGAAACTAAGCAACCAGGTGAGAAAACCTGGTTGCTTAGGCACGTCCATCTTACAGATATTTTGTTTTCATTCAGTTTCTGCATTCTGTACATACACTGGTAAAATTGCAAAAGATTGTGAGGACAACTGTTTCAGAAACACCCAACTGATGTTAAATGACTTCTTGGTGTATATACATCTTCTTTAGACGAGGCAAATTAAAGTCAGGCTTGCTAGTTCACAAAACTGATTCAAATAATTTAAGCATAAATGTTTGCTAATACAGTATACTCAGAAGCATCAGATTAACGAAACGGCTCAGAATGCAGAACTGTACATATTTGATCAAGTCAGGAGTCTATTTAAAATGCCACCAGACTAAGTAGTGACATCGGGAAAACCTCCAAACTCCAAAAGTCTCTTAAAATAGCTGTTGTCACATCAGATAAAATGCCACACATGGCAGCAAAGTTTTTCATCCAGCTCCGGTTGCACTGTGTTGGATGCATCAAGCTGAAGAGACGCACTGTGGCTATGAAGACTGCTAAATACAACAGAAATTGTAATGTTAATTTGGTAGGATGTCGTTGCTGCACGAGGTACAGTCAGTTCCTTTGTGGGTCAGGAGATCTTAGTTTAGCTTCTCTGTTTCTACTTCTGTGTGGACTGAAGTCATCAAAGCAGGACAGAAACTCTGAATATGATGTCATTGTCAGGAAAACTGGCATGGGGTTGTGAGATCTTTCCAGGTACACGCAGAAAAAGGTGCATGAGGGCCTGAAAATACAGCAATCTTGTGCTTTGATTATAATAATGATTGATTGTATATGTATGATATGGGTATAAGTACTCATTGGATAACATTCTGAAATGTATTCCTGAATGATGATCTGAAACAGTAACAACAATGAAATGATTATGTCTTGCCTCAACCCAAATACATTGCAACAGACTTGGAGAAAAGACAAAGTTCCCGGAGGGATAAAGAGCTGGGTTTTTAAAGGATTTAACCCGTTCTACTTTGCTACTATTCTAAGGAAGATTTTTCCACATAAGGACAAAGATTCCGACCAAGGCTTCTGGATGTTCCTGTTACTAAAGATCCATCAGCAACTGGGTGTGAGTTGAATTTCCCCCCAAAAATCCATCTTAGAACATGCGACATAAGTTAGGGAAAGGAGACAGCATGGTATGGTTATACATGTGGATCTTATTATGCTACTCTCGTATTATATACAATTGATTATTGATTTGTATGTCACATATCCCTGCTTAAGCTTGCTTAATAAATTCATACTCTAAAATTCTAATGAGGTTGGTGGACATTGGAATTAATTGAGTCGTTTAATCATTTTTCAGTTCTTTTAATAAAGGTAAAACTAATGTACATGGTTCTAGTAAAGAGGTGGCTTCATAATTTCCTTTGGTGAGTGTAAATAATGACCCTGGGACTTACATCTGAGTCACTAAACGTAATCTAGCCGGTTCCAAGAGCGAGTTATATTTTAGAAAGTGAGCTACCGTTAACAGAAGTGGTTATTGGAATTAAGCAGCTGCGAGGGCTACTCAGCTGATTGTTTCTTAACTGTAAAGGGTCATAACTTCTGGATTGGAGGTAGTTAGAGCTAGACGAATCGCTTTCGCCACCAGTTTAAATAGATTATCTCTCATAGAGCACTTTTAGGGTAATACCCAAGTCTCAGAGATTTTCCGGACCTGTTAGACGGAGAACTGGTCAGTAGTCAGCCCAAAGGAGTTGTGATGAAGAGGGCGGGGCTGGCTATTGTGTAATAACAGACATCATGTAGATTGACTGAAAGGGAGGTAAGTAGATGACTGATCTAGGTGTAATAGCCTTGCCACCAAAATGAATTATCCCATCCTACATGGCCTACTTTTCTGTTCGTTTCCACATCTGTCACTTTAGATAGCTTCATTTTCTTGCCTCACATAAGACGACAGCAGACAGCTCATTGAGATGACTGTCCCGTCGACGCTTGGTCACTGTTGATTCACAGCGTTAATCTCTCCACCTCAGCGGCCGCCATCACATTTCTCCCGCCAACTCTAAATATTGAGCTGCTCCAGGCTCTGAGATTAAAGTATGATTTCTGAGGGAGGGTATATATAGTCAGGCCCTCAGGGGAAAAGCTTGACACAAAGAGCCACTCGTTCAAGCAATAAGATTTACAATTACACAGAGGACAGGGAAGAAAAGACAACAGAGCTTTCGATTTCAGTTAAAAAAATTAAGACCAATAAAACTGAAAACAACTTCTTATTTAAAAAGATTTTAACAGGATAAAGAAACTTTAACAGAATTACAGCTGCAGTTATTCGTGCTCGTCTACTGATTGTCGTCGTCTTTTGGAACATCCACAATAATCGAGATCTGAGAAATGTGGCGCCACAAAGCCACCAGGTGTTACTGAGTGGGTCCAACAATGAGAGTCCTTCAAGATTTTTGAGTAACTGCCACTCTTCTACTCCTGCATCAAAACTACAGACAATTAGCTTTGTAAGAGGCTCCTATTCTGCGTGTAAACAGGAAAACACATAATGCTACTGTAAAATAAGGCACCCTGTGCTCAGAGCAAACAAAAGATGCAACACAGATGGTGGTAGTCGATTTCTGCTCGTGTGTTAGTGGAGAGCAGCAGATTTCATGTCATTGTACAAAAAGGCAACAACAATGCACTCATTCAGCAGTCAAAAACAAGGCTGGCAGGTTTAAGCTTTTATTTTTCATACTAACAAAAAAATGCATGATTACTGTAACTTGTTACAATTGTTATAGATACACTAGCAGTTATACTAATGCATATTGATTAGCAAAAAAATCGCCTGCGGTGATGTAGACGACAGTAGTGCATCTGAATGAGCTTTGCGTTCATCAGAGTGGCTAAAGGTGTGTTTTTTCAAGTGAAAACTCCAAAATTTGCTCAGGCTTTGATGAAGGCAAGACAATGAGATTATACATTGGGACGGTCAAGTTAAAGTAAAAATGTGAACAAACAAAAAATCCAAAACAAAACTCTTTCAGCAATCACCTTATGATAAAGAAGTCGTCATATTTGCAATAGTCAATTTTCTATTGTTCATCTGAATCCTAATCCTGAACTAGGAAAAGAAATTGATTGACATATCAGGCAGCGTAATGTTGGACTGCCACAGCAATACTGATCTTTTTTTTTTTCTTTTTCAGATCAAGTAGGACTTCTCTAGATGGGTAGAGGTGCCATTTCGACTCCAATTTCCAAGAAGTGTGTTTCAAACCACAAAGCTCTGAATTAAACCAGGGAGCCAGCCTCTTATGAGTGATTACATTCTTTTTCAAGGGGGCTCCATTGTCTAATGCCAGACACATTGAAGTACAGACATTTTGAACAAAATCATAATTTTGTGAAAGGGTTGAAAATGAGTAACGCACAAAGACTGGTCAAGCAAATTTCTTCGGGGGAGGGGGCTGGGGGGTTTAGAGATGGTGAAGTGTTTAAAAGCCAGGATGGAAACCACATTATTACTCTTAAATCTAACTTTTGCCTGTGGACTTTACTCTCAAAGATTGGCAAGCACCACCTGCCTTGGAAACAAAATATTATGATGGGTTATAAGTGATAATAAGCATTTAATATGGCCATTGTTTGTGTTTGCAAACAGCTTTGCTTTGCCTGAAAGTTTAGGGAAAATATGCCAGACTGAATTAATATCAAACGAATGGGTCATCTCTCTATTTCAAGTGCACTTTTATTGTGGTGTATATTTTTAGCAGAGATCCTGTGACATATAGCTGAGCCCTGGCAACAGCTGCTGTTGTCAAAAAATGAACAATAAACAATAAAACACAATGGAAGGTAAAGCAGGTAATGAGCAGCAAGGGAGGTGAAGACAATGAAAAGGAAACAAAGGAAAATAAATGGTGCAGAAAAACGAATGAAAATTCTGCCCTTATGTCAGACACGAGGCTATACAGAGATCCTGAAATGGCAACAACACTTTTCCTGAAGCTCTCAGCTGCACTGTGTGGCAGCGCCAGTACTCGTCATTTTCATAATTCTCCTGATAACATAGAGGGAGGGAATAAAAGAGAAGGCGAAACGGAAAGCTAGCTGCTCCTCATCTGTCAAGATTACAGCTCTGTAATCCTGAGAAGCTCCTTTTATCTCCCAAAGTGAGCACAGACCTCCACCCTCCAAGAGTTTCAACGGCTGGAGAGCCGCATTTACTACGCAAGCCGGGCCCCGCAGAGAAAATGGGCAGCTGAAATTGTAGGAACAGTCCCGCAGACGGAGTTGAACCAACAATGAACACTTGAAACATGCTGGAGCCATTCTGCTTTTTCCATCAAGACAGTAAAACACCTTCAGCGGGAGAGGGAATCGTTACTGCTACAATAAATCTTCTGATTCGAGAGGATCTTTCATGTTTCATTCAAAAGCTGGCATAAGATGACTTTAAGTTACATACATATGAATGAGATGCAAGGCAGCACAATTTTCTATCAGCCAAAATTTTCTCTTCATAACACAACTGAAACTCCCAGCACAGATATAGAATTGTAATAAGTGAGAAGCATTTTTAGTGACTGGATTACCAAAGCTATTTTAAGAAATGTGCTGTATTACAAAGTGGATGATCTTTTTTCCTTTTCATTATTTAGATTTTTAATAAATTTGTGTGCAGTGTTAACCTATATCCATTAAAAAAGGAGGAAATAAAGAACCCATACATAATTCACAACAAAGTTGCACTAGGAATATATAAATGCAGTGATGAGGCTTCCTGTAATAAAATTTTGACAGTTTCCAATGCATTTTAAATAATTCAGGCCACATCCTGATGTGTGTGACTAAACTAAAGCTGCTCTCTACAACATTTTCCGATAACATTTTGGTTTGACTTTTCATTTTTAATGCCACAGAGAACAGTCCCTTTGCACTGTGGTAAATGGGGAAACACATAAAAGAGCACCCAGCCTCCAGTCGAGCTTCCACCTTAAAGAACTCCCCTCCCCCAGGACTCTGCCACACAGCTCCTCCAGACTAGCGGCAGCAGCAACTGAACACCTAATGCAAGTGCACATCTGCTTGGCTCATCGTGCTAACTACCTTTCAGTGCAACTCTCCTAAGAGAGTTGTGAATGGCTTAATGGAAAAGCGTTGTGATGATGTGCTGAAGGGGCATGTCGGAAAGAACAGGAGCTTCTTAAAGAGACAGAGGTCTAATTTCAAGGCATTAAATGGTGAAGACAAATTTGTTTTAAGTCATGTTTAATATATACTCAATTTCTACATAAACTGAAGGTAACGTAGTTACTTGACTGCGACATATTATGTCAATATGTGCCTGGAAAATATATTATACTGCCCCTTTGAGGCAGGGGTGTCAAACTCATTTTCGTTTTGGGCCAAATTAAGATCATGAATGCTCTTAAAGGGCCGGTTGTGCTAGAACGTATTGATAAAACACATTCATAAAATGTTAAAATATCAATGACTTGTTAAAATTGAAAAACATTGAACATATTTTCAGTCCCTCCAGGATATCCCAATTGTTTTGTGATTTTTTTCCAATAAAAATCAAAGTGTTTATGGCACTAATTTGGAAATATTCTCAATATTTGTGCTCATTGAAGTCGGTAAATGTGACTTTTTTTACCCGCTGTACAGATTATGGACTATAATCTGACATCAATTAAGGCTGAAGCAGCTATTTAAGTACAAGCAAGAAAGTTCTGAGCATCTTTGGAGAAAAATTTGCAATGAATCCCCAATTTTAGGAGTTGTATTGGGAGTTGTTGATTTTCCATAAATTTCCACAATACTTTGCAAGAAACTGGAGGGATTAATTGATACAATTTGGCAGTAAACAGGTAAAAACTGATTAATAAAATGATATTTAAGCATACTAAGTGTTTAGTCTAGAATTTAGAGGGCCACATAAAAAGCTATGGCTGGCCGGATTTGGTGCATGTGCTTTAAGGGATAAGGCTGCAAGCCAAGAATTATATACTGTGTATATATATATATATATATATATATATATATATACAGCTGAATCAAACACATCCAGCCTCTTCAGTCAGCTGTTTTTAACATAGCCCAAATTAAGTGTAAAACAGAAACGACACAGATAAGCAAACAAGCAGAGCAGCTTCTTAGCTAACAGGTCGACTTTCGTCCTCTTGTTTTAGTACTTGGATTCTAAAAACAGCCTGCAGGCTCCCACGACACAGAGCAGAGTTCACTCCAACTTTAATGAGTCCTGTAGATTTGTGTTTAATTAGAACAACATTAGTGAAAGCAACGCTATTATTTTATTACAGCTGCACTTGTTAATGCGGCTGAAATCCATTTAGAAAAACGACATCCCCATTCTGAATCATCACATTAACATCCAAGCACTTAGCATCGCTCAACAACAACAGCAGACTATTTGTTTGATATGATATGATGATCGTATGACACAGAATCACTAAGCTTTGGGGAGGATGCTGAGCAGCAGTGTCAGAGTCAGAGCTCATCTGTCAGCGAAAAGAGCTAAAAGGAGCCTCCAGGGATAAAAAAAAAGCACCTCCCCAACAAGATAAGAAAACAACAAGGAGCAGGAGGTGGAGAAAAAGATGATTCAGTCCCTTAATTAACTCAAAACAGACTTTTTTTTTTAAATTGCTCTTCCATGGGAGTCATCAGTGTGGGCCTTTTTATATGGAGCCTTCTGCTTAATAAGGCTTTGATGAATGTGTGTGTGTTTGAGCGGCGATGTCAGTTCTGCAGAGTTCACGCCTTAAAGGAACCATTAGTGCCAGTGTGATTGCCATTTAGCTCTCACACGCGCGCACACGCGCCCCCACGCAAACACACACGGAGTGATGAAATTAACTGGCAGCCCTGAACCCTCCTCACACACTGAAAATCCCATCTCACCCCACTGTGACTTTCCCCCCCGCATGACGCAGCCCAACACAGAGCTGAGGGCGAGCCGACACTAATCCTTTTCAATTAAAATACCTTTACTGCAGAAAGGAGAGACAAAAGGCTGACTTCCAGGAACTGAAACTGTAAATAAAGTGGGGGTTTTGGGCCCAGTATGGAGGCTGGTTAGAGAAAAATAAAAATTTTTTGAAGCTTTGAAGCCATTTCTGTGGAGAAAAGAAAACAGAACAATTTTACTCCAAACGTTAAAAACACTACCTATTCATTTACAGTTATTCTTCAGTAAGATAGTTCACAATGGTCACATACTGTAATAAGTAAGCAAAAAGCAATCAAAAAAACACCCACAAAAACTGTCGCCTCATTCTGTTATTGTTTTTATGCATCTTTCATTAAGATTAACATTGTTCTTTTGCCAGAAATGAAACTTTTCTTCCTTTTCTTTTAAACTCTAATTTCTGCACATTAGTTATGTTAGATTTTGAATGAAGCTTTACAAGTTCAGAAGAGAATAATTTAAAAAGCACTTAACAAGAAAGGCTTGAATATCTGAATGGACTATAAAACATTCAGATTATAGCAAACAGGAATTTGGAGAAAACAAGACATGGAATATTACCAAAGTAGTTCACTGTAATTGCTCAGCACGGTGGTGGAGGGTTGATGATTTGGGCTTGTTTTGCAGCCACAGTGTCAACCGGTCATTGAGCACATCATGTTCCTCTGCATGCTAAAGGTATTCTAGAGCTAAAGCTGTCTAACAGCTGGATCATACAACCGATAGATGGATGTTGGAGCATTTCCTTTCCTCATTAACCTCTTGTAATATATGCCAAATGACTGGAATTATTGTTAACATACATGGTCATATTTCATTTATCACCTGTGCTGAAAATAGCTAGTTGCTCCACTTCAATAATCAACATGAAGACCACAAGTTTGAGCAAATTGAATCTAAGAAATTGTTTGATTGCGAAGCAATAAATCAAAAATGCATATCTGAGTGCTGAAAATTTTGAAGCTAACTTTTTTCCACTTCCTTCCTGAAAACCAGTCATCTTATTCTGATGTTTTCCCTGCCCTTCGCTATTCAAACATCAGTCCTGTCTCCCTCCCTCCCTTTTTTTTTCTTCTCTGTGGATCTTCAGCCATGTTTCCTCCTCTGGCCACTCGTCCATCTATCCCTTCTCACTTCATTCCATTCTGCTGCCATCGCCTCAGCATCAATCAGCCCTCTCTGTGTGGACTGGCGCTGAGGCTTCATTATGCTCTTTCCTCGTCTCTCATATTTATTTCATAGCTTGGAGGCTTGAGAGAACGTGAGCCCTGCTGGTAAGTGAAAGGGTGAATTTCCACTCGCATTACTCTCACATCGAGGCGCCATGGGGCTCGTCACGGCTTGGGAAGCCCTGCAGCTTCTCGGGCGCAGGCCGACAAATAATGTGTATGACCAGCAGATGAGAACATTGTCACTGTTATCTCTAAAGGGAGATGTGGAGTAAAATAAAACGTCATGCGTGCGGCTTGAGAGACTGAGAAAACGATACGTAAAACTGTGTGCGTGCATGGAAAGTGAAATCCAGGTCTGTCAGTCTTACTGTGCAAAACTGCGTATAATGCAGCAGCAGCAGCATATGAACATCTGTTGGACATTGAACATAATGTTGTTTACCAAGATGGTGAAATACCAAAACAAAACTGCAGAAGTGAAGTTAATTTTCCTGAATTTGGTCAATATGATTCTCTTTTTTACTACTCTAATATCAATATGTTACAATTTAAACACTGATCCACGAAGAAAATCTGATATACAGAATATAATATATTCTGCTCAATTCCTGACTTAAAAGGTATTGTATCGTCAAAGGTCACAGAAAATATTTAAACCACTAACAAATATGCTCATTGGAACTTGTTAGTTACAGTAACATTACATACTAAACATGGTGCCCTGTCTTATTTGCACCTTAAAAACAAACAAAAAAAAAGATCTTATTTATCTGTTTCATGCAAAGAACAAAATGTGGAAAAATAATAAGTATGAAAAGGGCATCAATTAAGGCCCTTCATTTACCTTTCTGGTGAAAATGGAAGAGTTTTGTTTTGTTCGTACTGTACATTTACATGAAACCCCTGAAAGTTTCCTCTGACAACAGCACACTTTGAGAACGGGTTCCAGAGTGCAATAATTCTAAAACTTACCGGTGTCTGTTGTCTTGTAAACAGAATAAATGGATCTTTTCTGTCAGGGAGTCCCTAGCTCATGCATAGTATGACGAAAACATAGCTGCTTCCTACAATCCACAGAGGAAGAAGAAACAGCTGACAATGCTTGTGTTACTACAATTCGTGTTTCCCCATCAGATAAGGTTCCCTCAGCGTCTCTTCACCGCTCCGCACCGCCCAGGTGGCAAAATACACATGCGCTTGTTCAGCGCTCTTATCTAGAGAACTACGGAAGCCGTGAAAGCTCAAACAAAGTGTTTCAGCAAAGTTATCCCACTTTTTTCCAACTGCACCCTAGTCAGACCCACATAGTGCGTGTTTCCCCCAATATCTGTGGGAACAGTACCTGATGGGGAAACGCGAATCGACATGACTTCAAGTAGAACTTTTTTTTTATTTTTTTAAATACATGTTAGTTACACTTAGTTTCAAAGAACCTACTTTAGCTCCAAGGTTTGGTGAGGGCATTACACCTGTTTGATGTGTACCGTTACTGTGTAAACAAAAATTGTAATTAGAATGTCTTCATGTTAAAAGAAATGGAACTAAAATTCCATTTTTGTTGTATCATTGTCATGTAAACAGGGCCTAAGTGTCAAACTGCAGGACTGATTTTACTGCGGCACAGAGACAAAGAAGGGTTGTGGAACTAGCGACATTTCTCCTGAATATTTGCTTCTGTGTGTGTTCAAAGAGCTCAAAAAGAGACACATAAAGCTCAACTCCAGCTGTGTAAATAGACCACATAGCCCGAGAGAAGCATTTCATCAGCATAACTACACAATTCGGATCAGTTAATGGAACAGAAAACAGACCGTCACAGCATTTTTGTCGCAGGGATGTTTGCATGTCAAAATATTCCAACTCGCATGTAAAGCGCAGCTGCTTTTCTCTCCCCGATGATAGAAATTCTTAAAGGCAAACCCCAACGTCCCTAACGAGGCAGAACGAAAAGCGGGAAGAAAGGCGCTGTGAGGGACAGGCCACGGGTGAACGATTTGAGTTTATATTAACCTTGTAAATGATTCAGTTGGCCGGCTGAATGATTGAAGAGTCCCCGCCGTTTATCTGAGACGCAGAAGGAGGACATGTGGAGTCAGAGCAGCCGTGTAGATTCACTGAGTACCCTTCAAGTGTATTGACAGGTCTCTAGGAGCAAATATCCAACTTAATGCACATGTACAGAGATCAACATTGTTGCATAATACTCTTTCAAGAGGACACCATGCATATTTAATAAAAAAAATAAAATAAATATAGGAAATACTTAGTAATAAAATTGACAAAAACATGCCACTGCAAAACTAGAAGATCTAAATCTGTAGAGCAGTTCAGAGTTCATTGGACTCTGACCTCTGCAAGTTCAGAGTCAAATATGTTTGGGTTTTTTTTCAAAAAAACTTTTCACTTACTTTTTGTGACTTTGTTTTGCGAGAATTGATAACTCCAAATCATATTTTTCATACAATCAAGAAAATTATCGACAATCCTCTTCATGAGACCGTCTTGGGAAAACAGAGCATCTTCAGTCAGAGGCTTCTTCAGATTTGCTGTAATACAGACTGCTACAATATATTAATATTCATTTCAAAGGTATTGTACAGTTCTGAAGCAAATATTTCTGAGACATTGTTAGAAATATGTAAATCGTATTATGATCCTGCACTCCTCATTAAAAGTAAATCAAGACATAAAATATTTACAATATAAATATATAAAACTCTATGTACTGGCTTTGAAAAAGTTATATCACAGTCTTGATGTTAGTGTTATTTATCTATTCTACAACCATTATAGGTTGTCTTCAGTAGGCACTTTTAATTTGGTAAGAACAGATATTCTAATTCATTGAATATTACTGTATGTATTAGTCTGTATGTAGAATTTTCAAGCTGTAAAAAAAAAAATTCAACACCCAGTTTTTATTTTGAAAAAATATTGTAACTATAGATGGCACAATCACTCCTCCATGAAACAGGAACACTGGATAAATTATTAAAAGGCCAAACAACAAAATCAGTGTGGTCAAAATTAATGACAAAATCAGTGTCAGTTATTTTTAAAGCACAGAGCTGTAGTTACTATCTATTATATGAAGAATGAAAATAAGAATAAAAGAAGAAAGTAGGGATGGAAATGAGAGTGAGAAATTAAACAGTGAAGTGAGTCACAGTTAGAGTGAATCCTTTAACCAGAAATATTGAGACCTTATTAAGTATTCTGATATAAAACATAAAACTCTGTCTGGGAAGAAGACAGAGGCTTCATGTTTTACTCCTGATCTCATTGAGCCTAAAATCTCAGCGTAATCCCTCGTTCTAAACCTCATCACAGCATGAGAAAGGTTTCTGCACAGACCCGAAGCAAACCATTTCTGAAATTAAAAGGATTTCAAAAGGGCTATATCAAACATGCCTTTATTAAAATCAATTCTAACAACTTTCCACAGAGCTAAAGGTTAAATTTTTTTTTACAGCATTGGAATGATTGGCACGATCAGACATCCACTCAAAGCAAACGCAACTTCTGACGACTGCCAAAATGACTGAGACTGTTATTCCTTCCAAGAGCTAGTGTGGTTGGCACGGTGAGCAGCTCCACTGGCCGACTTTCTTCTTTTTAATCTACTCGTCCCCATCACAGCATGTGTCATTTAGGATGCAGAGCCAAGGAAATACAGAGGGAGATGGTGAGGGAACTAAAATTAGATGACAGAAAGATTGAAACTAAGAGAGAGAGCTGGAAGGAGAATGACAGCAGTGAGATCAGGATGTTTTCATAAAAGGAGATGAAGGAGAGAGAACACTGACAAATATAAAGGTGACAGGCATATTGAAAGTGAGTCAGAGTGTGACCGGGATCAGTGCAATGTTTTGTTTTTTTTCCCCCCCAGACAAATGAAGTGTTTGTTGGGGACAAATCAGAAATTTGAAAGCAATTATATTCTTATACAATGGTCTGTTTACGCTAAACATGATGTCATATACATATTCAAGTTGAACAACTTTCAAAGGAAGATCATTGTGGCTTGCTAAAGGTGAAGCAGAGTTTCAGGATCATACAAGGCAGACCGTGGTAGCAGTGGTCATGGCTTATCCACTCCAAGCAGACCAAGACACTGTTTGGTTATCTGAGAATTTGAAGCAAGACTGACTTCATTGCACTCCCATCGGACAAGCACCACTCCATGCAACCAAAACTGATCTATGATTTACCAGTCCCACTGAGCCATTTATCTCACCATGGGTAAAAAATTTAAAAAAACAACCCATACTCTCCACACCAATTCAGACAGTACCAGGTTTGGACTGGTTGCTAGAAAACTAAGTTTTCAGGCAGCAGTTTGAATCCAGCATCTTTCTCTTAGCCTGTCAAAAACGGACCAGGATTGTTTGTAATACCACCATCACACAACTGCATGTTAGGATGGGAATGGGAAGATCTGTGCGTTAGGTAATTGATGCTGTACCAATGCCTTCGGATGTATCTAATGGTGCATTTGGATCTCCAGCTAAGCCAGACGACTTAGCCTTTGTTGGACATGCTGATATATTGGATATTTATGATAAATCATGGTTCTTAAACTCATGCTGTACTATGCAGATGCTCTGTCTGCAACAAAGAAGATTCACTTATCTCAGCATGAAAAATGCGAAAGAAGTTCCCCACTTTTTTTGATTTTCAGCTGATAATGATTTGGGCACTGAAACAGTAACAGTATGTTACTGAAACAGTATGAAACAGTCAGTGTTGTATAAAGTACTGAAATCTCAGAGTCAAGTAAAAGTATAAGTACCTCTCCAAAATACGACTTTGGTAAAAGTCCAAGTCACTGACTGAAATGTTACTTGAGTTAAAGTCTTAAAGTATCTGAAACTTCTTGTACTTAAGTATGGAAATTACTGTAAAAATGGATGTACTCAAGTAATGTAATGAAAAGTACAAGTAAAAAGTAAAACAAGGCAAATGCAGTTTGAATGACTTTTTTTATATTTTGGTAAACTTGTCAAATACACTTAAAATAATATACACAACCAAGTGCAGGCAAAATTAAACCTGCTAATAAATTGTTCCAGTTTTAAAGAGTAGCACATGTTAACAGTTTGTGGTTTTGAACTTGCATGCCTTTCCTATATTCGTTAAATTTAGTCTAAATTGCTATCGCTATGGCTTCTGTCCCCCTTGAACTAGGGTGACCAGACGTCCTCTTTTTCCCGGACATGTCCTACTTTTCAGACCTAAAAAGATGTCCGGGGGGAATTTAAAAATTGTCCGGGATTTTGGTCAACTGCCTCAAACACATTACATAGCTTACAGTGCATCGTAGGGCGCTGCGCACGGCGCTGCGTGTCACGTAATCCCTGAGCCGCGTCAGTGCGGGCAGCACTTTTCCCCCCCCCGCTGTAAGGTGTTCTGGTTTCCCCAACAATGGGAGAAGCGAAACAGGTGTATCCTATTGGTGGTGATGAACAAGCCCAGGCAAGCAGGCTACCGACTTTGTTCGGTAGCCTGCTTGCTACTTGCTAATCAGTAGGTGGGATCAAAACACTTTGTTTCTCTCTCTCGCTTTTTTGTAACGAGTAACTAAACCACACATTGAAAATGTATCGGAGTAAAAGTACGCAATTAAGTTCGGAAATATAGTGAAGTAAAAGTGAAAGTCATCAAAAATTTTCATACTCCAGGAAAGTATGAAGTACTCAAAAATATACTTAAGTAAAGTAGTGAAGTATTTTTACTTCGTTACTATACAACACTGGAAACAGTATGTCTCCGTTGTATGTCGAGTGGTGATTCCTAACATGGAAGACAGAGGAGAGCAGCATATATAACAGACAGAGTGTAAATTACTTCAATATATTCATCAAACTAAGGTGTGTTTGTCAAAAATCATAGGAAACACTTTCTTGTTTAGTCAACGTAAATCAGATTTTCTCCAGCTGGAGCGCATTTCAAAATTCTTAATCGGACTTCCAACAGAGCAACGCAAATCTCCCTGCCTTATACATAGACTATAGAAAACAGATGTCTGAGTAAAACTATGAACAGTGCTCACATTAAGCTGCCAGCTCTGAAAACAAGATTAAAAGTTTTTAATCCAAATCCAATAGGAAAGTATCGGGTTTTTTTGCGCAAAAAACGCTTCAGAAGTTTATGCAGGTACTCAGTCTGAAGTACAAGGATTACTGTCTGCAGTGGAGTTCATATTAATGCTAAGAAAGTTGAGAGGAGAAAGGTCAGAGAGAAAGTCAATCAAAAAGAAAGAATGTTCATTTTTAAAAAACTATTAAAGCCAGAAGAGGCTGCGTTATCAAAATGGCCAATTGAGCAGCTATTCGCTAGAAACTGTGAACACATTTTTCTAAATTGTCAAAAAGTTACAGCACAGCACGCATCAATTCTCCAGCAGGAGCCAACAAATTAACATCTCAATACGATTCGCTCTTTTGTTTGACTAAACGTTCCACATAAATTAGAGTTTTTAACTACATGAACCAACTCAAAGGCTCTGCAACACACACTCAGTTTTCCTCTTTCAAATTAAACTTCTGGCTCCTTCTGAGTGCTTACTTTAACCCGGAGTCTGTGCTTCATACCAAAATCATTAATTACCCCTCTTCACAAGTCCTCAACAGCAGTAAGTAAAGCACCGAACATTAAATACAGCAAAAAGTTCAAAATGAGCTACTGCTCTTCGATCGCAAGATCAATATTTCCAAAAATACAATTATTAATTTGCCTCTGTCTTTTGAGCACAACACACACAGATAACTGGAGAGAGGAAGGTGGGTTTGATTTGCTTACCTGTAGTTTTCCAAACCAAACCAAGTGAGGGAAGAGCGGCAATAGTTGAGCAAGAGAACATGAAAAGAAAACAGAACAATTTGTTGGAATTACAGAAGTCATGAGATATGTTTAACTAGCAGCTCTGGAAATAAACACTTAAAAATCTGAACAAAAAAACAATCAGTTTTGACCAAATCTTTTTCTGGAGCTAAATAGGTTATCTGACTTTGTTTAATAAATGCTGGTGCCCTGTAAAAAGTCCAGCGATGCAAAGATTGATCCACTGTGGTGTCTATTTAGTATGCTGGTCATTCGGATTATCAATCGGAACACAAAATGGAGAGACGGACGCAACCCAGAAGGCTTCCCTGTTTCTAGGTGTATTTGTGTATTTTCATTTTCTCCATTCTCCAATCATCAGCAAAAATAAATAACGAAAAAAGAGATTAAATATTTCCACTATTCAGGTTTGAACTAAGTGCCACTGACTTATTCTCTGACATCAGACCAAATTAGATCAAGCAATGCGAAATTAAACCAAGCCCAGGATCATATGCATAAGCGCATTATCTGTCTAGTATTTCAAATAACGAGGAACGTAAGGCAAGCACAAGAAAGAAGGTGATTTATCTAATGAGAAAGATTTTGGCTTGTGCCAAGGTGGATGGAAACCCATTAGAGGATCCAAAAGACTTAAGACTGAGCAATAAATTCACTTTCAGTAGGACAGCAACCCTAAACATACAGCTGGAGTTATAGTTTAATAATTTAGACCAAAGAATATCTCTGTGTTAGAATGGCCCTGTCATAGTCCAAACCTACATCCAGCTGATAAATCTGTGTCAAGATATGTAAACAGATTTTATTTTTTTACAAGCCAGTTCTATCCAATTTAAATGAGTTCAAAATGTTTCACTTTGAAGAAGAAGAAGTAAAAGTTAGGTTTTTTCAATTTTGCAAAATGTAAAGGATTTTACTAGGTATGACTACTTTTGCTAGTCACTGTGTGTGCATCCAGTAAAGAACTAAAGGTTGAAGTTTTAGTCAAATAAATCAATGATGCTGTAAATGCGAGAAGACACCCTTGAGGTTCATTCAGTGATGGTTTTCATGAAGAATGTGTCAAGTTGCAAAAGAAGTTCAACTAAAACCTGCACAACTTTAGTCTGCACTTTGATCATCACGTTTTGTGTACGTCCACCATTTAGGCCTGATCCAAATTTCCCAACAGGATAATGCAATTTACCATATAATATTGTATCGTGTCACATCACCTTGTTTCCCTTTGCCCTTAGTGGCCAATCAATGCAAACCAAAGAGTCAGCATGGAGCCTTCTGCCACTTAAAGCGACGCTTCTTGCAGCGCTAGCTCGTCTCCAACCATTTACCTTGAGAACGGATTCCTCTGTGACCCTCCTAAAGGCCAAACAAATATCTGCAGCATTTCCGCAGAGTCAAATGAAACTCCTTAAGGTTTCCTTGAGTCCTATTAGTCACATTGCTTAACTGACATGAGCGACAGAAACTCATTTTGGAGTTTAAAGGATTACACATCTATGGGATTCTACAGGGAAAGCTGAAAGTCCTCTAAGAGCAATGCATGAGAAGTCCTTAGATAGAGCAGACTGGCTGGAAACACTACCACACATGCATACGCGCACACACAAACGTGGCGAATTAGCCTTACTAATAAGTGTAAAAGTGTAATAAGTATCAGTTGAATGACTGTAACAAGGATTCAGAGTGGGGTAAGGGGAGTTGTTAAGTGGGGAGGGAAATGAGCTGACCCATTACTGTCTACAGCCCAGAAACCCCAAAGGAGCAGGACACACACACACACACACACCCACGCCAGCAGAGTGAGAGGAAGATAAAAAGTGTATTCAACCTGATAGACATAGTGGTAGTGAAACTCTCTAGGCTAAACAATCACACAGACATACCCATCTGCTGACTCACACCTGCCATCACTACATCCATCACAGACTCATGGCTGTCAATCATCTTCAAACACACACACACAATTACCTCACCGCCTAGGCCAACACACATTGCAGGCAGGGAAAAAAAAACAGTCAGCGAACTTTTCATCAGATCATTCTCTCAGCTGGACCAGATAGAGTGGGAGTGTCAGGAGCTGGGGGTTATGTGGGTGAGAGCTTGCCTCATAGCCGTCACTGACGGAGAGGAGGGCCAGATCTGAAAGCTCTGAACAACAATTTGGCAACAATGACAAGAGGCTATTTTAACATCCAGTGTTAATGGAAGGACTGGACTCCCGCTGAGCGCTTTAAGCTCCCTTTGACTCATTATTTTGAATTTGTGGTACACAAACACACCGCTTGCACGTTTCTTCACGTTGTTTCTTGCTGCGACAAAGAAATGTCTCTGACAGGCTGACAGGCATGGAGAAACGGGCTGAAGCTGGAGAAACATGTCGGAAAAATGAAGGAAGAATCCTGATTTCTAACCCCAAGAGACACCACTCAGTAAACTTGGTATGATTGTCAAGACTATCATAGGAAAACTGTTATCTCTTAAACATTTAAGAGAGCAAGTAGATTCCAGGAGTTCATAATCAGATGCATTGATTGATCATCAACAGTGTGTAACTCACTAAGGTCAAGACTTTTGCCAGTTTGCTGCTTGGGAGCTTGCAGTTGTGTGCTAACTGTTGTTGCCCATCAATCTAAGAAGGATTACAAGACCATTTCTAATCTATTTGAAGGCCATCATTCTACAAAAAAATTCAAAACACTGAAGGCAGATGCGTTGCCTTCCAAGTAGTGGAAGTGCCAGGAAAATCTGAGCCAAGGATGCAGCATGATTTGGTCAAAGCCAACAGTCTTTCCACTCGCAAAGACTTCTTGTAGAATGTCTCTAAGAGAAATGAGACAAACACATTTTTATCCATAATGTACACCACCGTGTTTGGAGAAAACATATCAGTATAAACACATTATACCAACTGCCAAGCGCAGTAGAAGAGGAAAGATGAGAAATTGTGTATTTTCCTACCACAAGACCTGGGTACCTTGCAGCAATTCATCCACCATGAATTGTTGCTGTATGCTAAAGTAGTCCAGATTAAGATGTTTCTCCATCTGTCTGACAACTGAAGCTTGGCGCAAACTGATTCATCAGTATGACAAAAACGGTAGAAAAATCTACTTTTGAATGGTTAGAAAGAAGAAAAAAAAGAAAAAAAGATGAGCGAACGCTATTGCAATAAAACCCAGACATTAACCCAACTTTCCTCAAGACTGTGTCGCCAAAGACACATACTGTAGGGTGTTAGCTGTACAAAGCTTTGTGTTTGCAAGTCACTACAAATGGCCTCCTGGGGTCACAGACTTAGCCAAAGCAGCATCTTATCCACAGAGGTGGCAGACCACAAACCCTCCACTTCAGTAAGTGAAAATTATTTGTGTAAATCAATTGTTCCAGGCTCAAGATCAGAAGGTTGGTCAACCTTTTTCAGCCAATAGAGTTTTGTCCTTGTAAAAACATTTTCTTTATGGATTATTGTCACCAACTCACTTCATTATACACCCTCAAGTGGTGTACTGCGGAAAAAAATAATTTACGCATGCTAATTAAAAATGCAGTTTTCAGGCAGCTTTAATTTATTCTCACTGATTTCTACTGCGCCTTTCGGTGTAACACGTGCAGCGACACACACCTAGACACGTATTCTCTCTGAAATAAAATAGTAAATCTGACTCTAATGAGAGGGAAAAGGATTCGTGCAAACACAGCTGCCACAGACTCAGAGTTCATGTAAATGCGGTGGAACACGGCAGCAGACGATGGCGTGAGCCTGCGAGTCATTCTCCTCAGAGTTCACAGAGCTGTCTGGCTGCAGCATTAACAAGGCTAACTTCATGCATAATTGAAGTGCAGCAATCTTGACCCAGTTACACAGAGGCTGAGATGATCACAGCAGGGGGGGGTGCTCCTTATTAAATAACCAAAATCAGCCAATCAGAGCTCCTCACCTCCTGACCTCTCTCTGACCGATGACTGCGGGGCTTAATGATGACCAGTCTCTGGCTTTTTCCATCAGATTTTGTCTAGATATAAGTTGGCAATACTTAATTTCTCTCTGCGGCAACAGTAAGTAAAACAATTGTGTAAATTAGACCAAGTAAGGTTTTTGGAAACACTGTCGTTTAATTTCAAGAATAAAATCCACATATAGAAATAAGCAAACGTTAAGACGTTTGATTTCTGTGTGCTGGAATAATCTCAAAGACATTTTCACGCCAACATATGTTGACTAATGAAGAAAAAGCTGCTAATAAATTTGTTTGAGGTCAATATTTATTTTATTTAAAAGGATGTCTCTTACATTCATACTGTCAGACTAAGTAGAACACGTTTTTTTTTTCCTGAATTGTTGTTTTTAAAAACAAACTGGAAAAAAATTACTTGGTGGGTTTGACAGTATGGATATAAATGTGAATAAGTAGAAAATAAAACTGATCAGCAGAGCAAGACAATAAAATCTGACACACTAGAGTATTGTTCTCTAATCATGTTTAAAGTCAAGTGAAGGTGGATGGTGTGGAGCAGCTTGCCGAGTCAAGAAGAAAAACGATGATATTACAAGAACATCCCTATTCACACTTCAAAGCTTATGTCTACCATATTTTGTCTTTTATTAAACTCAAAGTTTACTAAATCACTTGTTGGTTTACGTGTCTGCAGACCAAAAAAGCGAGGAAATACTTAACAGAAAAATAACATCTTTTTAGGATTTCACCTATATTATTTCACCAATCAGAGTCGATCAATGGAAAAAATGCATTCCTCTATTTTGGCAATTGATTAATGTATCTAAAATTAAACAACAATGCAACTCAAAAGGTTTTAGTCATTCCTACAGGCTTTTGGTCTCTCTCCAGCCACAGTGAAATCTGTTCTTTCCTTTATACCCGCTAAAAGCAAAGCAGTTTTAGAGCATCAGTGTTGATGGATGAGAGGCGAAGAAACATGCTTATAATCCAAGTTGAGCTCCATCAAGTTTTAACATTCTGCATTTTTTCTGCTTAAAGTAAAGAGTTACTGGGCCTCACTATCTCATGGATATTATTTTCTAGAACAGGCTTAAGAAATGTTTACATGTTATATTTATCATTTTCCAAAATAAGCATTTTTAAAACAGAGCAGCATTGGACACAAGATGGAAAACAGGGACATACAAGAAATGACAACAGGAAGTAAAAGAAAATCTGTGCAGACTGACAGGAAGTTAGTTGTTTGCTTCTGATCAGTCAATTACATTTTATTTGACAAGCATAAATGTTTTCAAAAATCCAATTGTAACAGACATATAAAGGTTCAAAGTCCATTCCGGTAACTTCATTATCTTAGCTTCGTATTCTCAGTCGTGATCAGAACATTTGGGCTCATACAAAAGTTTCGCAATGGATTTAAGCAAATGTCAAGCTGTTAT
This sequence comes from Xiphophorus couchianus, assembly GCF_001444195.1. Lineage (NCBI taxonomy): Eukaryota > Metazoa > Chordata > Actinopteri > Cyprinodontiformes > Poeciliidae > Xiphophorus > Xiphophorus couchianus. Next base: position 12,407,810 of record NC_040237.1, on the reverse strand, counting down.
TTGTTTTTTATACTCAAAACTTGGCAATTTTCTCCCGAAATGATGGCATTGCATCCGCGCTTGCCACATAAATGTCTAAAACTTCCATAAGGAGCAGACAGACCGCAGTAAGAAGTGAGAAAAAAGGGGCGATTGAAGCAGACTTTTTTTAAAATTGGAAGTGGGAAGCTGCTCCAGCTCAAGGGTTTGATGGACACCTCCGGAAGATGAGGTTCACTGAAATGTGTCGAGAGCTGCGGTCGCTAAGACTCCATCCATTTATAAGCTTTTCAGGACAAAAAACTGAGGACAGGGGAAACGTGTTTCCTCAGAAACAACCGAGCACAGAAACCATTTTATATTTTAATGTTTTCAGAGTTATTTAATGGTTGTTGAGTTAAGTCACTCTTTTACTTTTTATTTTATTTTACATATACGTTTTTACTTTCTATTTAGTATTTCCTGGGTCAGTTTGCATAAGGCATTGTCAATTAAATAAAGACTGAAAGGAAAATAACTGCAAACAAAAGGTAATGGTAAAAAAAAAAAAAAAAAAAACTTGAAGGAACCTTTATCTTCTAAGTTATGCTGATAAGTTCTGACTGCAAACCCATGCCACAAAATTGTACTACCATTAAATATGCAAGTTATTCCAGAAAGATTGCAATGTGTTATCTTTAACTTTGAGGAATCCTGGATTTATTCTATCAGAAAACAAAAAAATGTTTGTGACTTTAGCAGAAATAACATTACATTGTTTTAGCTGAGTGGCCACACATACATTTGTTTAGCAGAGAAAGACAGATTTAATAATAATAATAATCATTATTATTAATTAATAATAACAATAATAATAATAATTATTATTATTATTGTTGTTGTTATTATTATTATTATTATTATTATATGTATTAAACCAGATGAGAAGTAAGTTACCTTAGTTTTCAGACAGCTGGTCGTAGTCAGAAATGTTGCTTTTCAGAAGGATTTCTGAATCCAATTGATTTTTTTTCCACATTCACTGAATCATTTGATATATATATTCTTTAAACCTCTCATGTTCAGTAAACTGTGAGGTCAGAATGTAATACGCGTCATTGGGGTTAAAATCCGAGAATGGTTCCACTTCCTGAGGTTTTTGACATTTTGGCCCATTTTAATTGGCAATGCCTATGACTGGGACATGTATTGATCTAAAACCAATAAAACCCGACTCTTAAGTTTGCTTCTATTGATCCACGTTGCCACAAAGTGTGACAAGCAAGAGAGGATTTCTGAAATAATTTTTTTTTTAAAACCGCCCACAATCTCATAATGGACTACAGTACATAAAAAGCTATTTTTTATGTGGTGCATAATTAAGGTTATGGCATCTGCTGAGTTATCCTGTTCTTTTGGGGTTTTTTGCACAATAGACTACTCTGTCTGATTGTGTTTGAAGAACCAACAACTTCAAACTTGCAAACCCATTCTGTGGTGTACAAGTTTGAATAGTTTTTGACATGATTTATCACATGACATTGCAAGCATGTACTCGGCTATTAATGAAGCTCTGTGCTTAGATGTCACTTCCTCTGTATGTTTCACATCTATGGACTGTAAAGTATCTCCACACGTTTTTAGAAAAGTGTGTCTTTCGTTGCTGCAGTAGATCATACTGAAATATAACTCAATTTGAGTATTTTTTTAAACAATGGTACTAAAACTAATGTAGCTGCCTCTTGTCAGATAATTTGAAGGATTTCCACAAGATTTCTGAAGACATTTGATGACTGAAATGACCTTGGAAGAAGGTTGATTGTGTGTTATTTTGGCTTTTGAGTTCATATCATGACTCTGCATAAAGAGCCAATCAAAACTCATTTTCGATATTTTGACAGCGGCTGCCAGATTTCATTTAAAATGTCCTGATTTTTTTAAGATTTCATAATGAATGGCACTCTTAAGATTTCCAGATTCTTTGGAAGAAAAACAGGCTTTCATCACCTCAGATCCTCCGCTATGCTAACAGTAGATGTGAGGAACATTTCTGAAAAGCTCAAGGATATTCATCTCAGCAGAACAGACAGTTCTAGTTAAAGTCTCAGTCGAGGTCAGCGACTTCTACTGGGATGTGTTTTTGTGTTTGTTTTATTTTAACCTCCCTCACCGTCTATGGTGGGCAAAATAATAGCTCCTTGTGTGGCACTTAAGATTTTGTTAAAAAATTATTTCTGAAGTGAGACTCATTTTGTATACTTAAATGTATTCCATTTAAAGTATGCATTTTTCTAAGACTGTCATTGTAAGCCTAAGTAATTGCAATAGGTGTTTTTTTTAAAGAATATTTTCTGTTAGAATCATGTAAATGTTCAAAGGAGCTATAAATAAATGTTTTCCTAAATTGTATATTTGAGACTCTACTTATAGGCTTAACATAAAAGTAGCAGAATTTTTAAAGGGTCTAAAATATTATGGTTTCATTGTCAACAACAAAGTAGCCATTAAAACATATTGAATTGTATTGCACCCCATGTATTTATTTATTATTATTCTTACATAGTAAAAAATAACGGGATATTTTCTAAATTTCATGTTAAATCAGACAGACATTTTCTCAAAAAAATAAATTACTCCTGAAAGAAGTGAAAACATCTGTTTCATTCTGAATTATGTTCTCCATTATACCTACAAGGCATCGATGCACAAGATGGAACACCTTTTCGCTAAAATAAGTGTTGCTCTGGCTTCATCAAAATTCAGCTTAAACCACGAAAAAGCAAACAACGGCAGGGATACAGGGAAAAGCAGTGGATGTCGCCCTCCGGGGCATCGAGAGTCGAGACAAATGAGATCTGTAGAGTGAGATGTTGACAAAATGAGGCTGTTGAGGTGAATATAGTCAGGACCAAAACACATTTGAACTCAGGCAAATGGATGAGGAGGCACAGTTGTCTCATCGCATGTTCTCATTACAAACTACAGCTCTCCTGACAGCTGAGGGTGGAGACACCGACCGTGAGGGGTGGCTGTTTTTACTCCGACTCCGCAGAGGAGTCTGACTCCACAATGATGTCATCTCCTAATGTGACATTCGTGTCACATAAAGCGATGGAAATTGGTAAAATAGGGACAGTTTTTCAGGAGTCTGAAAAACTTCTTTGAAGTGAACTTTAAAACATTTTCACACCAAGTAAGAATTGAAATAAAAAAAGACATGGAAGCTGTTCATGCAGTGCCTTTTATTCTTATAAAAGCAAAACCCTACACATGTAACAAATACAAATAAACAGAGAAATAATTTCATAAATTCTTTCAATTGGACTAAAGTCAGACCAGGATTTAAAACTGAAACTTTGTGTGCAAATTGAAGAGAGTCAGTTTTGAGAGGCACAAACTTTTGTATTATTATTGAGACAAGATTCATTTTTTTAAATGAAGTAAATGTGAAATGGGACAGATTTTTGTGAATATCTCGATACACAGAAGAGGCTTTGTTTTTATAAGTGTGACAACAGATGGCTTCTCTTGTTTTATCTAACTCCATAAATATCTATTATTCTCTGATCGAACCCTTAACATGCTTCTTTGTTTTAGTTTTGTTTTTTTTTAGATGATACTTTTTGGCCCTTTAAAAAACTGGTTATTTAAACTTGATAATTTCTAAGACTTGATCACATATTTCAAGACTCCAATGAATATTAACCAGCAGAAAGTCACAAAGAAGTCACATAGTTTAATCAAACATACATTTATATATACATTTCACAGTATTTTAATCTTCTGAAAAAAGTGTAGATTTAAAAAATTGTTCGATGATTTGACTTTTTCCAAAAATGGCACATTTTCCAAAAGGGACATTTATTTTGACTCCTTGATATTATACTGGAAAAAGACCCTAATCCTGTAGGCTGGGATGGAGTTTGATACAGCTAGTGATAGATGTGCCACTAGTGGTTTTGTTAAAAAAAAAAATCTATTTTTAAACTAAGTTTTCCCCCCCACTAAACACTTGAGCAAATTTTAAAAGTTGAACTTTGTTTCTACATGTTTCAGTTTAAGCTACAATCAATATTTGAAAATTTTTTTACACATCCATCAGAGATGCCAATAAATGCGGCTGGTGATGTCTCAGAAAAACTTTTAATCATGCTATGTTTTTGTTTTGTTTTTTCATTAATGGACATTTAAAAGTGGACAGTAGGTCCACTGAATTTTTGTTTTCTACGCAACAAATAGAGTCGTGAGAATCGGCTGCGAGTCTCCGATATGCAGCAATTTCACCTAAAGCCATCACCCGCTGGCTGCCATAATTAGCCCACAGATAGAAAATGGAAATCCCACTTAATAATATGCCAAAAATGAGCCAAGCTGAATGGTGCCCAAACAACAGCACAGCACACAGCGAGAAGCTGGATTCTCAGCATCAGTTACACAAAACAGGTTTCTGTACAAAACTGAGCAATATCTCCCTCTCACACTTACACACGCACACACACCCACAACGCAATAATTTCCCACATCAAAAACAATCATCCATCTCTGCACCCAAAAATGTTGTTCAGGTGAAATTAAAGAAAAACATGTTTTTTGGCCATAACAGGCTGCTGGAGAGGAGAGGGGGGAAATGAGGGAGCAGGAGAGATTCTAATGATGTGCTGCAATAAAGAATGTAACCAAAATAACTCTGCAGGTTCAGATTAGATGTGCTGGACTCCCTCTTGTCATGCTGCTGCCCTCTTCTGATTATATTTCAGTTCAATTAAATAGACATCATCTCTATTTTTCATTGGTTTTCTGATATTTAACAACCAGTAGAGAGAACACTCATCGCTCATTGACTGGATGTTTAGTTTAAGGACAGATAAGTCCAGGTTGTACTAATCGTGACCATAATCAACTGCAAGTTTTACCAGAAATCCTGTAAAGAACCAAAAAAGAAAAAGAAAAACCCTGCCGTGGGATTTAAAGAAACGATGTTGATGAAAAGGTTCAGTGAAGAACTGTTCTTATGAAGCTTGTTTTCATCAAATGTCAGTTCAGAATTAACACTATTTACAACTACATTAACATAATTTTATTTTGTAGATGTATGTATTCTCCAAATTTAAACGGATAGTGTCATCTGATTGGCTGGATTGTTGGAGCCATTTGCCTGCTCACTAAAGTTAATTCATGACGCAAATTAAAACACTGTACTCATCCAACTCAACTGTGCGTGAGTTGCGTACATATAAACAGTTGCGTCATACAAACGTCAGAGCAGTTCAGATCAGTGCCATTTCATCAACTGTCGATCATTAAAGTGTTTGCATTGGATGGTTATTTACATGGAAGCCAATGGTTGATCAAGCAGTAGGTAAGAGGACTGAGGAAGTGGTGCGCCACCAATGACCTTCGTGTGTGAAACACGTTCCAAGAAAGGAACCTGTTTCTGGACAGAATCAACTCTGACACGAAAGTAAAAACAGCAGAAATAATCACTTCTGTCAGAAATTCTGACGTGGAACATGTTTTCTTCTAAATGTTTCACTCTCAAAGATAATCGGAGCGCCGTACTTCCTACCTTCATTTCCTGTGCAAGTAGCGGCCCAATATATGATGTTGGTTTAATGGTTCTAAACAGTATAAGATACTATGAATGTTTCCACATTCCTTGTTTTTCTTTTAAATGTAAATAAAGATGGAGGCAGACAGTAAAAGCCCACTTTGGTCTTTGCCCCTCTCTCTCAGCAGCTGCTAGTTTCCATCTCTGCAAATAGATTTATCATAAATGAAAATGCTAAGAGATTTTTTTTTTTACTCCAGGTTAACCTTATGTAGCCTTTAAACGGGTCTTCACATTAAAATTCATGATGCCTTTGATAAGCGTTTTTGATTCCTTATATATCTGGTATGCTATTATCTAAGCCTGGACAGTATTCCTGCTTAAGAGGGAACCTTCAGCTTTTTAAGCTTTTGACCTACAGATTTTAATCAAGTCTGATTGTATAATTTGGGTGACGATAAGAAACTTTTGTGCTGTAGGTTTCTTGAAGGTGTTGGAAAACATATTTGATTATATAATGTCTTTTACATGCACACCGCCAAAGTCAGGCAATTGTAATTTCTGCATGGTTCTTTGACGCATCTCTAATTTTGCCAATTCCTATTTATCTCATAGCTAAAACAAAATAATTGTAAAAGCTCTGTAATGATGGAATTGCTTATTTGATTATGTTAATGCAATCAGTCATGCCATTGGATTACTTTTCCTCTCAAACTCTACGAGACGTTTAGTGTTCGTCTAAAGGAGAAATGATGGAAATATTTAAATCTGGTGAGGTCAATGTGGAGGACAAACCATAAAATAATGCACCATCTCCTTTGGCAAGTGTATATATATATATATATATATATATATATATATATATATATTCTAAAGAGGTTTTCCAAGAAAAAAAATGCAGGAGCTCACTGAAGGGTTTATTTATAATCGGGCAAACTCAAGTCCGTACTTGTATTTTTCACAGTATTTCTCATTAATTCCCAGGAATTTTATTATCATACTGTATCTATTGGACACTGACATGAGTCCTGTTCAAAAGGTTTTCAATTATATTAACTTCTTTAAAACTAAAGTACAAGATAAAATGTGATGAATGATGACAGTAATAAGTCTAATAGAACCTCATGTTCCTGACAGGGAGTGATTCTGTTTTACAATGAAACTCTACGCTATCCCACCTATCAGCTGCAGGAAAGAGGAGAAATGAAAGGAATAGAAAGAAAAAATATATATTCTCATTATTTATCAGTGAAGATATTTTAATGGAATAGCATTCAGGCTGGAACCTTTTCTCCTGCTTTGCTTGCATGCTTTAGCCGTGTGCTATTAATCATTTGTTCGTAGAGGTGTCAAAGTTTTTCAAAAACCTGCCGAGCGGCGCAGAGACGTTTCTGAACTTCTGGAAGGAGATTTCAGCAGTTGTGCAGTCATATCTTTGGTCTGTTGCTGCAGTGCTTTATTAAAAAAAACAACAACAAAAAAAAAACAGTACGATTTCAAAAGGTTTCTACACACTTGACAAGGACAGTTCTAAGAAGAAGAAAAAGAAAACAAAAAAAACACAGAGCTATATCCAGAAATAGGAGGCACTACTGAAGAGAAAGAAGAAAATTCCTAGAGTTTCTTAGTTGTGTTGCGTTATAGCAGTAGGCAAATCCTCACAAACAATTTTATTCACCCTAAAATCAAAGCCTTGATTAAAATTTTAAGAAAATAGCCATTTTATGCAGAGCCACATGCGAGTACTCCTTAAATCTTCTTGTGTTTCGTCACCAACAAGCTTTAATTTGTTATTTGGATTGTATGTGATGCAGGAATGATGGATAAGTGGGAAGTGGGAAAAAATAAATCAACTATAGCCTGTGGAGTGCTGTGCAATACCCCCTTAATATTTATATTCCTAAACAAAATCCAGCGAACCAACTGCCTTCAAAAGTCACCCAAGCAGTAAATAGAGTCCAGCTGTAAGTACATTACTCCAGATGTTCTGTGAAGGCATAAAACGTTTGTTTGAGAACATTAGCAAGCAAACGGCAGCATGAAGACCGAGGAGCACAGCAGACAGATTAGGGATAAAGCTATGAAGTTTAAATCAAGGTCAGGTAAGCAAAGAAATCCCAAGGCTTAAACATCTCAAGAGAAATCTGTTGAAACAGCCATCTGAAAGTGCAGCCAAGAGACCAATGGTAACTCTGGAAGAGCTGCAGAGATCAACAACTCAGATAGAAGAAGATACTGACAGGGCAACTTTTAGTCGTGTACTCCACAGATCTGGCCTTTATAAAAGTTGTCAAGAATTAAACAGTTGTTGGAAAAAAGGTCATAAGAAGTCACTGAATGACTGATAATTGGAAAGTGGAGGGAACAGGGAAGGTAGAGTTGATAGAAAAGTGGACGGAGAAAATAAAAAATGAAAAAAAACTTTTAAGAATTGCAAATGAAATAGCATAGGTTCACCTTTCACCACTATGACTCTAGATATACAACCTGAGCTACTGTGGAGTGGTTTATATAAAAGAAATATGAATGTATTAGAAATGTCCAGTCAAAGTCCTGACCTAACTAATAGAAAATCTGAGTAAGATTTCAAAAGTAATGTTCACTGACACATCATCCATCCATTTTGACTGAGCTTGAGTAATTTTGTATGGATAAATGGACAACTGTGGTGATAGGTGGCGCTATAAAGTCTCGCTTAATGGAAATGGGCACCACATTATTCAATCATTTTAAAAACCACTACGGCCAGGTTTGTGTTAATGTCCACCAAAACAAAATGAAGCATGTGGCTAAAAATGGAGTGAAAACTTCAAGAAATATTCCAAATATTTTTTCCAGGTGCTGAGAACATCGACGAAATAACCCACTGCTGAGCTCATGTGCTTCAGTTTTCTTTGTGTTTGTCAGTAATTGTTGTTTTGAAGTAAAATCCGGAGGAACTTGACTTTGTTTTTCTACTTCCATGTTGTCCCTGGCGCTCACCTTTCAAGAGTCTGTTTGAAGCTTCTCAGAGAATGACTGGCACTGAATCCTGCTTGTTTTGTATTTTTTCATATTTCTGTTATCAGGGCAAAAGATAACAGGATAAAAATAAGTCATTAGGAACAACGGTGGCTCTCCGGTACCTGGCACCGTATCTATCTTCGTCCTTCTGGTTCAAGCCAATTAATGTTTCTCCTTTTCTCTCCACTCACACTTCATCCGTCCATGAACCTCTTTTCATTCGACAGGTCCTCTGCTCCCCCAATTACCCAGTGTTCACGCTGTGGAGGAATTTCACCTTAAACATAAATTTGCATGGAAAATGGTAGCGGAGGGAAAGTGCTGCTCTGTAACTCCCGTTAAATGCACAAAGAAGAAACAGCGGCGAGTCCGCATCATTAAAATCCTGCGGCGCTTCTCAAAGGCAGGTCAGCCTTTCAGGTTTCATCACAAACTCAAACAGCTGGAGGGAAAACTGGAATATGTGTTTGTACCCCGCTCTCTGAGATTAAGCTGCAGATTCTTAAGAGACCAGCATGAAAAACATCCTTTTTACTCTTGCTCTGTGGGGCATCTTTATTTTAAAAGGTTATGTTTCAGCTGTTTAAACAATACTATTAATTTTAGTAAATTGAACTGTTCACAGGTTAGGGTGCAGTTACTACAGAAACCTTAAATATTTATTTGACCAGCAGCATTTGGTTATTTACGCTTTCTTTTAAAGAACTTTTTTAGGCTCTCAAATAGAAGAGAGGGAAATATTTACAGCAAAATAGCTAGAGACCGGGAATCGAACCCAGGACAGTTCTGTTAAGAACTGGCACAAAACACAGTATTGGATGTATTCATACATAAGCTGGTTCAAACAAACAATGTCCAAGTACTGGTCCCGCCCCTCCCTCCAATCTTTTTGTTTAGCTCACAGCTCACAAAATGACTTTGACCATCACAGCTCATTAACACCAGAAGAGCTGTGGGATCATTTTTACACCCAGAGGGATTTTAGACCTTGAACTGAAAATCCCTGGTGTCACATTTATTAACTTCTCCTTAAAAAAAGATTTATTATTAGCTCTTCAGATATATTTGCCGTATGAAATCAAAGAGTTATGACAAAATAATTTAATCTATGAAGCCCTTCAGTTCATCTCATTTTCCTTAAGGTGCTTTACAAGTTCTTACAGAGATTATATTTGTTGTGATTCGGCAATATCATGCATATAAAAAGTACATATTGCAATATTTTAAATGTCTCCTTGGTCATTATTAGAAAATATCCCATGGGGTGGAAAAAAAAGTATTTTTGTTTTAAACTTGGCATTATCACAAAAACAAAAAAGGGTTTATATATATATATATATATATATATATATATATATATATATATATATATATATATGAAGCAGCTTAAGACATGTTTTGTTAGCTTGTTAGATTCTGAGACAACTGGAATTCCTTTCCATCTGACTGAAAACATTTAGTTTGCTTATTGTTTTTGCATTTTCTTCTTTTGCCAAGTCAAAATATTTAGCTTCTATTATTTAGTCTAGAAAACTGCATGTTATTTTTAGATATGTTTAAGTCACATTGCCTGTAAGTCTTTTCACGCCTTCAGCACTCCCTTACAAGAATAAGACAATTCATAGCTTCTTCTTGTTCTCGCCTTCCCCCCCCCCCAAATCACAACAGAACAGCCTTTTCAAGAGAACATCGGATAACTACATCTTTCTGAAGTCGCCTGATGGAACTGCAGAAAGAAAAGAGGAAAGTGAAATCCCTGCTGCACCTGGTTTTTTGACTTTTCTCCAGGTGACGAACACAGAGGAGGAATTATGCATCATCCCCTCCCAAAGAGATCTAATCGAAAACAAATGGCCATCGCCGAAGCAATGGGGCTCCACAGAGCGCTGTTTATTGTGTCGCTGTTTTCTGACTCCATTTTGTGAGCTGATGTTTGTATGAAAAAGATGCCGGTTGGCTTTCGGTAAAGAGATTTTATCAGAAGGCTCGATATGGTGATGGTGTGCTTCTGTGTGACCTTCAGCCACACAGAAAGGTGGCTGAAGGTCTGCATGCATCAAGATGGTAAAATAAGGATTATGACAGTCATTTCATTTTCCTTCTTGATGTCTTTTAATTGCCTATGATTTGCTATATCGTAAATGAATTTTAGATTAATTTTTTTGCCTTATTATTATTTTATACCCCCCAAAAAAGTTTTCCAACTTCTGCGCAACCTGACCTTGGACAATCAGCCTCTTTTAAATAAGTCACAATCACAACTAGGGCCCTCAAAATGTTTTTCTTTTTAATTCTGCCCATGAAAAATTGTTATTCAGTCAGCATAAACTCTCCTGAATAGAACAGATTTGAAAAGGATTGATGGCTGCCAAACCCTGGAACATCGGCCGCTGTGGGTTGTTTCATGGAAAATGAAAACTGTATTTTTTGATGCAATTCTGACACCACCAGCATCTGTTATCCTTGAGCCTCTGAACTTATAATTTATGTTGTTGCTCCATATTTGCCTTTTTTCATCACACTGTTCATGTCTTTATAAAGACATTTCCTTTATACAGAACACTGTTTTTCCTTGAAAAACAATGAAAATCTAACTTTGTTGTTTTTCAGATTAGCAAAACACAGTCACTGGCCAAGTTTGATGAATATTTGTGTTTCAGATGTCAGGTTCTTAGAAAGAAATCTGCTATTAATCACAACTTCAGCAGTCTAAGATATCACAGATTTACTGTGTTTAATGACAAATTGATCCAAGTCACTCTATAATTAAGCGAATCCTTTAAGAAATGGTTTTGATATCCTCTTCCTGCAGCATTGCCTCTGTGGACCTTGGTATGTGGTAAAGATTCCCTTGATTTAAGTTTCTTTTTAGGTATATCAAACATATCAAATTTGTATGTGTTAAATCTTCATTTTATTAGAGAAGCTTTAAAAATCTAAGTTAACTTGAGTTGCATTTAATTAAAAAAGAAAAAAGTCATTTTCAATCTTAGTTGTTTTGCCCCTCAGTGACAAACATCATAATCACCTTTTAAATAAACAGCAACATCGAAGTAATAACTAAACCAAACGACTGTAAAGAATCTTCATTGTATTGTAAAAAATACTTTGTGGATTTCTTTCCATTTATGTTCCCTTGCTTTCTACATACTTTAACCTCTCCGTCTTTGTTGCTATACCCCTCACATTAAATTTACAATCCCTCCTTTCTCATTCTTCATTCTGTGCAGCTTCTTCTCAGTGGATGAATCCAATTAACAGCAGAGTAAACAAGTATGCGATTTTATAATAAGAAAAAGGTCTCCTGTTACATTGATTCCAGCAAAGGCCAACGGGATCCATCACTGTGTCTAATCCTGACAACAAAGAACACTTATAAAATGTCATTAATATATTATCATAAATAATCACTTCCTTCAACAGGTGGTGTTCAACTCTTTATAAACTGCATGATATGAAGGCTCTCTGTCCAGCAAGTTAAAAAAATATATATATATTCCTCTAGTTTGGAATATTATCCTTTTTTTTTGTTGTACCCCTCCAGGGGGTCTTTTGTGGGCTCTAGTGTCCCTTATATGAAAGTAGGCTGACAGGAAAGGGGGAAGGAGAAGGGAGAAGACAGGCGGCAAACATCACGGGTCCGGGAGTCGAACCCGTAGTAACATTGACAGTCACATTTATTAACTGTGTAATAATTTCTGCTTAAAATTTAAGATTTCCATTAGGAACACTGGAAAGAGTGATCAGACGTCTTTCCTGTGGTCCATATGCAACGTCTGTTATTTCGACAGCTAACCCCTTATCCGTCATGGTGACACTAGGGTCCTCATGAACCCATTGACTTACATGTAAGTATTTTGAAAGTGACCGGTAAATGAGTTACAGATTTTTACTTGTAAATTTGTGCTTTGTACTTGTAATGTTGCAAAGCTGGAACTTTGTAACTTTATTTCTCACAGATAAAACCTCAGATTTTACATGTATGTATGAGTTGAACACAGAACAAATACAAACCTGAAGTTTATGTCTGTCTATTGACTTACATTTGCCAATTTTAGACTTCTATGTATAAAATTTTAGTTGACAGTAATTTCACCCCGCATAGGATTTTTAGCAAAAATGTATTAATAAATAAGGTCTATTTTTATAACTAGTCATAGTTCCCTTTAACAATTTCACAACTCTAATTTTGAGTCCAAATTTTATTTGTGAAACATTAATGCAAAATTTTCTAGGTGTCATGATTAGCAATTACTGACCTGTTAGCATGTCTTCTTTTATTTACCGTCTAATGGTTCAACCACTGAGTCACATCTCACTGCTTTGAAGTAGCTTTTAAAAGCTGGTATGAATACATGAAGGACTGAATTTGCATAAGAATCAACTGACATATGCTGTTATTGGCAAAGTGTGGATTGGATTATCTGTAGGATTTCTATAGAGTCTAGATGACTCACAACCTTGGAGTTATATAAAATAAATAAAACCTTTTTTTTAATCCAAACAACCAATAAATTAGAAACCATTAGTAGCTCACTCCTCCCCAAGTTACTTCCATCAGGTGACATCTTAGTGAATCGCATGACTGGAGATAAAATGCAGATAATTCGTCCTTTCAGGAGCATTACCTCATTTCCATTACTAACACTGTTCTTCCCATTTTGGCCCTGGGCTGTGTTAATCTCACTAAACTAATACGATGATCTGCTTTCATCTAAATACATTGGCTTGCCACTAATTGCTTAATCAATTTCCACACTATTAAATGCACATAAGGATAATTCACAAAGAAACAATCACTTCCAGCTAGCACAAAGATAAAGAGGAGCTGTGCACCACCCAGCTAAAACGACACCAGTCACACATATCCCCAAAGAAATATACACTCAGGCAAATGCGGAAAAATAACACATGAAAGAGGATATTTAAGATGGATACTGTTTGCAGTGTCGCAATGATTTGGTCTCTCCAATCTGAATGAAAAATGTAGCCAAACATCAAGAAGGAATGCCTCAGTCTGGATCTAATTATGCAGATCAGATTTTTGATGTCACAAAGCTCAACACTGGAACCAATGACTTTTTAAGATACTTGTGTTGTAATTTTATGTAGCAGTACACCTGACAGATAGCATTAAATGCTTTATTTCCTAAAATCCCACTTATTACACCTGGTCTTTACACCAGTGTTAGAATTTGAAGCCTAAAGGTTTGTACAGATGCTATTAAAACTACCAGAAAGGCAAAGGAGAACAACAAAAGACACAAATATATCAATAAAGATGGACAGAGAAATTGACTGGTGATCATACTCTGATTCATTTTAACTTGATCAACCCTGATTGGTGAAAGGCCAACGGGAAACTCAAAAACCTGAGCTTTTTAAAATTAGGAAGCACACGATTTGCTGCTAGGTCATGCTGAGAACACACTCCGTGCTGGTGGTGTTACTAATGGATGAAAAATCAAAGTACTTAATGTTTAGACATTTTAATTCAGTTTATAAACCTAACCATGTAAAACCACACTGTAGCTTGACTTTATTTTCTTCAATAATAAATATATTTATATATCTTATTTTGAATTACCTGGTTTGCGCTGACGGATAGAAAACAGAAAAATTTCAGTTTGAAGAAACGGTATAGCCATAAGTAAGATGACACTGTCAGCTTATAAGGATCAGGCCAGCCCTCATCAGCAGTGTGGGTGTTTTAGCTCATGTAGTGTTAATTTGTGTTTGGTTGGTGCTGATGTCCACCAGTCTTTCCTTTATTGTGTCTAAATGGTTACACATATTGTTTGTGCAAGGTCAGTTTCATGAATTAAGCTGTGTGTGGTTTTGCTTGTCAAATAAATGTTTTATTCAGTCAATATTTTTTAGTAGAGACATTTTAACAGACTTCTTTCAAAGCCTCTTGGATGAATAAAACATGGTCCCGAATACATTTTTCCTACTTTTTATGCTTTCATTGCTCAGCCTCGTCTTTTATTTTAACTGAGGAACTAAGAAATAAAGTCAGGAGAAGTGCAAAGGCATAAGACACAATTTAAAAAAAGATTTTCTTCTCAGTATGTGGACTGCAGGTGTACAGTGAACACCGACCTAGTCGTGGTTCGGTATTCGCCGATTTTTCTGTGGGATGCGACTCCAAATTATCCATAGACAATTTGGATATTTGTTGAATTTTTCTACATAGCTAAAGATTTTAAAAGAAAATGCAACTTGTGAAGCTGAAATACCTCAGAGCAATGTTACTTTAGACATTATTGACTACTATTCAGAAAGCCATCAATCCAGAAGTGTCATTCATTATCTTTGTTGCTGATTGGCTTTATGACCAAAAAAACTGAGCTAGTAATCAGCCGGAGTGCCGAGATTGTTCCCACAATGTGCATTAATCCATGTTAAGGTATATTTGGCGCTTGAACTATTAATTTCAAGGATTATTAGAAGGGGGTTACAAATATTCACAGATTTCAGTTATTTCCAGTGGATATTAAATGAAAATCACTGTGGTATGGATATGCACAGCATCACAGTCACAAAGCACTGTTTGGATGAAATATGTGACATGCTATCTAGTTTTAGATTCCCTTCATTCCCGCTCTGTGAAATATTCACTGCTCACAGAGCATAATCGTCCACAGCAAACCACACATCAGAGCATAAATATTCTTTAAACATAAGCCATGAGTCAGAGTGAGAGTCTTTTGTCACGTGTGTCCCTCCAGGTGGTCCAAGTCGCGCTATGGAATTGACCCAACTGAAGCTTCCATTCAATGGAACAATAGCAGGCAGGGATGATGGATTTAGGTCAGCAGTGAGCCAATGCACTGGATGTAGAAAATGCCAATGGAAACCACCTGCAGCCACTAAACAACGATTCCGTTTGTTTGTCTTACCTTCAGTTTCCAGACAATGCCAGGAAGGGGGAGAGGAAGAAGCGCCAGCAGAGTAGGGCGGCACCGAGAAGAGAGGAAAGACAGACATTTTTATTAGTGTGTGAATGAGATAAAGCAAGGGATCAGCAAAACAAGCCGGTTTTACACTTCGGCCCTGCACATCACTCAGCATCTGGAGCTGCATCGAGGCGCCGGCTGACTTTAGAATTCCTAAACGGCATTCATCACATCACCTAGACTGTTTATTCAGCTAGAATGCAGCCAAAGCAAGAGTAGATATGGGAGCAGCTCAGTCGTGTTATTGGACTTCTGCACTTGCCGGAGCATGATGCTGCAGAATACAAAACACCCCCTGAATCCTGAAAGCGTGACGGCCGCAGCTGAATGTTAAAGCCTTCCTGGGCTCGGCATGGGAGCTCCCGCTGTCTGCTGCATCGCTGCGTCCACCAGAGGCTGCTTTGTCTCCAGTGTCCCTGAATGTGATTCCTGCATATTTGTTAGTGTTGCTGAACAAAGCCACTCTCGCAGGAATCAAGAGACGCGGACTGGAAAGAAGAAAATTATCAGGCGACAGCTTATGAGGCCGAAATATGGCTGAACTGAGTCCGTGCATGCCAATAATAATCAGGCCAAGTGCGACCGTGTGGCTTCTGCTAACGCAAACGTTCAAATGCAAGAAGTCCGACCCATTTGTGCAGCTAATGTTACGCTTGTCTGGATCATTTGCCTCAGAAAAATGTGAGCTTAAAGGCACTAGAAGGACGAGGGGATTCCAGAGGGAAGGAAACGGAACTGAGCTCATAGAGCGCACCAATAAACACCAAAGGAAAGGCTGAGCAGAGACGAACGGTACTGAGTAGATTCTGCTGAGTCCGATGTAATCTGGTTTAATAAAGCCTCAAAGTCCTCTCAGAATTACTAGGTATTGCAAAAATGGTACTGATGCTCTTTTGATACGTCTGAGGGGCAAAATTCTCAGTTTAAATGATTAAAATTGATAAACTGGACTAAGTGCTGGACTGAGTAGGATTTTGATTGAGGACACGGACATGCCAAGTAAATTTTTTTTCAACTTGCTGAAACCATCTATTAAAGAAAAGCTTCACAGTGCTACTCAAACACAGCAGCAGGGGTTTGATTTCTGCTACAGCCTCAGCTAACCACTGAGTGAACTTTCAATCTGTCCCCTGATTAACTGTTCCGGCTTCAAAATGTCAAATTAGTCCAGTTAGTGAAAGAAAATTGGATGAAATCTTTAAAAACACTTAAAGACCAGTGTTTTTAATCTAATTAAATCTAAAAGCTGTTATGAATATGTTGCCTCACATCAGCTGACACAGCAGCTGTTTAAATTTTCTTATGATTTGTTGCATATGAGTTAGATTTAAAAGATAAAACCAGCTATTTGATATCACCATGAAAAAATGCTTGTTTCTGACAAGGCATGAAATTATATCAGACTATACAGTTTCTCTTTAAGGTCAGGTAAGATTAGCAAAATAGTTTCCATTTGCTAAATGCCAGAAGAGCAGAATTTTTAAGTTACTTTTGTCAAAGGTTGGAGGAAAGGAAAAAGAAAAAGGTACAGTGCAGTAAAACTACTTTCATAAGTACCTTTTCCCAAAAAAGTTACTCAAGTGAATGTAACAAGTACTACTACTAAGTTTTGACTACAGTGATATCTGTTGCATTTAGAGGAAAAAGGTGGGAAGCTTACAAGGTTAAAAGAACTGTCCGTACTGCGAGGGTGGACTGGCTCATGAACTTAACACAATAGATGGCATTAGGAGGAAGAAACATTACTTGGACTTCAGCTAGAAAGATAAACACTCGGGTGTAAACGGGTCTTCCAAATATTCAATGTTAAAAATCACTGTTTTCTCTCAACATTGTTTTAGCTAATTGGCAAAGTCAACGTTTTGAAGCGACCGTAACAAAATCCTGAGTTATGACCCACAGAAATTTGCTTAAGCAAAGCTAAAAAGGTGTACATGACTCAGCTGACCTACAGACTTGACCCCCAAAAATATTTTATTATATTTTAACATTTTTGTTCTCCTCCCTTCCCCCACAGTTTTAACATTTCTGTAAAATCTGTAGAAAGATGGCTGTTTCAGTTTCAATCAAAAACACATTTCTTGATTCAATTAATTTTTAAATGAAATCTTTCTGTAGTATGAATAATTTTAAACGTAAATATATCTGGATTAGGTTTTGAACAACACTTATCTTGAAAACTCATCAGATTTCTCATGTTCTTTTTTTTTCAATGTTTTATTGTCTCTAGTGGCCTTTATTTGATAGTGAATCGACAGGAAAGAGGGCAATGAGAGAAGGGGGAAGACATGCGGCAAAGGTCACCAGGCCAGGAATCGAACCCGCGACAGCCACGCCGAGGACCAAGGCCTCCACATGTGGGCCGCACTCAACCCCTGTGCCACAGCACACAGATTCTCTGAATCTTCTGAACATATCTTTGACAAAACTTTGGAAGCACAAGCCTGGCCCAGATTGGCTGGGATTAACTCAAGGAACCTGATTGGATCAGGATCACGTCCCAGCTGTAGAAACCAGGAGCCGCCTGCTGCTCTGGCTGCCTCAGGCTGAGAGCTTCAGAGTAAGGAGAAATGAGCTGCAGCAATGGAAAACGGTTAACAACTGCTTTAGTAGAAGAACTTGGAACTGAAATGAATTCATTTTACTTAAGAATTGACTAAAATACTGAAAGCGCTATTTAAAAAATTCTTTAAATATTAATGAAACCCCTCTCCTGCTGCAGAAACACTTTTTTGAGTGAGCTCCACAATTTTGCCTCTTCATTAGGAGCTTGCTTGTAATACCCCTACCAATTTTTCTTCAAAGAAATACTTAAACTACATTTCAAAGCTCCTGGGTTTTCCCATGTTCATTCGTAATAATCGGACTCGGAATGTGCCACACGCAGCGGCTCCCGTTTATCCATCATGAGTATCTGATGAGCGGCTCGAGCGGCCACACCGCATTGACCTGTGTAAGTAGAGGTGATATGATAACCATCGTTCATCAAAGATAATGATTTCTGCTCGTCACTGTCCGACTCGCTGTCGTTTTGATGGATGGTCTCGGCCCGCGCGGCTGGTGACACCAAAGGTGACGCCGCTGTTTGCCGGTTAATGATGAGAGCCGCCGCCGCTGCTGCTGATGGGAGACGAACGAGCTGTGTACTTCCACCGCTGCTGCCTCCTCTGCTCTGACAGATTGGAGCCTGGATTTAAACAGATCATCTTCAAGAGTCACACTGTGCCAAGACTCTGATCTCAAGAGGGAAGCCTTGTTAGTTTATCACCTTTTCCTTCAGAATAACGCAGCAGGCAGTCATAAATGGGTGAAACTGAAGCCAAATCCCAAATTAAGCCTAAAGGAAATCCATCTGGAAGTGTTTACTTTATTCCTAAGTGTACAAATGGCAGAAGTTGAGTGTTTGGTTGATGAGAAATTATACATCTCTCAGTTAAACTTCAATCCAAAGATGAGTATCCAACATTGAGCAAACATGTACGACATGTTTTCACATGTATGCATTTACAGGTTTCAAAGTTGGCATGCTGGAAATGGGGCACTGAACAGAGCAAGAAGGGAGCATTTTGTTTAAACTGACTTTTAAGAAGATGCCAGGTGGACTTTATCCTCTTTGCAGGATAAAGGCTGATGGATAAAGGCTTCCGAGGGGAAATAATGAGTCAAATTATGCATGTAAAGCATCATCCCTTCTTTTCCACTTTCTATATAATCTAACAAGTTAATAAACCGCCCACCTAACATGACACCCTACACTGTAAGTAAAGAAAAAGAAGAAATGTGTCCGCCTGTTAGAAAAGAACATGCGACGGGTGCCAGAAGTGATTCAGTGTCCCTTCTTAGATGTGCATGTGTCATCCTCTGTTTAGTGTTTAATAATTCAGGCGAATATCTCAGCAGGGGCTTCGTTTCTGTGTGAAAAGTCTTAAGCTGGATTTACTGATAAACTCTGCGGGAGATTTAAATGGAACGCTTGCAAACATTTCATGAGAGCAGGTTGTCACACAGATCGTGCAGCTTCAGCTCTTGTTTGAACAGCCAATGTCTTGTTTGCCGAGACGCATGTGCACAATGAGAAGTATTTTAAGTTCAGAGAGAGCAATGCTTTCCTTTTCCAGGGTGCTAAACGTCACTCGGTTCTGTTGGTGTACTGTTAAATCTCACTTTTCTGAATATCAAGGTCAGACATGCTGCTTCCACTCAAACTAGAGGATGTTTGACATCAGCCTGCACCACAAAACAGCTTTGCTCTTCCTGATCAAGAAAACAAAACCTCAGTTTCAACTAATTAATATTTTCAACTATAAATTCTTTTTACGGATTTGTTTTAGGCTAGGATAGCCTTGGGAGGTTGTTGTTTCGCTCCAGTGCAAAACCTCTCATGAATACCTGTCTAGAGTACCAAGAAACTCCTAGAAAATATACAACAATGGCCACAATATGAGTCATCCTACAACATACCACTTAGAACTGTACAGCTTTCGATAGACCAACTGTTCAGAGCAGGCTACTTTTTTTTTTGACATTTTACGGCTAGAAAAAAAAAAAAAAAAGTGGGCTCAGATTTTATCTTTCTAACACCTACTCTGCAGTCATGATTCTTCTTTTACAGCAATCCAAATCTTGGAACATGTGACCAAAATTATTTCGGCATTATTACGGACATGTTTTGTTGGTTGTCAAGCAATAATGATCCAAACATTTAGTAGTGACTCGCATGTCCTAATTACCTCAATAGTGATCTTAAAGGTCTTACTGGTGTGCTTAGAGGTGAGCTTTTGGTTGAGAGGTGAAACGTTTAAGGAAAAAGAAATTCTTTACCTTCTACTGAAGAACTTTGGTGGCCAGGGTATTCTTACTTTTTTATGTGATGGTGTATAAATGTTTTGTCGTCAGTAAGTGGGCAGGAGGAATCTTAAGAGTAACTTCACTTATTTTCACAGAAGCAGACATCACTTTTGAACTTTACTTTCCAGCAAGTAATCAATGAATCTGAGAAGCGGGGGCATTTTTCAAAAGGTCAGCCTCAAGCAGACACACTATTTTTGGTTGGTCTGGGAAACAGAAGCTGACATCAAGCACAGCCGGACAATAAGTCATCCACTTCACAAAAACCAAAGCACTTCCCTCCATCACTTTAAGAGATCTACCTGCACCTTAACCATTAATATGCCACAGAAGGACAAGAGCACATTCTACATTTCCTGACAGATTCTTAGAGGACAAAGACAACTGTCAGAAAGTCTTTAGAAAGGTCGACCAGTTTCTGCACAAATTGAAATCAATGCTAAACAGTGAATACAGCAACAGTAAATTATGAGTCAAAACAAGCTGTTCTTTATCCCCTTTACTGAGGTGCCGTTCACGAACAATCTGATTCTTTTGAACGGCTCTTTACTCGAGTCTCAATGAGTCAAGTCAATTGTTATTTGTTGCTTGCCAATAATGCGCTCCATACACTGCAGTAGCTATTATTTTATTTAAAATTACTTTTACATCACTGACTGCAACGCTGATTTATGCTTTATGCAGCGAGAGAGCGGATCAAACTGCAAGGAATTGACTATTGTGGTGCTAAGAATGTGGCATAATAACTAGACATTACTTACTAGCATAACAAAAAAGTTATTGATTTCAGATTTGTTTATATATTGGCCAAAACACAGCAAAGGTATTTTCAACTAATCTTACTAACATATGCAATTTATCTGATGTTATTTGAATCCAGTTCAATCTATATCAACTCAGTTACCTTCTAATGTGATCTAAGTGATAATATATTTAAGTATATTCTAAATATGCTGCATTTTTCTGAAATACATTTTTAGTATGTTATCAAGTTAAGATTATATTAAAAATAATAAATAAATAAAATGCTTCTAATGCTCTTTAAAAATTGTATTAAAATATATTACTAAAAGTATACTTTGGATAATGATTTTAAAAATATATACTTTCAATATATTTGCAAAAAATTATATTTTAAATGCACATTTTAAAAATATATGACAAATATACACAATACTTTTCTGAAGTTGTACTTTTGCTAGTATTTTTAAATAGGTTCTGTGTATATTTTAGTAAGCCTTACTAAATCTCAAAATAAATACATTTCAATATTTGTAAGTACTTTGTAAATAGTGTCCAAGTATATTTCAATGACACTTTCAATGTCCACATACTTTGTTAGCATATTTTGTTAAGCTAACAAAGTATGCCTTATGAGTTGCTTTAATAATTTTTTGCTATTTTGTTAAAATGGCAAATAAATAAATAAATAAATAAAATAAAATATAATTAATCCTTACAGTGGAACTTACTGTAATGTTGTTTAACAAAATAATAAATAATGTGTTCATGCCTCAAAACATCAAACATTGACAGTTTAGTGGCAGAGGTTCTACAACAAAAACATTCCTGGTCCTTAATACTAAATGTAGCAGGTATCTTCAGTTTTACATCTCCGAATATGATCTGTTTTTCTCAGTTATTCAACTAAAACACAGAAACTGTCTGATGTTTTCTGAAATCTTCTCTAAATTTCATGGTTGTGTGGTGTTATTGTTTGTTTTGCAGGTACTAAAGTTTCAACATCATGTATTCATAACGGCTAGTATTTAATATAAGCATTTTTTATTTTTTTTGACAGAAGCGCATATCTCACACGACCATGATTGGTGTGTTGTTTGGCCAAGTTCAAATGTCTGTCTAAAACTGGAGATGATTTTCTGTAAAATGTGAAACATCTTCCTGACCATGAAATTTCAGCCTCACAGTTTTTATTCTGGTCAAGCAGAAATACCAAGTGCACAACTGAAGGTCTTCAGCGCTTTCAAGTGTGTTTTCCAGCATTTCCTGGAAGTCTGAGGTTAGAATGCTGCATTCTGGTAATGAATTATACCCTCTGTCCTGAGGTGGGCTGTCCTCCCACACAGGAGAAACACTGATAAGACAACACAGATGGATGGAGAAAACAATGTCCGGCTCTGAAGTCAATTGTTATTCCTTGGCACAGAACTCCATCTGTGTGTGTGTTCACCTCTGATACAGTCAACACAAATATACAGATCCCTCGGTGGCCAAATGTAAAAGATAGAAAGCAGCAAAGCTTGAGGTCGGGCAGTAAATCATCAGGGATACTTCCTGGAAAGTGAACCAGCAGGATTTTAAACTTTTCCGGAGAGTGTCCTCATCTCTGTCCTCCCTGCTGTTTTGTGAATAGTTCCAAACCTCTGAGGAGTCGTCGGAGCAGCCATTTGTCTTTTTAATTGTACACCTGTTAGTCTCAGGTGTAAAGGGCCTCCTGCTGCTGCTAAAGTGTGTTCTGTCATCTGAACGGACTGCCGACCGGGCTCACACAGACAGGGAAACTGATCTTTGGTGAATAAATTAATAAGGGTCAACAACTCTACAAAGTTTGAATATTTTAACATACTTGAAGTTCCTGGAGGCCACAGTGCCAGCTTAAAACACTGAGCTATATGAAACCAAACAAGTGGTTTCATCAAGCTGCTGATTGTACCACAGAGCTGGAACAACCAAACAGTTCCCAGTGATCTCTTTAATTAAATCACTGAAACACTGTCTTTTATTGTCTGCTTTTATATAGAAGGTCAGAAAGGACATTTTGTGGAGACGAGCAGCAGATAGTAATTTGCTCTGCAGGAGAACTGTCAGTAAAATCATCTGGGTAAAAGCATTGTTTTATGCAAGAGATATATGACAGATTTATACAGTTTTCATTTAAATTGATAGAAAAGTCGAAATGTTCTAGACATAGATGTTGACTGAATGCATATTTTAGAGATGATACTGTCCAAGTTTCATTTTGAACCAGGGGAGATTCTAGATTTTGACCTTTACATGTGATCGGCTCCTAGTGAATAGTTGAAGTGGGCTCTTGACTGAAACAAGAATTAAAAGGTACTCCACATAGACTTTTTTTAATCTATTATATCAGTTTGAACTAAGACTTTATGCTTAGTCCTCTCATACAAAATGCTGGTATATCATTCACAAGTTCTCTAACTACTTTGTATCTTCTTTGATCAAAATGGCCAAAATAAAACATGCTTAAAATAAAAGAATCAGTACTGAAATATTGAGTTGTTTTGCAGAAAGTATGAAAATCTCAGCCTGACTCAGCCTCTGAAAGCTGTACTATGTCTCCTCACAGAGTGATTTAGATATTTAACTGAGGTCATAGGGTCAGGAAAGAAGCTTACACTTGATTGGCTCAGGTTAATTACAGCAGCAGGCTAATAGACAAATGTGCAAAAGGTCAGCTGAGCATGACTGAACCCTCCAAACTATCTGATGTCCAAACTTTTCCAGAGTTCCCTCTTTGGATCATCTTCTCTTGTCTGATGTTGTCATCATCCTATCCAAGCCACTTGGAGACCCTGAAGGTCTTTTCCACTTATCTGATAGTCTTCCTCCTATAATCTCCTAAATCCTGATATCAGCTCATGTTTGACCCCGAATAGGAACAATTAATGACAACAGAGTGAAAGGCAAGACAAGAACAATGTGTAAGCACTGGGAAATACTGTACATCTGCCTTCAAAAGACAGAACAGAGTAAAAATTTGCAGCTTCTGAAATGACAAATGGCATATTTCAAGAGGCTATATCTCTAAAATTCTACATCAATTTTGTCCAAAAGATGCAGAAAACACAACATTTAAAATAAAATAAGTTTGAACATAAATGAAATGTTCATTTAAATGTTCATTGTATTTCAGTAACTCAACTAAGCAAAACACAGACTGATGTCAATCCTTCATCTATGTTAATTTTTATGATTTTTCTCTTACAGCTCATGACAAGACATTTCATTTTTACTATTTCAGAGTATTGCATCAGACCAATAAAAACATTTTAACACAGCATTGTGAGCTTAGTGAAAAATATGTTTAGTACATGCCTGAAGGTTTTATTTTCAAAAGTTATTTTTAATTTGACAAAAGAGCTCCACCAAGACGTACAACTCCAATTTACAGAGACAAACGTGGTTCAAGCTGGATCTTCTGCTTTTCCTGAACTACTCTGTTTTATTTTCTTACTTCCCTTCAGTGACCTTTAGGCATACATCCAACCTGGTTTGTACAACCTGATGATTTTACATTGCATTGTCAGCCAGTTAAAACTAAGATAATAAGTGAATCCAGGCTGTATTGCTCTAGTATTCTTTGTGAACTGGAAGCTGGGAAACAAGCCATCCTGTTCTCTAATCACTGCAAATTGTTCTGTCTGGACACTTTAACTGCATCTCAGGGTGAACCAGGAAGAATTTAAGGGTTTTTATAAGAACCAGAAAAAAAAACATTTAGCACAACATTTTTTTTTAATTTCCAATCTAATAATATTGAATAGGGATACATTATTAGCACCTATGGCATATTTCCATCCAGACAATGAGATTCTACTGGATATTAATTGTCCAGTAGAAGCTGTTTGTTAAAATATCTCATATTTAAGGTCATTCATCTGGCATGACGAGCAGCAGAGGCCACAGATGAGATAGTTTGCTACTGATTTGAATTTAAAACTTGGACAATTTCATTATTTCCTGTGTAGGATTTGTTTTTTTGTTTGCAAATAAGTATATATTTCTAGTATCATTGTGAGTCGTTTATCTAGCATGAAACTCATTCATGGTAGATAAACGAGAGTCTACCTAAAACTGAGGACTTAGTGAGGGCTGGTGGTTCACTGAGCATTGTTTGGGAGCTGCAACGATGATGCTTAGATAAAACCTCAGTGGTAAGGATCAAGCTGAATTGAAGGCTACAGCCCATTATTTACTGGTTTCACCACATAGGTGAACAGAAACAGAGATCTAAGGCAGCTTTCTCTGCAGAATCTAGGGTTTTCTTTCTTTATTGTCGAGACAGGTTGAGAAATGTAAAATATATCAGTTTCTAAAAAAGAAAAACACTTCTAATTTTTAATTATTGATCAGAATATATTTGCCTAGTCCCAATTATTTGATGTGGTCATTAAAGAATGACCAATTTCCTTGATTAGTTTTGTAATGGCTATGCTCTCTTATAATCTTAAATTCTGGAAGAGGCAGACCGGGATGCTGGGATTATTTTTCTCTACTGTGCTTCAGTTTTAAAATGGAAGAACAGAAGGAAGGTTTTCGCCTAACCCAAATCCTCCTGGGTCTCTCATAAATACACAATTTTCTGGTTGAGTTCCCATAACCTGGGTCACAGCAATATTTACCAGCACTGCTAACTAAAAAATTTAATTAAGATTCTAGCACCGTGACAGAATGAAAGAAATCTGAATTTTAAAAAAGCTTTTCTTTTTTTTCCCCTCATTTCTATTTCCTATTGTTCAGTTTCAGTGTCTTCTGGGAATGGTCTGGTTTTGGCCTGTTTACCTGTTTAGGAATATAATCCCTTAAATGGAACAGGAAGTTGTCATGGCGGCACGGCAGGAGGCCTCACGGTGCAGAATGTAGCTGTCGTGAGTTCGGGGTTACTTTGTTCCGCCAACAGCCTCTTCCCTCCCTGAGCAACACTTTTGCTTCAAAAAGCGACGAACTGAAGTCTGATCATTGTTTTTCCACCCATCACCGACACTCAGTCGAGACGACTTTTAACTGCGACTCGGAGGCTTCTGCTTTATTCAGTCCTCTGCAACACATTTCCTTCAGAATCAGCTTTCAGCTTAAATCATTTCACAAAAGTGTTACTTTCTCTGCCAATTTGCTTCCATTCCAGGGAGCAAAGTTGTGTTTTTATTCAGGTTTCAGTGAAGTCAGGTGAATTTCCCCCTGAAGGAACAACCACAATACGCCTGCAAGCTCCATTAGACGCAGAGCTGTAATTTAGTAAAAACTGTTCTGCTCATGAAAATGTCAAGGTATTAGAACAGCCACACACACAAGCTCTAAACAGCTAAAAGACCTAAAACTAAACATTTATTGGGAGTTAGTAAAGAAAGACGCCTCTGCCTTTTAGTAGTCACAATTTACACTTTATTCCACTTTAACATTAACTAAAACTGTTTCTGGCCCTATTTGGAAATCCTGGCTGTAATTTAATGTAAAGTTATAGATTTAAAAAAAAAAAAAACTAAACCCAGATCCACTTTTTCAGATCCACCCACATCTAAACATCTGTTTGCTTTATTGAAAAAGCATCCTAATAGCAGACATCAGTCTGTAGATGGACTGCAGCTCAGATTTGCTGCATGCACTTAAATCAGAAAGCAAAGTTTGGGTCTGTTAATTCTCAGTTAACCAAGCTACTGCAATTAACTGCTCCTACTTAGTTTTCTCTAGTATAAATTTATGTCACATCAGATTTTTAAAAAGTGCAATTTCACACCAATACTGTCGTGGAATCTGACATGCTCTAGAGGTTTGAGATGCAAGAGGTTGACTTTGTACCAAAACTGTTTTGTCCAAATCTAACAAGGCAGTTTTGGCTCGGAGACAAATGTAAGCAGCCTATTTTTAATCGACTGCTTTGCTGATTGCTGATGCAACCACTGCTGCATGCTGGATTTGAGAAAAATTTCAGAAGTTCAACCAAAAGTAAAAACTCTTTGCTTGACTGCTGGAAAGTCTCTCTAGAGATTATGCAAAAAAAACAAAAACTATCCAACCAGCAGGACACACCAACCTGCATCATATCTGGTACTCAAATTGGTTCCATTGCAGTTTTGGGCACTACACAAAAAACTCAATATGGCTGAGTTGAGTTTTTTCTTTGTACAATCTAATGTACAAAGATTTTACATTAAAAATATTTTAAAATATTCCATTCTGAAAATGTATTTTTGTAATTCCAATTTACACAAATAAACAGTTATTGTAAGTCAATGGAACATAAAGTTCCAGTAAAATACTTTGAAGTGTATTGTTGTAAAAAAGTTCATAGTGTAAAAATGCTTTTTAGATTAGATTAACTGAAATTTTATTAAGCCAGTATCCAGAATATTTCAGATTTTCACTTTGGGTGACTGAATCACATCCTGCAGGATGGTGGAAACTGTCTGGATTTTTTTTCCCCTCTGACCTCCACATGGTGATGGTGAGACTTCAGTACCTGGCTGACCTCAGCTGCCCCCTGTAGGGTCAGAAAAGTCTTTCTGGCTCGTTGGCATTTCTGTGATTAAACACTAATTCGCCACGGCAGGATGCTAAGAGTGGTCCATGGCGTCCTCTGTGCTCCGGTCAGGATTACGCGACCCCCGCAGCGCCTCCGACCTCTCGTTTATCCATGATACCCTTCCTGCAGGGCGTGGAGCATTTCCAGCTAAACTCCAACGGAGGAGTTTAAAGAGCAAAGCTCGAGCTGCTTCCCCAGAGAGCTCTGCCGGACCGAAATGTTAGCCGAGCGTGTCCTTTTGCCTCCCGACAGATGCAACAGAGGAGAAATGATTTGATTTCAGCAACTGTTTATAAGACAGAACTTTTTTAAAGCATTTTGACACTAAAAAACGATTCAATAATTTATCCAGCATACAAAGCCAGCAACAATTTGAAGCTAGACCCATATAACTAAACTGAATGCTTTTGCTTTAATCAAGAATATTGTCAAACCTGCAAGATATAGAATAAAAGCCAAAAAGCAGGAATATATTTCATAAGAACTGAGATCTGAACGTAGAAGTTGCAAGCGATTCTGGGGTCGGATAGCACAGACGATGACCTGACCCTTTCGTTGGTTGAGACTTTTAGGTACACCGAGCATCACGGCGTCCTTGTTCACCCTCTGAGTGGAACAGACACAGCAGGGCCCATGGCGCCCTGCTGGCTCTGGTGTGAATGTGGTGATAATTGGCCTCCCATCCACTTCAGCCAACAAACCAAATGCTGGCAGGTCGCTCAGCCAGCCACCTGTGGTGCATTATGGTCTCCACTCAGCTCTAATAAGTGCTAATCCTCTGTGATGAAGCCTGCCGGGGCTGGTCATCAGCGAGGGTCCTCCACGCAGGCTGTGTTCAACAACGGGGGACGCTTCTGAGGCATTAGAGGTGGCTCTTTGCCCAGATATGTCCAGGATAAAAAGTTGCCAGCAAAAATGTAGGGTGGTTAGTAAAATGCATCTATATTACTGATCTCATAGAGTGAGAGGTGCATTTATGGCATTATTCCTTTACTGAAAACGTTCAGTTAAGTGATGCTCATTTTTGAAGAACGCAAAGCCAAAAAAAAAGAGATGCCTAGATGCATGAATAAATAAATAAATAAATACATAAATAAATAAATAAATAAATAAAACATTTGACACTCACTCCTCTGACTGAAATAATTTCCGGAACTAAGTTCGTCACCCTGACAGTTTTATTAGTTTCTGTTGGAGTGGCACATAGAAAACGTGTCAGGAGGTGTTGACAGGCGGGGTTCAAGCTGATATTTGCAACCTGACATTTTACATACGGAGAAAGTTAAAAACAAGACATTACAGACTTGCACCATGAAGGAATGCTTTCCTCTGAAGGGATTCAATTCGGACCGGTTTGGTTTCAATGCTTCAGATCAGGTGTTCTCCGGAGCTTAATTACGTGCGGGTACAGAAGGTACACAGGCAAACTCCACTCCGTGCTGGGTTAAACTCTGAGATGAAAGTCTGATGGTTTGTCACATTCTGCTTGTGGAGGTTTGGTCCATCCTGATGGGAAATAAGAACGATCAGGCAGCCGCTTTGGAAGAACCGCAAATTTGCAGCAGAAAGGAAAAAAAACAACAAAAAACGAGTTGATCTGTTTGTATGTCTTGTTGGACAAGAAAAACAAAAAGAATAAAAAAATATAAAGAAAAAGTGTCATGTTGAGAATTGGTGAAAACCAAAGGCAAAAGACCTACAGTACAGACCAAAAGTTTGGACACACTTTCTCACTGAATTCAATGAGAAGGTGTGTCCAAACTTTTGGTCTGTACTGTAGGTAGGCCGAAAGAAAAAAGAAACGAGCTAAAGAGCGAGAAGCAGAATGAATAATCTAGTTCTGTGGTTGACACCTGGACAATAATTGACCAGGATTCAGCAGGAGACCAGGACTGGTTTCTATGACATTACTCTACTGAGGACATTTAAGACAAAAATGATACAAACCCAAACAGATCCAACAACAGAACCTCTTTTAATGAAGTAAAGTATCTCACCAAGTGTCAAAACGTTTTGCCATTTGGGACAACATTGTTAAGTTGAGAGAGTACGAGGGCCACTTTTGTTTTAATTTTTATTAAAACTGAAAAGAGTTTTTGTTGTTTGTCTCTGCAATTATGTACTAAATAGACAAACAGCGTTTTGCACAGCTGCTGTATTAAATGATAATTTTTTTTTGTAATTCAAATTTTTTTTTATTGATTTTCTGAAAATTAATTAAACATTTTCCAAAACCTTTTGGAGGTTTATTGTGCTCGTTTTCTCTTTATTTTTGGCAACAAAGGCCGGGGCAGCGCTTGGTGGACTTAGCAAAGTGTAATCAATGAAAACAGAAAAGATGTTGATAAAAGAAAAATCCTTTGTCTTGAACCTAAGTAAATGTTTTAAAGATTTGCTTTGTCTATAAAAACCTTGAATTAATCACTAATAATCAGCAAAAATAACAGATTCAAAATTAGCATGGCTAACACTCAATGGTAGATTTTTTTCCTGATTAGCTATTTTAATCAATATCTGCTTTGTAATGTTTTACTCCACCTTTTCAAGTACTGAAAACAAAAACAAAATGGCCCAACCAAGTCCAAGGTGTACATAATAAGGTGGTTGTTGAGTGTAATCCTGCTTCATTTGGCTGTCAGACATTTAATATCATAATATCAGCCAATGGCTAGGCTATTTCTTACTTTTAGGTTCTCTAAATAGACTGCCTTTAATCTTTATCTGGTAGCCTGAGTGGAGGTCAGAGGTCAATCTGATGAGCTACATTGTAAGGCGTAATGGAGTGTCCCACATAAAGAAGTGAATATTCAGAAAGAAAAAAAAGACAGAAAGTCAAGCACGCTGCGTGTTGACAAGAGTCCATGTTTACCACTCTGAGCAGCTTATGTCTGAAATGAATAATGGATGAATGTGTAATTATTAATCCTTCTGACAGTGGGAGCGCCGGGGAACGCTGGGACTGCCAGAAGCAGGACAGAACCCCAACAAGCGGAGCTGTCCAGCCCAACAGGGACAGAAACATGACAAACACGGTCCAATAGTTGGAAGTGAGAGCTAGACTTAATGAATCTGGTTTAATCACTGGGAATGATGGCAGAGAGGGAGGAATTTGCTCCAGTCAGCCACTGGGTAATGAAGCTTTCTGGATCTGACCCTTAGAGACGCTGTAGTTTGATCCAGGAGGGCTATTTGTGATGCGTCAACATTTAAAAGAGTCTTGGTCGGTTCATGGAAAAATATTCCATCAAACAATGATTGGAATATAATTTCAAAAAGGACCTGGAGTTATGGAAACAAAATAAAGAAGAAAAATATTTGGTCCAGTGCCCAAACTGTCTGAAGTAACTGTATGATTACTGAAAAGATTGACACTAACCTGAAGCACCTTCAACATATGGAAAGCAAGACAACGAAACACGAAGAGGTCCAACTCAGTCAGCTGCCAACGAGGTCACAATTTGTTTTTGTTCTACTATGATGAAGTGAATCACTTGACGTTGCACTGGTCTCAAAGGTTTTTCCTGCAGAATAATAACATGTCTCCACTGAGGTCTGAAATTAATGCTGGTGCTGCTTCCTATGATCATAGCTGAGGGGCTGAATCACATCTGATTAAAGAGCCTATACAAGGAGTTACTACAAACTGCTGTACTTAGTCATGGAAACGGGTCTCTGGATCGGAGTATTTGGGTTCAATCTAACCCACTTGACCATGTGGTGGAAAATTTTGAAACAGGCTAATGTCTGAATACATTGGTAGCTTTTGTAGAACACACTTGCCAAAGTCTGTACACTTTTTAACTGTGTAAGTTTTTGTCTTGCATTGGTTGCTGCCTCTTGGTCAGGACTCCCATGAAAAAGAAGTTTTAAACATCAATGGGTTTTTATTCTGGTGAAGTAAAAGGCTAAATAAAAATAAACTAAAATACAAAACTGAAAGTTATTTTTCAAAGATATGAATGTGCACCTGCAAGAGGAAAACAGTCTGTGTTTTAATCTTCAAATATAAAGAATGTGACGTGACTATGGGACGTTAACCTGGACAGTTGTGTTAGCGCTCAGACTCCCATCTTGTGCAAGATGTTAATTAACATGACGGAGCTTTTCACCTCAACAATTCTTGCATAAAATATTTGTTCTACAACAACCAATAATCGTGTTAATGGTGTTTTGTTCATTTTAGACAACTGATAGTTTGTCTCTCCTAAATTTCTTAACAGTCTTATCTGAGGTTTATAAAGCTACTCTCAAATGTAACATATGGCATAAAACAAATTCATAAAACAAATTTTTTGCTGAGGATTTGAACAACAGGAGGTGTAAACAGAAAAGTAACAGGCTAGTGTTGGCCTGTTTACTCTTCGTTGTGATATTTCTTGTGGCCATTTCTGCCCTTAACATGATTTTTCTGCAACTCTGCTTCTTTTTCTGTACTTCATGAACTAAGCACACTATAATTATTCATGGCTTGTGGTCCAGCAGCAAACGTCAAATACCGTTCTTTCACTGTGATCATCGAAATAAATGTCAAGTGAATCAAATCCATGTCCAGCATTTCATGGTAATAAATGTTTCCAAATTGTAAAGTATGAATTTGCTATTAAGTCCAAGTTTTTGCTGGTGCATAAAAGTAAGGTTTGGAATAAGTCCACACTGATGTGTAGTTTAGTCCAGGTCAGAGTCCAAACTTAATTTGTTTGCAACTTAAAAACAAATGGAACACAAAAAGAATAGAAGCCTGAAGTTATATTAGTCCTATCAGTTAAAAGAATCATTAAGTTTGTTATACATTTATGTTTTTTATGCAATAGGTATAGCTTCAGCTCATATATTGTAGTTTATTTTATGTTATCTGCTATTTAAATGTTTTTACTTGTTAACCTGTTGAGCAGAGGTCTGGGGAAAAAGGCATTAAATTACAGTGCACATACTTATTGTTCAAAAAAGCATTTAGATTACCTTAACATTTGGGATTATACCTATTTGCTGTTTTGCAACGTAAAAATATAAACATTTTCTGGTTTATTGAAATTCAGAACAGTTAAAAATAATCTAACTAAAACTACTCAAAAGAGTTTTTGGTAGTGAAAGAAAATCATAATTTTGAATGTATTAACCATTAGAAAAAGGGCTTTGTGTTTTAAAAGGTACAAACAAAGTCTTCATAAAATACAAAGATTCAAACAAATCTTTCTGTCTTTAATTAATCTGATTTTGAGGAAATATCTAAGTAATGATTGATTTCAATTTATGTAAATAAAAAACAAGGAAGGACTTTAACATTGAGTCCTTCTTTGTTTTACTTGCTTTGTGTTTAATATGTGAATGTGTACTGTGTATGTGTGAATATATATAAAAAGATGCACCTACCTGTCAAATATAAGACGACATATACAAACCAGATAAAAGGCTTTTTAGAATCAAGGATGCATTGTCACATTTCATGTTTTAGAAAAGAAAACAGAAATGTATTGTGTATTGTGTATAAACAGAAGTGCTTTATGCATTGTGATTTTTCAGCACAATACATAAAGCAGGGAAACATATATTTACATATCAATTCCTGACAGCATCTATTTACTGTACATAAGATGCAATATCTTACAGCTATCAGCTGGGGATCATTTGGAGAAAAGCATAGATCAAGAAAGATTTGAAATGAAAAGAGCTGTGACAACGAGGAGACAGATTTCAGTCGACATTTTCATTTTAACTGCAAACACAATGCTAATTCAGCAGGGAGTATGAAAAATTTTTTCCTTTTTTCCCCCCTTTTTCTCTGCGCAGCATCTGTAGTGATGAGTCATGTTTGCCCCAGGCTAAACAGTAGAAAACACAAATTCATTAAAAAAAAAATGGAAGAGTGGAATAATATAAAACCATAAGGACAACATTTTTTTTTGTTTTTTGAGTAAAATACCAATTACCCTTCAGATAATGGACGTCAACGATCATTTACAGCAGGCAAGCAGGCAGGATCGCTCTGCCCCCCGTCAGTCAGGCTTCTGGGTAAAAACAACTGTCGGCTCTGAGTCAGGGGGGAAACACTTTGGAAGAAAAAGCTGCGAGGCACGAGGTGCTACATGGATCTGCTTTACCAGAGACAACTCTCCACTGATTAAATGTGTTGTATTTTCAAAGTAAGAGCAACTGATATTATGACGGCGAAAGTCAAGCTAGTTTTATTTATGACCCCATTGTACAAATTTCTCTCAGAAGGCTTAAGTCAATACCCAGCAGTTCAACATCTACAGCTGCAAAATCTGTTGATTTGGCCTGATTGGTGTACATGTTGCTGTAATCAGTTATTCTACACAGGAAAATTAAGGTGGTTACTTGTTAGTCTAAACCTTTTTTTGGTATCTCAACACTATAACAGCAAAAACATCAAGCCCTTAGATCCACTTTGTAGGTTAAGAAAATAATTCAGCCCCTATCAACCACGCCTCCAAATTGTGCCCAGCCCTAACTGTGCTCGCTGCTTTGAGGTCGAAGCAACTTGTACGACTTTCAGGCTGCAGTTTAACTGCAAAATTTGCAAGTCGGACGATGATAGAAATGACCTGACATTAGGTTTGGTGATGAGGCAGAAGATCCATGGCACGAAAACGTCAAACTGTGGTTGTTGTATGATATTAGGGTTTTTGATGGTTGGATGAATGGACAAATGTGTTTTTCGTTTTCAGATTTGTGAACTCTTTATCCTTTATTTAGACATCTCAGTGCTCTGAAGCCCTGTGTTTGAACAGGAAACATTTACACAACCACAGGTTTCACTTAATGCGATTTGTTCAAGAACGGAAAATGAAGCACTGACATGGAGGCACTGAGGACATCCACTCAGACGATGGCTCTGCTCATTAAAACCCGAGGTGCCGTGGGGTAAAATGATCCGACAAAGGGAAGATGGTAAATGTTAATGCAATAAGGAAGCCGATAAAGACCAATATTCAATAGCTAATAGCCTGCACTTTTCTTGCCCATGACTGTTTATAAATGTTAAGCACGTAAAATAGGAAATTACATCAGCTGGTGGACAAAAAGAAACACTAATGTTTTTCCTTCAGACATTGACTTGTCTTTATCATGATGAAGATCTGATGTAATTATATCATTTTCAGGCTTAAAGACAGTTAAAGGCAGGTAAAATAATAGTCTTAGTTCCTGCTACTATGAATAAAAACATTCAGAGTAACAAGGTGTACTTTTGCATACGACTAGACTGGTAGACAAGGAATTTCACATTTATAAGAAGAAAAACAAGTTAACATTTTATCTATTTTATGTTTGTCCTTCAGTTAAAAATAATGCCTAAATTATTTATTAAGATATTTTGTAAGGTTAGTGGTATGAGCCTTTGCGCTACAAATTTGAATAATTACATCTCTGTTTGACTTTCCTATCAAGAGACTTAGAGAGAAAAATATGCCAAAGTTGGAACTTTCAAATTATTTAGAACTTTTTCTTTTTATTGTCACAGTCCTTGCACAATCATAATTCGTCGTGTCACTTATATGAAACAAAAATGACGAGTAGATCATGATATCTAGAGTCCAGTCAAGTCAAAAAATCTTTACTGGCCCCGCAGGGAAAATCTTTGTGCAGCCTGAATTTGAGAGACAGCTGTGGGAAATTGAGGGAAAATTTTATCTGGAATGACCTCAGTCTTTAAGAGAAATAGCACAGTTATGAGGTCGTAGCAATTCTGTCTAATTCAATGCAGATCAAGTTTTTGGGGAGGTTTTTTTTAGTGTGGGTGGAATGGACATTTCTGACTAAATTTACAGTTAGATTTTAAGCTCCGTGTTCCCAGAAACCTTCAACTTTACAACATTTAATCATAAGGTGGTGCTTTAAACACCCATCTCCCCGTTTGGACTGGAAATAATCCTCTGGTGTTTGTTACCCCGTTAGGTTGGATGTTCCTCTAAAGCCCCGCAAGCGTTTTATCTCGCAAGCCCTGTTTGTATGTACTCTCCAGTGAGCTTTGTGATTTATTTTTATGTTCAAGTAAATACATGCTGAAGCCTGATCTCTGTAAATATTAATTCTGCTGCTCGTAGCATGTCATGACATCTAGACATAAGGTTCAGCTCATATGCCCCTGGGTCTGCAGAGGTGGAGGGAATTATGGAGGGAAATATTAATATATGTCTACTGTTCTACCAGAGTAAATATGTATTGCGCAGGCCCTGTATTTCAAGCACAGCAGCGGCACGCAACAGTAAGAATAAATCATGTAGCGAGAGCACAATCCTCACGCGTCAGGACCGTGCATTGTGCCTATGTTTGCATGCGTTTATGGCTGCTTACAGGCAGAATTGTTGCTGGTATGTGCTGTAGAAGAGCCGTGACTCTGAACTCTACATTATGAATGAGTTCGCTGCACAGACAGAACAAACAAGGCTGGACTTGTTTCAAAACGCCTCGAACCGCTGCTATTTAGAAAGCCAGCTGAGACGACTCGAAGGGCGGGAAGAAGAACCGGAGGGTGACGAGGAAGAGCTTACCTCATAGAGCTGCCAAGATGGGCGTTTATATTGCCAACCACCAAGAACGCTTAATTAAAACATGTTAGGTTTGCATCAAATTTTTTCATAAATACAGGTCATGGAGTCTGAGTTACCTTTTTGTTTCTGCTGAATCTTGAGTTCTGTCTCAGTTTCTGCGTGTTTTGGTTAATTTATTGCAGCTCATGTAAATATTTTACTCCCAGGGTTTTAATAAACTCAGCTGCTGAGGAGAAATAATGAAAGAAATATTTCATGACTTTTGTAAGACGCTTTCAAAATTTTACCCCCTGTGGTGTTATCAGTGTTGCCCTGGCATCCTGAAATCCGCAAAGACGCCATCTCTGTTTCATAGGATTAGAAATTTAAAAATAGTTTCTATGAATGTAATCCAACTGGGGTTTGAGCTGCAGAGAAAAAAACCTCAATCTTGTCTTTAAATTAGGTGGTTAATCTTGTCAAAGCATTCAAGAAGATTAAGTTGATTCCATTTGTGGCACGTGTAACTCTAAAGCTTTAGAATTCATTTCAAATTCTAAAGCTTGAATGAAAATATGTGTTACAGCACACAAAAAAAAAAAAACATACAGGTAGCCGAGATGCAAAATGGACCATCGGCCAAGAATTATTTAAACAGTTTTTCGTAAACCTGCAAAGACGAGTCCTTCTCTAAGCATTCAGGAAACCCTAAACATTTTTCTTCATCTTCAACGAGTTCTAAATAGAAACCTTTGTGCTTGTGTTTCCATGTTTACTGCATGAGGAAGGATGACAAACAATGACATTTTGGTTTTCACCATTCTGGTTTCCTTACTTTGTTTACCTCCAACCTCGTATGGAGGTTTTATGCACAGAACCCTTTCTTCATATTTGGCGCCATTTCTGAGGGAGTGGAAATTTCATATATAAGCGCTGGTTAACAAATACTAAAGCAGTACTATATGTGTGGGTAATCATCTTTATCCTCTCCAACAGTGGATTTTTGACTTTTTTTAAAGTTGTATTTAAGGAATATTAGTGACTGGTGGATTTAAATGTCACGTTTAATTGTCGTCAACCTCATAAGGCTTTAGGTGATTTAAATAACCGTGTATGTCAAAGCTTCAGCTTCCCGTTAATGAGGTTCTGACATCCTTTATCCAATATTTGTGCAGAGTCTGTGGCTCTTTCAAACCCACAAATCCATTGTGTTTAATACTTGATGTAACATCAATGAAAACAATGCACTTCGGTAAACAAAGCGATGGCTCACAGAACTGTTTGGGTTAGCTAAAAGTGGTAGTGAGATAAGAATATGAGGGATGAGAGAAACATTTATTTCGTAAGATGGTTGGAGCATTTTTATTTCTGAGAAAAAGTATTTGGCTTGTCAAATATTTCCCCCTTTTGAGCCCTTTTCTCGTGTTTCAGTGTTTGAGGTCAAACTTGATTTCTATGTAAAAAATATAACATAAGTAAATGCAAAAAGTCAATCTGTACATTCATTTATGAGAAAAAAACAATCCAAACAAGCCTGGTCTGATTTGACGATATACTTTCCACAAATTCATAAAGTTACTTTGATAGATTTACCTTGATTTAGAAACTACTTCTGGTTCGTAGCAACTGTGGCAAGTCTCAGTGTTGAGTTTTAGTGTTTTTGATGCTTTGGAGAGCATTACCACTCTTTTCAATCATTTCTATTTAAGGTTTAAAACATGGTTCTGGGTAATATATTTATGTTTCATTTAAAGACCAATTTTTTGAATCATCTCCAATTTCTGTATTTTTCTTCTCTAATATTAATGTGCCTTTTCATTTCCATGTCACACTACTTGAACCATTCACTGTGCATATACATTTGAATTTCAGTTTTTGGCAGCAGTCATCCCTCAGGTTCTGTGCTTGAAATGGAGAGCCGTTTTTCCTGGTTGTGGTTTTGATTCTACTGCATATCTCGTCTTGTTAAAGAAATGCATTTTCTTCTCCGCTTTTACCCATGGCTCTATGCCTGTTCTGGATGACACATTTAATCAATATAATCACTTCATCTTTAGGTTTCCTGGTCTGTAAGGTATCAGGAATCAGGCGTAAAGAAGACATCAGATAAAAGTGAAGTGGCCACAGTGGAAGTATCTAAGAAATTAAGCTAGATCTAATAAAATTACTCATTGTGAATTTGAAAAAATATTCAGATTTTGAAATTAATCTAATCTACTATTACCTACTTTTACCTTCTATGTAATGTGAAGTTTATTAGGTTGTGAGGTAGCACTCTGCACATAAAACTGAATCTTTCTAAATAGACTAAGGAACAGAGATTGGTGCTCTGTGTGACACACTGACGTTATTTAATTTGTCTTAAGATGAAATGTAAAATCCAGCAGCAACTGTTTTGCAAAACTCATTTTGTTCCCATTAATCCAAGTTGCATTAATCTGAGAACAGATAGAAACACTTCATCCTATCAGAAGAAGGTTTATCCTCAAATTTATTTCACTTTATAAAACTTTGGCAGAAGTATTCAAACACTGGCTGTTTGTGCACCAAAGCATGAGATGATTTTTTCCCCTCGCTGACCAACTCGTGACCCTGACTGTACACGCTGCGGCTAATTATATTCTATGATGTACTGTCCGAGAGGCACCCCCCACACACAAACTGAAGTGTGTGTTTGAACCTCAGGGGGATGGAGGGAACTGATGCACATCAAACACTTTACTGGTGGCACTGGGCCCAGGAGACAGATCTACAGCTGGATTTTTCTTCTCCCCCCACTTATTTCCAGCTGGGTCTGACTCCAATCAACGACGTTAATGTTTACATGTACACAGAAGACTGCATGATGAAAGCCACTGAGATCTGGAGGGTTTATGGTTATAAAAATATATTTTGTTGGTTGGGGTGAAACTAACTGTCAAAACAAAAATGAGGTTAAAAAAATGCAGTATACTTTCTGTATTTTAATACTACTGAATCAGAATCAGATTTACAGCTGAATTCTGTAAATGCAAGGTAGCTCTGCTGGAGACTAAAGAGACTTCTTCAGTCAAAGAAAATTTAAATCACTCATGTATTCCCCTTGTTTTCCCCACACAGACTCAGGATTAGCCTCATCTTCAACCATCACTTCAGTTCTTCTCACCTTCACGAAAAAAAATTTCTTTTGACCTCGTCTCATCCGATTCATCAGACCTTCGGTTTGTCTGGTTCACCAGCGAGGGCAGTAAACCCACGGCCCGTAAATCGTTAACATCGCAGACCTGACGGGCCTGTCCTTCCCGGCTCTGCTGCTTGTAAACTGATGAACAGACAGCGCATCTGATAAGGTCGTCCTCGGGAGAACGGTCGTTACGTTATTGAGTGAAAGACGCGCCGTTCTTCCTCCGTCCTCATTCAAGCTCCTCGAGATGTGTGTTGGGGAATACAAGGAACAGACGTCCAAGAGAGGGAGCGCACGGGCAGGAAGAAACCAGACAAAAGACTGCCTCAACTCTCTGTGTTGTAAATACTGTTACAGTAACAACGTTTTCAGTTATTTTTCATTGATATGACTGCAATAATTTTTGACTTTAATAATTTATTTAAATATTGTTTGTTTTTTCAGGGTGCAAATTTCATGCACCGTATTACATGCTTGAATGTATTGTGAATTACAGGTTCCTATATACACATTCGTTACGAGGCGTTATATTCATTCATTCACCTAAATTTGTCAAAGAGTAACAGAGTAGAGTAACTGAGGACTTCTAAACAAGGAAGGCCAAGCTGTATTAACTGTAATCACTATCACTTTGCTTAGTGATAGTGATTGAAAGCTGACGCAGTTATTTTATGAAGAATATTTGTTTGACAACAGACAGTTAGGTCGACGAAGACTTCAATCTGAGCCATCAAGGACTTAAAAGCTTAAAGAAACTTTACCAATTGATAATCATGGCATTAAACACATTAAGCAATATGATTGGAATAATAAAAGAACAACTGCATACAAATTGCTCAATTTCACCTCAAATCAACAAGTAAATGGCAAATGCTTGGATACAGTTTGACAATGTTCCCAAACATTTTAGTGGATAAAGCTGGCTAACATTAAGCTCTCAGAATTGTTCTCTTAATGCCTAGACTCATGCCTTCTGGAGAGTTGTTTAATTTGCTTTACGGCTCATGCAAGGAAACCAACTAATTTAAATTAATTCTACCAATTCGACTAAGAAATGACTTTACAAAGTCAAAAAACAATGTAACATTTATACTTAAGACAATAATATGCAAGCTTCTCTTGCAATGCTGTGTGATTTTCTACTGAAAATACAAAAATGTAATTTTAAGAAGCAGCCAGGAAAAACTCCATGTGTCATGTAATCTTCTGCTCTGCAAGCAGTTTCTGTGCACATTTTTATTCACTCACATTACACCATGAAATCCAACCATCAAACATAAGAAAACTTGAAAAACAACTTACTTTTGTGCAACTATTAATATCCATCAACTCTCATGCTGAATATTTTTAGACAGATATTTCTCACATTGTCGAGAGTTCACATAGGTGTAGTGTTCTGCTCCAACGCAGCCATTGAAGGCGGCGTTGGTCAGGATATGTCCTTTGTTTTTATTTTACCTATAATATATTACAGAGCAAAGAAAAGGAGCATAGGAGACAGATAAAAAAAAATCAGAGTAAGGAGAAGCAGGAAGCTGCAAATAGACAGAAAGAGATGTTCTTCATGTCCCAATTCCATCTTATTCCCTTATTCTTCAAAAACAAATGGCAACAAGAATCCATTACTGTTTCATTCCCTGCAACTTCGCTGAACTGTGAAATCCACAAGCTCAGGATTCAGAAAAAGGGGGAGAGATGAGGAGAGGAGGGAGAACCAGAAATTAATTATTTGGTAGAGGCGTTACGGTTCATTTAAGCCAAGCAAAGGTTGTGCAGAGAGCCGACAACGCACCGGTGTTCATTCTAAGGCAGGAATGCACAAAAAATCATTTTTTTTACTCAACTCTGTTCAGCTAATTCCAATTGCATCAGTTACATTTTCACTTTTCCAAATTAAAAATCCGAGCAGCCTCTCTTAGCCACAGTGATAACTAAAATAATTAGTGTTTTCGCAGAGGAATGTGTGCTGGGTCTAGGACGAGCTAATCACAAATTAGGGCCACAATGCAGGAATCAATAGTACTCCAGAAAAAGATTATCCCGGACAGCTGGGTAAATCATGGAGCTTGGTGGTAGATTCTAATTAATGCAAAATGGACACTGGCAGTGGTTCTCCACATGGAGAGTAGCAGTATCCCATTGAGGTGGTTTTGAGGCGGTGACCAAGAGGAAACTGATAATAGGGGTAAAACACTTTGTTGTGGGTGAAACAGTGGCCTGTGGGTAAATCACACACAAATGGCGGCCGGTGTTTGAAGGTGACTGAAGTATAATGTTTCCAAATTCTAACCATCAGTAGCAAATGCTACCGAAGTTCAGGTTTTAATGTCAAACGTACTTTGCGTTCAACCTTTGCGACCAAGTTATTCTACTTAATCATTTGTATGCTGGTCATGTTTAGCTTTGAGTCCTGCTAACAAGGCTTAAATAAGGAACTACCTTTATGATCAATAGTAGCTAATGATTAAGAAGCTGTGGTATTCTCAGAATGTGTACAAATTACTCATATTATGTCGATAAATGGAATGTTGTGATTCCACTAATACTAATACTGTTAGAAAAACTAAGTAAAACTGACTTATAGAAAAGGAATGTTTCGAGGCAGCCCAGTGAGACGATTCTTTCATCCGATTCAAATCAAGGCAACTCAAAATCTACTTCCATTCT
Source organism: Xiphophorus couchianus (assembly GCF_001444195.1). NCBI lineage: Eukaryota > Metazoa > Chordata > Actinopteri > Cyprinodontiformes > Poeciliidae > Xiphophorus > Xiphophorus couchianus. The sequence goes on along the minus strand of NC_040237.1, from coordinate 12,365,893 downwards.
TACTACAAAAAAAGAGTCTCAAGCACATATGCAACAGGGTTTTCATATCTGATCCTCGTAACAAAAGGTTTAGACTTAATTTACCAGACAAAAGCTTAAACTGAGAGCACCTAGGTCAGTTTTGCCAATGGTGTTTTAACCCCTTAAGTATCATGGGATCACGACTGTCCTCATGTAACCATTGTCTGATAGGTAAGTGATTTTGGGGAAGACCGTTAAAGGGGTTAATATAACAATACATCATGCCATCAGACCTCATCACAACCCTGCTGTGTTTGTACACTACTTGTTCCAGTAGAATGAGCAGTGAGGTGTAGGTGCTATCCAGATGAAAGGAAGTAATTAGGAAGTAAGGTATTTACCTTAGCTAGCAACACTGCCTGATGGTTTGATAAGTCAAGACAAGACAACCAGTGTTCTGAAAGACTCAAAACCTCTGCAGGAGTTTTCTTCTGTTTGCTGGTAACTGGTCAGCCAATCAGGATACCAGCCCTGGTTAAAGTTGTTCCCTGCAAAGTTGTGTTAAAGTTTCTGAGAAAAACTCTACAAAAACCCAAATTATTGTTCTTTGCAGATAGATACATTCGCTTATGTCAAAATGAACAATATCTCCATTGAAAATGACTGAAAACACTCTCCAACTAACTTCTCCATCTGCATTTATACAAACAAACAACCTTAAATCCACTGAGGCAGGAATTAAGACAAAATCAAAACTTCATCTGATTTTTCTATTAGATTATTTTTCTAGAAATGAGAACATATAATAAGGGCCTGTGTTGTCCTATTCCAAAGTGTTGAAGCAGAATAAATATTTTTAATATAACATTACACTGCTCGAAATCAGTGGGAAATAAATAGTGCCAATGCCTGAAGTGAAAACAAAAGGGTTTCTGAGTTCACTGAATCTGTAGCAGGGCCACTGCTGGACCATAGCCAGGATCAGAACTGTGTGCGTCAGCTTCGGAAGCCAGACTCTGATTTAGAGTTTTCCAGTACACCAGTAACACTCTGAGCCTCATCGGGAGCTCATCCGAGTCAGAGGTCTGAGTCAGCAGGCATTTCAGTGCAAAAGGAACATCCCAACTTCAGATTACAGAGGAAGAGAGCATGCTGCTTGTAAATTACATCACACGAAAACGGTGAGACTTCTGGAGGCCCTTGGAGAAACACTGGTGAGTAAATTCAACCAATTTTAAAGTCTAAGTTGAGATATTTAAAGATGGGAGAGAAACAAGCAAAAAATGGCATTGATGACTTGGTTGATCAACAGAGATGTGCAGTCCGATTTTGAATCAGTGAAGGAAAACTGAACAGCCATGGGAATTAAGCCAACATCAGCAAGCCTACCAGAAACAAAAACTGAGGCCTGTTAGTGCTGCTCTATTTCAAAGGTAAGGCTGGAAGTCAACGCCTGAGGTTGAGGACTGCTTTTATTTTATTAACCTAGTAAAAGACTCTTTAAAAATTCTTTATTAGAGTTGCTATTATTTCAGCCAACCATCATAGGGAGGAGGAGGAAGTGAGGAGTTGCTGATTTTCCATTTAGACCTAATGGGTAAAGATGTCACAAAGGACACATTACACATTTGTTTTATCTACTTAACCTTTATTTAACTGGCTCGTCCTACTGAGATTAATGTCTTGTTCAAAGGAGACTGAGCGAAGCCAAGAGAGCAGAACAAAGATGAGCATTAGAGCCAGAGACAGCCAACAAAGAGAGACTGACAAAAAGTAAAACTCTGAAACACAGATGTCTGCTGTACTCTTCCTAAAAACAGAAACTACAGTTCCTCAAATGCAGACTCAACAGAACCTGCATCAAAAGTAGTTTTCTATTTACTTGATCATGAACAAATCATTTTTGTTTGTTGATTTGGTACACCATTCAGTAGCTTGGATTATGTTCATTTCATATTCTCTTATATTAGTGAGCTAAATTTATTTGGATCTGACCTGTAGCACCCTTTAATGCAACGTAGCATGCGAGTGTTTCTGTTCCAAAATCTGGATCGGTTCTTGTTAAATTAGCCTTGGCCTTTGACAACATGAAAATGTCAAACAGTACTTTTTCATCCAAACTGATTACCTCCAGAATTATTTGCTGTGAAAGTAATCTGCACCTGACTGATAATTGTTTTTGCATCCAATTCACTCTAGGGTGTAAAGTAATAAACCCAACCCTGGAGGCATCAATGATTTGAGAGTTGGTTAGAGAATTTTGCCCAACTGGGCAGACCACATGCCAACATAAACTCTCTTTATGAATTTGGTCTGAACACAACAGTGAAACCACACCGATTCGTTGTCTCCAGTTTAATTCGAACAGATTATCATATTACTATTCTTCGTTTTAAATTCACAGCATGCCAGACATTGATAACGATGCCAGTAAGCTTTCACTTCATTCCCAGAAACCATAGCTGAAAAATCGGTGAAGCAAGTGTTAAGTCTTTGTCGCACCGACACTAATTGGACCTACAAAGATCACTTTTTGAGAGACATTTATTTGGAGAAATTAAATGCTCCATTTAAATCGCTGCTTCTGAATGTGTGAAGAAAACAACAATTTGATTTGTGTCAGAAACGAGTGCTTAGGAAAGTTCAAAGTTTAAGTTCAGAGGGGGAAAAAAAGCAGAGAAATATGTTAACACAAAACTAAGCAAGGCAGATGAAAAAAATGCTCAAACTGAGATGCAGACTAACAGCTACCCCAACCTAACATGAATAATATCTGTAGTCAATTTCACAGAGTTATCCCAAGGGGTTACCGGAGATCACAAATGATCAGTGGTGTTCTTTTGTCGTGCGTCTGCTTCATGTAGCAGGACATTCAGTTTGATCAGTCAGCTCATAAATGATCCCGTATGTAATTGCTTTAAGATGCTTTCATCCACCCAAAACAGAGTCCTAAACGTCAGAGTCCATGCCATGTTTCCATGCAGCCTTTCTGCCCTCTTGTCTTGTGAATCACCCAACGACCGGTCATCCTCCAAAGCTGTTTGTTGGGCCTTACAGCTCCAATCTTCTCCCTGAGCCAATAAGACCCCTCTGGTGGTGTTAGCGCTAAGCCTTCATCCTAATGCCTCAAAGAAGCCGGAATCAAAAGTACAGCAGCCATCAAGGAGCTACTGTGACCTTCAAACTGTTTTCAGAGAGGGAGGGAAGCGGACCACAGGGGATAGCCAGGCTTTTATTCCTCTGAATGGGCAGATTAAGTCACACAAACGCGTTGAAGAAAGTTCTACTTCAGGATAAGCCATGTGTGGTAAGAAATAACGGCATGCTAATAAAACTAAGACAGCTAAAGATCAGTTGGAAACCAGCAGGAGGCAAAATCATTAGACTCGTAAAAAGGATTAATAACCTCTGCTGTGTTTATGCGTTAGAATAAAAAACGGGATAAAATGGCACTTCAGGAAGGCAACGTCGATGTAAAACATCAATAAAATGACTGAGCAAAAAAGATTAAAATGGTGCTACAAAGATGATAAAAACAAATGAGAATTTGTTAGAAACATGCAACGGTGTTAGAAGTTTCCATGGTTATTTGTGGGAATGAACGTTGCTAATTTATGGCTATCATTTGAACAGCTCTTTTTTCAATGTAAATATTATAATAGATTTTTTCAAATCTTCACAGGATGAAGTTTATACTCACAAGCACACTAAGAATTAGTTAAATGTCCAAGAAAATCTCAACCTCACACTTTCTGTAGATATAAACAAGTTTCCAAAATTCTTCTGATGAAATCTTCTTGACCAAATTGACCAACTTAATAAAATGATTGGGTTTCCTGACACAGATTAAACTTTTGACCAGCTATTAAGGTTGTGATCAGAGCTTTGTTAAAGCTATTTCAGAAGCTTAACATAAGCTTTCTATTTCTACTCCAAAACCATGTGGAGGTCATTGTCCTGTCAGAATACACAATTGTGCACATAGCAGTGGATATGCCCAACACTACTAGGTTGATACCACCATGCTGGGACAGTTGGTAACATGTTCTTGGGGTTGAAAGCCTCAATTTGATGGTTCTAGATAATATACTCATCATTGTGGCCAAACAGCTTAATGTTGTTTTTTTTGTTGTTTTTTGTCTGAGCATCCAACCAGATTGGTGGGGTTACCTTTCTCCAGAAACCTTCTGATGAAAGGCAATCCCACCACAAAATTTACTGTAATTTCTGTTCTATAGACCTCTACTTTTCTCACATGCTTTGAACCATAATAACTACAACGGATTTTGATATATATTCAGGTGTTCTCAGTAGTTTGGAAATCATGGTACAATAACGTACGAATCCAAATCTCTGAAAGTTGTTTGTCATTTAGTAACATAAAAAAAGATGAGTTATACTATTAAATGTCCTTTTCATCCCCCAGCTAGCTGCAGAGCAATTTTACTCCAATAAGAACAAATATGGTTGGGGTAAAAAAATGCTCTCATTTGGAAGAGACATGAGCAAACTACAACACCACTGCAGTGGTTTAGCTCTTTGACCCCTTTCTCTTCAGGATTCAATTAGCTCAGCAGATCTAGTGGAACGACTAACAAAAAAATATATCTGCATGTAAATAATGATGCAATACCCACTACTATACTGCTGGAGTTTTACCCCCCAAAAATCACCTAAAATCCAAACCTCTTTTCATAGACTTTGTTTGGTTAAAGATAGATCATTCGTAAAATTAGGACAAGGGTTGGTCTGTCTTTAAATACAGGAAAAGCTTGATTATTCAATAGTAGTACATTTACTCAGTATACCGAAATAAAATGAAGACTCCAGTTAAAATGACTAGCAGAAAGTCACCCATAATCAGTTTAATCTGGAGCAAGAATATGTCATGCATATGAAAATAAAATATTTACAGATCCCCAACTGTTCAAGCTTTCCCACTTCCAAAGATTGGAGAGCTCTACAGTTTTCATCGCAGGTACACCTCAACTGTGAGACACAGAATCAACCAAACTGTCTTAAAAAAAAAAGAAGAAAAAACCTTCTGGTTCTCCCATACCTGATTGTCTTTAGGAAGCCCTTCTACCCACCATTCATTACCTGTATTAATTGCACCTTTTTGAACTCAATACTTGTGTACTGAGGTATTGGAATCATTCAGATTCCAAGCTCTCTATGATGGGCAGGACCAAAGAACCGTCTAAATACGGCAGAAAAACTGTAGACACAAGACTGAGATGTGCTACAGGAATATGGGCAAAGGACTTTGTAAGAAAGCAACAACTATTGGGACAATAATTAAAAATTTAAAGATGACTTTCCCTCAGATTGGGTTTCTGTGATATTGCGATCACAATTATTGACACGTGGCGTATCAATGATCATGAGAAAGATGAGACCTCCTACGTTGACATAGGAGGTCTTGATGCTCAATTTAGATTTTTTGCTGAAAAACTTTTTTTTTTTTTTGGTTTTGTCATTCAAATTACTCAATGATGCCACAGCAGCCAGACTGCTGTGTGAATGGTTTTTGAAGTGAAAGCAACCCACATAGACGTCTCACAAAAATGATGCCACAATCGATGGCTTGATTTTACAGTTATTCAAAAATGGGAGCTGATAGTATAGTCACAAAATTATAAGACAGAGGAAACTAATTAAACACACACACACACAATTTACAGCAATGGCCTTTAGCGGAGCATTGACTGAAACTTCTGTAGAGGAGTCAGTTTGGATGCACAGTAGAACCAGGAATTGTGTGATTGTGATTTGATGTACTTCCTTCATAAGTTCATAATTATAATTTTCAACCACTGTTTAGGTCTGAATTTAATGCATCTGGCTTTTTCTAGTGCAGACATATGTTGCGTGTATCACGTCAATGATGTGACAGTTGGATGAAATGCAGCATGACCTTTCAGACTGCAGACGCTTTGAAAACAAACGGATGTGTATCCAATTAGCACCACATGTGGATCAGAATTTGTATTTATTTATTTTTGTTGAGGTGCTTAGTCTGCCATCAAAAAGTCAGATATGGATTGTCTATAGACAGAAAAAAAAAAATGGATTTGGGTGGAATTTGCCTGCTGTGTGAATGTAGCCAATGGTTACCATTAGTAATTCACTATGTCAAAACATACTGTATGATCTTCTGGAGGGAAAGAGGCAGATTTAATTACAGACTTTTCCATTTTTTGTTGGTGAGAAAACATCAGAACAAAAAACGAAACAAACTTATTTTTCCTTCTCTATATCCCTATCACATGCCAAATTCCAAAAACAGAGGTTATTTTAATCATGATATGTTGCCTTTTTGTCTGATATTGAAGCTTTATTTATTTTTTGGCTGGTTTCTTGTAAAAAGGTGGCAGTTGACACGTTTTCACACTCTTCAGACAGAATGATCAGACTGATCATCAGATCAGACAGAAAAAGGGAAAAAAAATGTGCCAGACTTTAATAAATCCACAGTTTTCTTTGGAATCAATCACTCCATGATATTCTGCTTCTACTGAACTGAAAAGCAGCATGTTTTTCCCCCAACTGAGTCCACAGAAATCACATTTCAGTGCTGTAAACCCCCAGTCTGGTTTGTTTAGAATGAATGCTGCTTTTCCTCTTTCATCCATCCATCCATTTTCTAACACACTTGTCCCTTAGAGGGGTCAGGAGGGGTGCTGGTGTCTATCTCCAGCTAACGTTCCGGGCGAGAGGCGGGGACAGCCTGGACAGGTTGCTTTTCCTCTTTTATTTAGGTTTTTGCTTTAAGTATTAATGAATCAAATAGTTCAGCTATAGAATTTTCTAAACCAATGAGCTACATAGAATCCCATAAGTATGGCTCATTTCTGTGTCAGCCCTGATTTGCCCACACAGGCTGTCAACACACTGCTTTCAGCCACAAACATGCTTCTGACAGGCATAAAAACATCCACAGGATGAGACATGGCAAATGTCATGATGTCTGCCTCGGTCATACACCAACTGTGCTGCACAATGAATTATTCAGAGCGCTGCTTTTCAAAGTCTTAATTAGCCTTTTGCTGGAATGACTCTTCCCATAGAGAATAATCTGGGCAACCTTTGTTCAGACAGATGGCTGCAGTAAATTACCGCTTACAGTTTTACATCTTTAAGCATGTATGCAAAAATGATTAGCACACAAAAAAAAAAAATAGAAAATGATAACCTCAAAGTCACAGTATCTGTCCATCTTCCCAAAGAGTCAGCATTCAGTCGGGTCATCCCGCCATCTGTTGGGTCCGGATTTGGGAAAAGGCCCAGCGTAATATTTTGGAACTGTCAGCATGCAGAAAGCTGAGTCATGTCGAGTCGTTCTGGTCATCTAATCTGTTTTAACAACCATTCGAAAAATGAAGCCGTCATCAGATTCAGAGCTTGTAAGCAAAAGCTCCAATTTGCAGGAGACGGCCTCTGCTGGTAAATCCCTGCACGTCACTGAGAGTAATTAATATCCTCTCATTGCTGTACGTCTCCATCCAGTCTCATTTAAACACCAATAAGTCACTGTAAGGTCAGAGGAGCCACAGATGAGCACAGACAGGACTGCTTTATTTTCTTTTGTGGATATAAATTAAAATGTTTCTTCCATTTCAGACTTCACATCGAAGTTGTGCAATAATTCTAAAATACCCAAGTTAGAATTACTGCATTGCAAAAAAAAAAACTCTACCTCTGAAGTTGGAGATTCAAAACAGAATTGAAAAAAATAACCAGGACCTTTCAGAATTTAGCTGATGTTGCAGAAAGAAAATGTTTATTTGCAGCTTGTGTCCAAATCACTTCTACACACAATAATCTGCCAAATGTATTTATTTATTTTTTGTAGATTTTCCTTTGTGTTTGCATAACATGTTTAAACAAAACATCTTCACCTTGGATACCAACAGTACCAACATTTTTGTGTCACTTTGCACAAAAATGGGCAAATCCTACAACATTTCTAACTTATAAGAGAGAAAACAATTCAGTGTGTAAAAACACTTTCAAGGGCTATTTTTGTTAAAACATGCTGTGAATTAAACCTGTCACCGGCTGTCGCTCCTTCACGTCACCATGACAACAAGCCAAACGCCGGGACAATACCTCTCTGGTTAAAACAAAAATAGCAATCACACTTTGCATTCGAAATGAAAAATCTGCAACCTAACATAAGTATTACATTGTACAAAAATGTCACCATTTGATAAAGGAGGATTTGTTGGTACAGTGTCTAGTCTCGGTTCAAAATTTGTAGATTCAAAGGATTTTCCTGTGGAACCTGACTAAAATGTTGACAGAAGGTTTGGCTGTTCGCAAATAAAAATGTGATTTCTTCTTTTTTTTTTTTAGCTGTACCTAAAAGTTTTACGTCATTACATTAGCATTACAAGTGTCTCTAATGAATGCAGAACAATCTTTGATTGTACCAAAAAGACAAATCAGACCACTGGGTCTATTCAGAATTGAAAGACAAACATTACATCATTGCAGACACTATGCTGACACTACTGCTTTTGTTGCCATTGGTCATTCAAATAGATATATTTTTAGTTTCCCCCAGTTCTTTGGAAGCAGAGCTCTTCCAGCCATTCACATAGTTTTTGTATTTCTATTTCTATTCTCCATGACGTACTGTCCTGTCGGTGACTCCCCCTCACGCTGTGTGAGGAGTAATTCCACACAGGGCGGCCTGTGATGATAATAAGAACAGAACATGAGGCGTGAAGCAGACACAGCAGAGCCACAGTGAGCTGACCTCAGCACGCGCACATCCACAACTTTTACTTTATAATTAGCCCAGCATTTTTCGGTTTGGGAGCCTCGTGCGGCTTGTTAGAAGTTAATGGCGGCGGGTTCTCCATCTCCCTCGCCGACTGCAGAGGATAAATTAGAGGAGATCCATCACGGAGGCCCTTACGGTGGCAGCAGCGGCTGTGTGCAGATCGATATCGATGTGCTTTGATTTACAAACCAACGCTACCAGTGAAATAGCTTCTCTGACGGTGATATGATCCCATTCAATAATCGTTGAGTTTAGTGACCCGTTCTGCAGCCCGTAGACTCTTCGGCATTAATGGCCAGCTGCCTGCTAGCCTCTGACGGTGTTTGGATTGTCACTCACTGATGATGACAAGTTTGTTTCACCCTGCGCGCACAGCCTTCAGCCTGGTTAGTGACTGTATTACAGTCACACTTATCCATTCATTCGTTTTAATTCAACTCCTCCACTCGACCGATCAGTCTTTAAAAGTGTCAAAGTGTCAGAAGTGATGAAGAACGCCGTTTCTAATGAGTTTATGTAAAAACTATGAATAACAAGCAGGCTGAGCGAAAATGATCCATCACTCTCAGTTTTCATGCCAGAGAGGTATTCTTTCGGTGTTTGGCTTGTTGTCATGGTGACATGAAGGAGCTACAGCCGGTGACGGGTTTAATTCACAGCATTAGTTCTGATTATGCTCCGATACTCCAGGGCTCTGATAGGATTTCAGACGTCAAGAGGATGATGAGGGAGTTTGGGGTTGAACACAAGTCTGGCCACTTAAAAATCGATAGCACAGCAGCATTTCTAAATATTCTAAACTCTACACATAAAGCAGTTTTAAATCTGACAGAAAAATGCCCTAATCTCCCTTTCTGCGTGCTGAATGCCTCGTTTTCACAGGTGGAACTGTGAAAGTGTCGCAAAAACTTTACGTTTGAGAATTTCTGTTAAAGAATCTGTTATAAATCTAAATCTATGTAGATGAAACACGGCCAAAGATGCCAAAAACAAAATTATTAGATCAAGCTGCACTGTCAGATAGTTGTTTTTTATTATTATTATTTATTTAGATTGTGTTTTAAACAACCTCTGTTCAATGAAGAATTATCTAGTTCAGCAATGAAAGACCTCTTTAGTTTTGGAACTAGAGAAGACCAGACAGTACAGCTTCAATTTACGGTAAATGAAATTGGACATTTAGTTAGATAAGAAGCTCTGCAAGACATGTTAACTCAGCTAAAGGTTTGCCAACTGTATATTTACAGCTTTTGAAAAAGTTTATACTTTGTCTTTTCTACAGAAAGCCAAAAGTACTGCAACAACAACAAAAAAAAACTCAAGGAGGTGGAAGACTTTATGTGTGTTCTTAAAGTGCTTTGACAAGCCAATGTTCTGTCTATATTAGCCGGCATTCCCATCTATTTTCTGTAGCACTTCAAAATACTACAGACATGAAAACGAGAGAGTATCAAGGATAAAGGCCTATATACTAGATGAGAACAGAGATTTTTTATCTTTTTCCCAACGTGGTAAGATCAGGAACAAAGTTATTTTCGGTTACGACATTTTGTAATTCACAAAGTTTGGAAGTTCGAGGAAGTCATCCACAGCAAGTTCTGATAATGAAGTAACATCTACTTTAGTTTTCTAACTTGCTGAAATACAATGTTATTGATTGTATGTTCACACATTCTGAAATGTTATTTAGTACTAGCTACTGTATAGTTTGGGTTGTAGTGGTGTCTGATTTGTAGTGATCTTACTTTTCCCATTTAAAGCTAAAGATGTTGTGGAATCTAAAACACGTTCCAAAGACATTTTGTAATTATTTTCTTTTTTCCCAGAGAAAGTTTTATAGAACATAATCTACCATCAGAGATGTAACACAGTGACAATGTTAAAGATGATGTATAAATTATAGTTTTAAAAAGATGATAAAAATTCCTAAATGGTAAAAGAGTACAGAGTGAATTATGTGAAAGTAAAAGACCTGTTCACAGAGCAGAAACAGCGGCCAGAGAAACTCAGCATGAGGATCCCCGAATAAAAGCCAAGAATTTGAGGCAAAAAAAGTGAAAAATACAATGAGAGAGAAGCCAAGAGAAGAATGAGCTTCATTTTCATCAAGGAAGTAACAGCGGGGTTTTCCATCAGGGCCACTGCTGAGCCACCGCCATCCGGTCATCAATCTCTCTCCCTCTATGCTTTTTCTCAAGTGTTTCAAAATTTCTCTCTCACCCTTTCAAAACCAGTCGCTGGGCATTTTTCCTTTCCTCACCTGCTCTCTCAGCAGTGAGACGAGGACCGAGGGTGGACGTATTTACAGACGGGAGGAACTAATTTTAGATCCCCATCGGGGACTCCAGCGGCGTCCGAGAGAAGCCGATAGAGCAGTAAATGAGGAGCTGGTGTGGGGGAGTGTGCTGGTGATTTTAGATAGCGCTAATGGTGCAGCTCACCTCCCAGAATGCTGCAGGAGAACTGTGACGTGTTGGTCAGTGATACAATGCGTAACAATGTGAAAATACCCACACAAAATTAGGATCCAAACCTAAAAGAACATGTTCAGCATGCTGTCTGTGCATCCTTAAAAACTCTTAAATCCATGTATCTAAAATCAAGGCAAGAAGTTTTAAATTCATTGAAAAACAATAAGTTGGTCTTGAATAAGTTACTCACGGGTTTTAAATTTTAGAAGCTAGTGCCAACATCGTGCAAGAAGCATGCTTTTCCTAATGGGAGGCCAGGGCTTTGCAGAACTGGACAGATATTTTTCAAGGACTGCAGTTAGACACCTCTGAGCCTGATACAAGACAATCCAAGAAAATACATGGAGTTTTATAGAGGAGATGAGATATAATGCAAATAAATCCAAGGGGAATGATTCATTTTGTAAGGTTCCTTAAGATGTCAGGACTATTTCATAGTAGAACGTGATATCAGAGAACTCAAGAGTCAGAGCACACTAATAAAATTTCAAGGGCATGTTAAGTTCAAAATTTGAGATTCACAGGACGGTCTCTTTAAAATCTTAAGACTGAATGGCTGTTTCTTTTTAATGATGAATAATTGGAAATAAATGGAATCAAAGCTGTTATTGTCTTGTTAAGCCCTAGGGGAACAAGTACATTCGTCTGTTGGTGCGCTCTGTGGGATTTGGACAATAGGTTGGCAATGTGAGACTTTGATAAGAGTCCCCTAGAGCTTCCACGCAGCAGCGCTCATTTGATTCACATCACTGGGACAGTGTTCGCAGCGTGGGAGGTCACAGCAGTATTCCAAACTCCAACAGTGACAAATTAACGTTCTGTGCTGTTCATTATGCTCCACATAGAGGAGAGTCTATCAGTGATGTGATGAATGACAAGATGTCAAACATCAAACAGTTGCAAAATATGTCACAGTGGCTACAAACTAAGCCCAAACTTCTGTAGACTCATTCAGTCTATATTAACTTTATCTGACGAAAATGTTGGAAATATTGGATGCTTCTATAAATCACAGGTTTGTACCACACTGCTGCTACCTTTAGCGACATACAAATATTATTTTCTTCTCCAGCAGAACTCTTCATTCACACTGAAAGAGAAGTGTCAGTGGCGGGAGCCAACTAGGGCCGGCGGATTGAGACTTAAGAGTCTTACTGGCACTGAGCTTATCTCCAACCTAATCCAATTATAATAAGCAACAACCCAGTCATAAGGCTGACAGGACTGTAAGCCTATTACAGTAGCTCCTGTTTCCTCAGACTGTTGGCAGTGAGGTTGGAGGGGTGGAACAAGGAAAGAGGGATTGAATAAAGGAGAGTAATTGGCTTTGGATAAGAGGGAATTGTTTAAATAGGTCTGAAAGAAAGTGAAAAGCAAAATGTGGTTTTCATCCAAGTTCAATTAAGCGACTCGTACAATATTATAACAATGCAAGTCTGTTGTATGTATGGATGTGTTATGCAGCGTATTAGGAAAGAACGTCACAAATCCCAGTCAACTTGTCAGCTAGAATTAATTTAGAAACCGTTGGATGTTATAGCAGCCAATAAATTTTAATGTAACCCATATCAATTGCAGCAGACACTTCAACCTGCTAAGAACCACTTTGCCATTTGCCTTAGGTAATGATCTCAAATCTATTACATTTCCCTTTATTCATGACTAGTTAAGAACTGCTTGCAAACATTTGTAGTTTTAACATTTATTACAGAGTCCCCTTGGGGGTCTATATACAGTCCTTCAAAACTTTAACCTTTTCACCAATCAGTAGACCACAGCAACATATATATTATAAACTTGGTGGAAATGTTAACTATAAGCATATAGTTAACATTTCCACCAAGTTTATAATATATATGTTGCTGTGAAAAACATGAAAAACAAAACAAAAATAAAATATCACAAAAACTGCAGTAAAACAGTAATTTTGTCATACAACAGTTTAGTTTCTTCGTAGATCAAAAACTCCTTGAATTTGCTGATGTTCACAGCATAGCAGCTCCCACAAAAGGCAAATTGTTCATTTTCTTGATTTAGATGTAACATTTCTTTTATTAGAATCATGCAAAGTTAATGTGTCTGAAAAATACTTGTATAAAGAAAGATAATAAGAGATTAGCTAGCCGAGGTTGTCCCACTTGAATACATGTGCACTGGAATTCTCTGCAGAAATCCACAAAACTGGATATCAGATTGGATGGATCGGTTTGGGATCACAAAGTCTCCAAAACAACCATTAGATCCCATCAAATTGCCAACTGGTTCTTTGGGAGGCATGCCATAGAAAAGCCCTTTTTTCTGTCAAATGTGAAAATGTGGAGTAGTGCTGTAGATCTGTCTCTCTCACTCAAAGGTACTGGGAACCTTGTTGGGGTGCAAAGGATCATCAACTGTTTGAAGTAGTAGTTTATTGGAAAGGAAACATGGCGTTCTCTGTCAAACACTGAAATAAGGTCATTGTGAGGTGTTCATCACGATAATTAACTTAAAGCACATGGTCAAATAAACACACAAATGGTCCAGCAGGCAAAAAAATGAATAAAAAATTTATACATTTGATGTTTTCCTAAACATGTTTATCATGGCTGCCGCCACATTTATTTACATCTGCATCAAAAATCCAGTCTGAGGAACTGAATACATTTCCAACTGACAAAGAATTGAGCAGAACAACAGTGCAAGAGTCAAAAACTGAACCTGACACACACACACACACACCCGCACACCTCCCCCCCACACACACATACAAATACCCTCTTTAATCCTGCTTGACAATCTTTATCCACAGACCTCTCTGTGACCCTCTGCAGAAGTTACATCAGAGAGCTGTCAACCTTCAACATCTCCCGTTTCAGACCTCAGACAAACACATAACACAGAAATAGCTCCGACGGCAAACGGCGTACACACGACATGCAGCCAGACACGCACTACCTCACACCTCTGACAGAGGCTAATAGCCTGTAATCATACCAGGAGAGGAGCCGTCACTTCAGACCATCAGCGAGTGGTGAGGCCACACGATGACAAAGGACGCAGAAATTAAGAGGCACGAAGCCGTCTAATCCCGTCCTGTAAAGCACCTGAGTGCAGACCGAGCCACTCAGCATCAGCTAGATAACACACTCTCCTGGGTTTTCATTTGAAAGCCAGGATTTCTGCCTCTTTCAGTTAATTAGCTCGCAGATAATTTAAAACTCAAACATATCAGTAAGATAAACACTTCTCTTGACATAATTGGAAATGAATTTTCCTTTTTCATTCAATAAAAAAAAAAATAGAATAGAAAACCATTTCTCATTAGGTTAGATTAAGCCTGTTTATATTGCACAGCGATAAATGACTGAGCAGATCGCATCAGAAACCTGGAGGACTTGTGCTTCGCACCAAGGCTAAATGCTGATTAAAGTGTCCAAGTCATTTAATTTTTCTTGTAGATTCTTGCAATCTGTCTCAGCCATGAAAGAAAGCATGAGACATTCTGCGCTTGTTAAAATCCATTTAGTTTATCTGCAGTATTCCTTCTTCAGAAGGGAAAAAAAATAAATAAATATAAAATAGAGTTAAAGCCGGCACATTCTGAGGAGCTACGGCTCTCAACCTGTGTAAGTCTGTGCTGCTGATAACACTTTCATTTAGAGTCACTTTTATTTCATTTACAGAGCCACAGATAACTCAAGCGCTTCTCCGATGGCTTCATAAAAGTCATAAAATGCCGAGATAGAGTTTTATGGATACTCAACAACTTCACGTTATTATATTTCTTTTTTCCCAGAGAGGATCTTCTGCAGGGCTGGAGAACAGAGTATACGCAGAGCTGAGATTAAATTAGCATCTTTTTTGCACATAAACTGAAATGAGAAGCAGCACTTCTTCTCCTGCAGCTTGCTTCTCTGAACAAAAACTTTGCTGTATAATCAGCTGCCACAGATAGCTTCCTGCATTTGCGGTCTAATTAAGGAGCAATTTGGGTGGAACTCTAAATCTGAAAATGACTAATTTTGCTTATTAACGCAGAGTTTGCTCCTTGTAGTGGTAGGATCACTGTGATTAAAGAGCCAGATACATGAAGCAAGCTGTATTGACATAGATAATTCCTTGGAGATGTGATCCGGGATTATTTCACCAGAGGAAGACCCAGGACACGCTAAAGGGAACTACGTTTCTCAGCTGGGAACACCTTGGGATTCTCTTGGAGGAGGTGGACCAAGTGGCTGGGGAGAGGGAAGTCTGGGCCTCGAATAAGTGGAAGATGATCAGCAAACTGGAGATTGGCGACCCAAAGGTATCCAGGCTCTGCTTCCTCACTGGAAGACGTGCTGGTGGGATTGAGGAGGTTTTCAAAGTATTCTGTCCACTGACAAACGATGTCCCATGGTGGAACCACAGGTAACTCGAGCGGTTCTCCGACGGTTTCATAAAAGTCATAAAATACTGAGATGGTTTTATGGATCTTCAGACGACTTCACGTTATTACTGTATATTTTTCCAAGAGAGGGTTTTCTCCTTCTTTTGATGCCACTGGAGGTACATAAGCAATAAAAATTTACTTAAAATAGCTACATATCAGTCACTGAAAAGGATTATAGTCCTCATGTTGATAAGGGTTTCAGATTATAATGGTTATATCACCTTTGTGATGCATCAAATCAGACGGAGATAAAGAAACAGCACACTCCAAGAGTTTTTACCTTGAAAACATGCATAATACAGCAAACACACAAGTTGAGATATTTACCATTGTAAAAGTGTTGATTCAGTCTGTTTAGGATATTAAGTCAATACAATTCTTAAATTTGGATTAAGAAAATAAAAAGGTTTTTATGTTTGTCTGGATCAAACTATAAAATTCCAGTCCAGTGCTATCTTACTAGTTCTTACTAAAAAGAAAAACAGGTTGCTGTCATCAAGTACTAATGGCACAAATACTGATAAAAATGGGTTTCCTCATTATATCTCTGAACAGTCTTAATATTCGGAGAGAGTTTATTTGCCAAAAACGATGCATCCTTTAATTACCGGTCTGCAGAGTGATTAGTGCCTGTACTCCCTGCAGAAGGTGAAGACGAGAACCAAGGCTTACCGTTTTCAAAGAGAAAATGAGAATAGTTATCAACGGGACAAGTTTGACAGGCAAGTTCACACTTAAAGCCTAAAACTCTGAAGAAAGCATCCTCAGGATTATAATATCTCTCTGAAGTGTGAAACCCCCCTGTGAATATTTGCTTAGTGTGAAGACACTATTCCATGGTGAGTTCCTCGGCTGTCAATCTAACAAACGACGAGCTGAGCCAAAAAGAAATTAAAACCCCAAAGTCCCTCCAATAATAAGATCTTCTCCAAAAAAAAAAACAAAAAAACATCACAGCATCACCTCCAAGTTTTTATCTCAAACTTTCAGAAAAAGGGAAATGACTATAATAAAAACAGCATCAGCTCTGCTGCATGTAAATTATGTGTGCACTAGTTGACTAAAAAGTGAGAAAAAAAGGAAATTTTCTGTCCTGGAGTGAGTCCAAATCTTCCACTTTTAGCAGTTTGGCTCCCATCCCACTCGGCCCAGTTTCCTTTCTGAAAAAAAATCCACAAAGCATGGAAAAGCAGTACCAATTGGCTTTGGTGAAAAATTGTTTCAGTCGAGTATTTGTTGAATAGAAATAAGAAGTAACCTGTCTCCTGGCTGCAGCGGAACCAATTGGCTAAAACATAAGCACCTTTTTGTCACTGGAACGGGGTTTGAAAGCTCACATTAAACTCAGTCTTACCTCATTTGCCCCGAGGCATCCCTGCAACACACACAGCTACATATCACGCAAGTTTCCATTTCTACCCATGTAAGGACTCTGCATTGACTTCAATTCATTTTATGCCAAACCTAACAGTGGCCATTAGACATATATTCCTAACATTAACTAAAACTTAATTCACACCATACGTATTAAAATATGTGTCACCCCTACAAAAGCGATTCCATAGCATTAAAGCGTTTGCTGCCATAAAGCCCATCAATCTTCAGAGGTTTAGTGAATATACTAGAAAAGTCGTAAATAAAGGGATAAAAGCGTACACATTCACACAAGTATGTTTTCTAAAAGTCTTACAACTTTGTATTTATTTAAATGGCCTTGTTGATAACTAATTTCCTTCTTAATGCATGACGTAGAACATTAGGGCTGTTTTTACGCCGAAAGTGCTATGAAGGATATTGTGAGGGTCTGTGTATCCATGGTCTGCCAGAAAGTCAGATGCAAACTCTATAAAACAGACTATAAAACAGAGATTTGGATATAACAGAATATAGTAAAAATTGTCCCACAATGGAGAAATTCCATTTCAGTAGTAAAGTCACAAGTAATCAAAGCAAGAAGGTTCAGATGAAGATAAAATATAAAATATATATATATAAAAAACAGAAGTACTGCACATTGAGGGATAATTTTCAACATAAATGCTGTGTAGATATTAAAAATATCTACTCCAGTCAATAGGAATGACTGGAGTCGGCTGGGTTGGCATCTAGTTAAAACAATTTGACACTGCCAGCAGGTGATGGCAATTTGTTATGCTGAAAAAAGGATCACTGGGCACTACACCTCAGACCTGTGGTCAACAGATCACACCCCCGAAGTGAGTTGCTGTAATACAGCTGGATCAAACATGGCATTGAATATTTTCAGTGGGTTACCTCAATGTGTCCCGTTCACAACATTTGATCGTCGGTTACACAGTGGTTGTCTAAGCTTTAGATTATCACATTAAGACCATTACACTGTTAGATGACACTACTTTTAGTTTGCTTTTTTTACTTTTTTAAGCTTAAAACACACACTGCTTAAACCTGGGCTGTATTATTATATACTGAACAATTAATCCAAAGTTTAGTTTCTGAAAGCTTTAGTTCTCTTTCTGAAAACAAGAGTATCTGTTCACTGTATAATTATCCAGTTTATCTTCTTTTTTTCTGCTTCAGCATTAAGGGTTTAACAAATTAAAAACTGTATTTTAAAGAACAACAATTGAGGTTAGGTTTGACTTTTAGATTAGATTTTGACCTACATCTTAAACACAAGTATTTCCAAATTTCTTCACTTTAATTGACTTTACATTGTATGTACAGACTTAAAAATAGTCTTCCAGGACTGAGAGCAGAAGGTACGTCAACAGAAACCACCAATTGTCAAAAATCATGGCTGGCAAAACAACTAACTCCTTAAAATGACTAACAGATTAGACAACTGCCAAACAAAAAGCAGTAATTAGTTGCAACCCTAATGAACTCCTAACAACCTAAACACCCAACTCAAAAAAAATGGGGGTGCAGCACATTAGGACGGAGCTTTGGTCCACACAGACACATTAACTTTCAGAAGGTAAGTGAATGTACCAGAAAACTTTCTACATGGAAAACAAACGCATACACACAAACTCGAACGCATCGTGGCCTGGCTGGCAGCCATCAGGGCAAAGAGCTGTAGGACATTTGTATACTGCAGGGCACATCTCTGCATCCCACACACACACCGACACACGCACACTCACAGCTGAAGCGGAAGAGATAACGGCTAAAACTACTGCAGCAAAACATAATCAGGCCTGCTCAGCCATGCAGGAGAGCAGAAACTTAAGTAGAAAAGTTTGGAGTTTGATTTTTGGTTTAACATCTCGGATGGGAGGAGGTAGTTTGGGGATATGGGTCTGGACAATTTGCAGAAGTTCCTCTGTGTTGTTAGTTCTGGGCATTTTTATTTGTCCTGTCTACTCTTCACAGCATTTGAGAAAAAGTGTGGTTTTATGAAAGGCAAACATGTTGTGTCTCATATCAGCGCTCGGCTCATGTTGTTGTTGAAGCACACAGGTGGTGTTGAAGTGAGGAGAGAAGCTGCTGCTGCTGCTGAGAGTCTTCAGAAATGAAATAAAAGAGCTGTTTGCTTGGATGGTAAACCACTGGACTCAGTTTGGTTTGAAGAAATATTGACTGTTGGTTCAGGAGGAACTCTGCAATACGAGGTCACTGCTGAAGGCTTCTCCTAGATTCAAGTAAATAATAGTGTTTTGGAGGCCCTTCAGCATCTCTCCTTGATTTTAATGTGTTTAAAACAGTTGATTTTGAATGTTAATTCCTTCAGCTTTATGTTCCACCAAACTTACTGTGGGGGATGGCTGTACTATGTCATACAATCACTTTTCCAATAGGAAGTTCATACCAATTTGATTAGTTACATCCCCCTTTTTTTGGCCAGGAAGTGCACCATCAAAGTCACAGAACACAGCTGATGATGACAGAGATAAAAATGTTTTAAATGCATTCCACTCTGCCACAGAAAAAATGATTAAAATGTCAAGGAGGGAAGCATACAAAGAGGAAATTTAAGTGTCAGAGTCGGTCTGATCTTAGCTTTTTATATTCATGACTGTTTAGAGAAATGACAGATTTTCTTTCATAAAAGTGGAAGACAGAGTTACTTTCTTCTCTTCCATCTTTACAGCCTAC
This sequence comes from Xiphophorus couchianus, assembly GCF_001444195.1. NCBI lineage: Eukaryota > Metazoa > Chordata > Actinopteri > Cyprinodontiformes > Poeciliidae > Xiphophorus > Xiphophorus couchianus. The sequence goes on along the minus strand of NC_040237.1, from coordinate 12,346,179 downwards.
TGTACAGAATGTTTCAGTCTAATACTAATACTCTAATACTCAGATTTAATACTTCTGGTCAGAGGTTTCTATAAATACATCATATGGCAGAAACCCCATGAAATCTTGAAGAATGACTAAACAGCTGTAATGTATCTGAGTGGACTGTTTGCGTATTCTTCCAGGCTTTGCCAAAGTGGAGAGACATCTGCTTAACTTTGATCTGGTGGTATCTACTTCAAATTAAAAATAAAAGCCAACTTGTGTAAAGCGACTTGTTTTCTTCTTAGATATTGACTCTGTTCCCATTTCCATTGCTCATCTATCAGTCATACGAGTCTCTCAAAATAGTGTTATTTATGCTGTGAAGAGAAATCACCAGCTGAACTCAATCATATTCCCAACAAGTAGTTGATGAGACATGGCTTATGAGTTAGAAGATATTAGGAACACACTAAGACCAATTAACGTATGTGTGTATTTGAATCTGCAGGAATATCGGATATATTCCTTATTATGTTCTGAATAGTTCAGCCATTTCAATTGTAAAGTCATTCAGTCTTGGAAAGGCAAAACAGATCAAATAAATGATAAAATTCCTTGTATGATGGGCATCCATGTCCCTCATGAGAAGATCAAAAACTCTGACCACAAGTTCGGTCGTCCACAGGAGAGTAAAATAATGTTCACATTTTTCACTTGCAAGACAAAACATGTATGAGAGCAAATATATAACCATATATCACAAAGGGATCTCAATCAGCTCTTCCTTATGTAGGTGGAACCCAAACTCAAAGCTAAATGTGGTGTTTTGCTCATGTTACAGAAAGTTCTACAGAACCAGCTGGTCTCCTTGGGGCCTAATGAGATGCATGCTGAGCTGAAACGCACGCTACAATAATACTTTTTTTTCCCTGAAAGCAAAAAAAAAAAAAAGCTTCCAAAACAACTTCTAGTCCACCTTGAAGGAAGACATGCTTAAGTCATCTCTGTGCTACAATGATTTTATTAAAGCCTGAGGCACGTTAAGAATGTTATCAGGACCTCTCCCTCATAGAGACACACCATGGGACTCCAGAGGGAAATATCCAAGGGGCTGGGAGAAGAGGAGAAAAAAGAAAACAGACAGCAGGAGAGAATGTTGAGCTCCAACTTGAAAGGTGAGGCTTATTTCTGCTCTTTCTGCTCTCTCCGTTCTCCTGGTGGCTGTGTGGAAAAGAACGACAGCCAAGCTAGTGGGAGGAAAGTAAGAATGTCACACACACGTCCTCCTCATTTCTATTTTCTTCTGAGTTAATACTGCTTTTCATTGCGGAGCCAAAAATCAATTATAATCTCGGGGAAACATCACCGACTGGGAAGAGGTTTTCACGCTGACCAAGTGGGCCAGAACCAGAATAGAGAAAACAAAACCTGACAAGGTCACACATGGAGTGATGAATAATGCTGAGGTAGCAAACCACACAGTGAAATATAAAAAATATATATTACAATATACATTTTTGGGGATAAATGGGTAGCTTTTAGTTAGTTTTAGAAAACAGTGACCAACACATTGATTTATGTTCTATCACAGACAGAATTGTTTATAATTTTGTGATGAAGCAACACCCTGAACCATGATAAAAACCAACCATCAAGTATCAATTGTCATTGTGCCTATCACAATTGTCATTACCTACCACAAGGTCACAGTGACATGTTTCTGGAAGGGCACTGATATGTCCGTCTTTCCAATGACTGTCTCACCTCTTCCTGGAAGAACCCAACAAATTCTCAATGGTATAAATTGTATAAAGTCTCTAAAACAAGTTCAGAGTCTCACTAGAGTTTACCCCTCCCAATGGGACATTATAAAGGAGTTTCTCTGATTAGATGTCTGAACCACCTCAACCGACTCCCTTCAATGCTGAACAGAACTCTGGCCAAAATAATTTAGATCTTGTAGGCATAGTTTAGACACCTAACAAGGCAATACATTTTATCTGTCTTCTAGGTGAGTTGTTCCAGTGACTAAGAACTATGCTGACTGAGTTCAGGCTCGTAGGTCCACTAAGCTCACAAAGCTCAGGATAGGACAAGGAGTCAGAAGGAATGCAACTCAACTCCAGACAGTGAAAAGCAACTGTGTGATTTCCATAACTGGAACAGGGATGCTAAATTTGCTTCAGCAGAACTTACCTGACCTGTCTTTGTCCCCTAATGCCATTGGTTAAAGAAAGAAAGCAGAGAGAGGATGTCTGGAACAATGGAATCATCATCTTTTGTACATGCCGTTTCTTACGAAGAACTAGTGTGTCTGAAAATTTTAAAGTCCTATTGTGATGGATAAATTGTGAAGTTTTAGGCCTGGACACCTGATGGTAGCCTACCTGAACACATCATGTACAGCAAGTTGATATTCAGATTAGAAAGAAAGTGGACATTGTTTCACTTAAAGGAATGCATTATGAAAACACTTCCAGAAAGTTCAAATCCCCTAGTTATCATGGGAATAGCTTGTTAAATATCGCCCAAAGTGGAGGGAAGTACTCTACAAGAATGTAGCAAGGGGTATGCAGTTGAAATGGCTTAATGGAGCATTAGTCCCTCTAATACCAACTGACTGCTTATGTTGAACCCCTGCAAGGTAATTTATCACAAGTTGATCTCATGAGCCACCAGCAGACTAATAATCCATGACCTCTGATCCCTTTCAAAAGCTATCTTCATCCTCCAAGATTGGCTGCCACACAGGTGAAGGCTGTTCCTTTGTGTCTTGCATCCTGCCGTCACTTCACTTAAACTTGACGTAGGCCAAACAGAGAGACGCATAAGAATCCGATCTTGCTACCAATGTGTATTTGTTCAGGGTGTAGGTAACTTGACAGAAATACAAACAAGAAATGACTTTCGCACATGTGTGCAAACAAAAAAATATACCATGTATTGGATTCAAAATTAGTTATTCATTTTTGTTTGTTCACATTTCTGCACAAAGTAAACTCAGATTGGTTGAGAGTATACATCTTGATAGAAAAAAAAGAAGTTGGAGTGAGGAAAGACACTTCTGCTCCCAAGTAAAAAGAAAAATCAACTTCCTCAACTAAACCTTGCTAAACATGCTCTTTTAGGCTAATGACAATTCTACCTTTCCTTTACTTTTACTTGTAGGTAAAGAGCATTGTATAATGATGAGCCATATGCAATGTTCACCTAAAGGCACCGTTTGGTCCAATACCATCACGGACTAACTGGACAAACATGATAAAACAGCACTTCTTAGGGAACTAACCAGAACATGAATATGAAGCTGCAGTGAAACATACACAGCCCAAGGAGACACAGACTAGCTATTACAGCGAGAGACTTCCATCTTCGACTCCCGCCTCTTTCTCACCAGCTCATTTTTCATCCACTAGCTTGGCTCGTCCTAAGGCTGTTATTTGTTTCTCGAACAGTGTGTGTGTGTGTGTGTGTGTGAGCGTGACTCTGTGTGCGTCTTTCCTCGTCTGTACGTTGACTAATGATCTAAGTAAAATTATTATGCCGTCTTTGTTTTTTCCCGCTGTTGGAGCTTTAACATTTAGACACTGACACGCCCTGTAAATTTCTCAGACTGTAGGTTAAGTTCAGCGGTTTAAGGAACTAATTTGCTGAAGTCAGACGGAAGCAGCAGTTATGCATAAAACAATGAGTGAGCTTGAGCTACCGTTTAAAGCTTCATCAAGCATTTTTTTTCTTGCATTTTACTGCTGAATTCCAGATCTCTGGGCAATATAAATACAGTCTGCAGCCGTTATGAAACCTTAACCTGATGTAGCCAAGTATTTTTTCCATTTATCAATGTATTCAACTCCTAAGGCTACTGGATAAATTGCGATGAGGCATCAGGTTTAAACTGTTAAATGTTACGTTTTCTTCAAGCATGACTGAAAAACATGCAAATTCCTTAAAGTGTTTCTTAGCATTTGGGGTGAAGAGGAAGATGGCGACTTTTAAGAGCCTCACTTGAAATGCCATTTGGGTCACTCAGAGTAATGGCCAATAGCTGCTGCGTCATTATCAGCTGTTTTAATAGAGGGGAAGCATTGCTCTGTATAATGATGCTGTGGTTAAGTGCTGCGTAGACGGCATTTTAAAAGCTGCATCAGGAATGCATTCATAAATACTGATGAGGTCGTCTGAGTGCCGGTACAAACATCTAACCGAGACGATGACGGAGGTTCTCCTGCCCTGCTCGGTTTCTCCTTTATCAAAATCAGGCCTGCAATGATGGAAACAAAAAAGTCCAAAACGAAGTTTCCCCAAAGTGGAATAAAGTAAACAGATTGATTTCAAGGGGAAAACAGGAAACAATCGACTGGGGTTTTTCGTCGACACTCTGTTGTTGCCATCAGCTGCTACGGTCATATTTCTTTCTGTCTTGAAGCAACAGAAATCCATTCATCAGGGCTTTAATGGGTCAGCTGTAGACACAAAACTAATGGAACATTTCTCAAAAGTGAATAAGGACACAGTGATTTATTTACTGGGTTTTAGTTTGGAAGCCCAAACTTAAAAAGGGACTGATGCAATACATTTATCATATAATCTCCTTAAGGAGATGTTTAATAGAGATGAGTTCAACAAGTATGAAAAATAGGTGAAGCACATCTTTCCCAAACCGTTAAAAACCGTGCTGGATCAAAAGCCTTCAACGGAGTGAATTTTGCCCATCGGAAGTGGAGGAGAAAGTAGCTGGCATTAAGACCAAAAGCCACTTGTTCCTCCTCAGTAACAAAGCCATCAAAATGAAGCCATCAAAATGCAGATAGGATTCAATACTAACGCACACATAAAGTATAGACATGGACGAATATGTGCATATTCCCTATCCGAGCCCAGGCCTCTCTGCCTCTAATAACTCTACCCTGATGAAACATTCATGAGAATTCATGAGCTCTGCGTAATGAGGCTGACACGGATTCTCTCATCTACACTGCCTCGGCTGGATCTGCATCAGGACTGTCAGCGGCGCGGCGCAGCTTGGACGTACGAGGCGAATCAGAGCCGCCCGGGTCAGGCCGAACCTCATCAAACCACACGCGACACAGAGAGGAGGTCGCGGATTGGTTCAGAGCGACATCACAGCCCGCTGAGATTAAATTTAAATTGCATCTATTTAAATTTGTCATGGTTGGTTTTAAATGGTGATTCGGAACAGGCGGGACGACTTCTGTAGAATAAGTGAAAACTGAAATGTAGTCTATCAGGAAGTAACTCAAAATACAAAAAAGGATTTGAGAAAATCAAGGTGTCTAAACTGGCTCATTTTAAATCGTCTAATACAACATCAACTCATTTACCACAACATCTAACTTTCACATCAATATTTATTCTGGAGTACTGCTGAATGCTACGCCACTATATTTAAGTAGTACAAATGAAGTCCTATAAATGAAGTTCAGTGGAATAAAAAATTTCTTTAAATCTTTCTTGAGCATATCAAAAATGCTGTGTTTTTCCAAGACTGGCATTTTTGTTCTGTTAGTACTACAAATTTAACTTCTTATCCTGCTCATATTCTTAGCGCCCCTAAAAAGGGCCTAAAAAAGCAGATGTACATAACTTCACTGCACATGCTAGAATTGGGGAAGTTATGCATAATTCAGATGGTTTCATCTCATGAAGTCATGAGTAAAAATAGAAAGGCTCTTGATTCCAGAGATGTTCATTGTGCACTTGCAACCTAAAGGAGAAGAAAGAACCAACTTGGCATTTATCAGGCTTACAATTTCTATTACATTTAAGTCTTAATGGTTCAAATCTCTAAAAGAATGCAAAAGCAGTGAAAAGCTTTTACTCCTCAGTTTGAGATTGTAGCTTACTTGCACTTTTTTGACTTATTTGAATTTAGATTTTCAAAGCATATTAATGTATCATTTTAGTTCATATAAAATAAATCGGCCCATACAAAAATAAAACAAAAAAATTACTTGCAAATTCAAGACATTCTAATTAGGGTTTAATCTTGATCTTAATTACTTTGTTCTGATGCCGAGTCGGTTGAAGGTCCTAAATGAGTTCACTTGCAGGATGTTTGGCTCATTTTAGTTTTACACAGATAAGTGTTATTAATGAGTCTGAGGGTGCTGCCACGGTTCATCAGCTGCTATTTCAACACATGAACAGTTAAACAGACACAGATTGCTGATTTGCAATTTATTCACATCAGGCCTTCAAGTTTATTACGGGAGTATCCTAAATAATTCCCCTTAATTATCTGCTCAGGTCACACAGAGGTCAATTTATAATTTTAAAATGGTTACATTTGGTGAAAAATAGCAGGAGTGACCAACTTATAATTCATAATCCTAAATTACCTGAATTTGATTTATGCAGCAATGAGGGGCAACGGGAGGCCAAAAAGAAGTAGGCAGACGTGTGTGACTTTAGGTCAGGGAATATGTTTTAAGCAATGAGTTTTCCATTTTGGGAACCCACTGATGATCACTGCTGGGTCAAAGTGAGAAGCAATCATTACCTTTCATAAGAACAGGGCATCAAAGTCTAATATGACCTGGTTTTCCCATGTTTTAAAGAAACATGACAAAGGGACATATCCAGTGGGATGCCTCAGATTCTGAGGACATTACATAGGGAGAGACATGTAAAGGAATAAAAAATGTAATGTTGATGCCAAGATAACCAGTAGTTTGCTTTTATTTAAGTTTAGATAAAGGTGCTTATACACTTTCTTCACTTGGCACTCTTTAGCCTATCAAGAAGGGTTTTTATGTTTTCCTTAAGTTGAAGAATTTAAGCACTTTGGGAGAAAGATCAAGTTTTGAACTACATGTCGCTTTTCATCTAACCCGTTTTATTAGTGAATACTGGAATGACATTACTTTTTTGCTTTATATTCCCTTCACACTCGATCACTCAACTTTCTACATATGAAAGTTTATTTGTTCTTTCAGAGCCTTTGAGTGCCTTAATGTCTATTGGATATTTAGCTAATAGCCAATAGACATTAGCTTAATTAATCAGAAATTATGTCAGGCTGCTGCCAGCAGAGTTTGCTCCAAGCATTGAGCTAGCTGAGTCGTGATAATCTTCATCAGTGCCGACAGAGGGCCTGCATTGCATAGTGTGAGATAGCAAAAAGCCATTACTGGGTCCATGTTGTGACATTTGAGTAGCATTTGTGTGTGTGTTTTGCATATATAGCATCATTAAGTTTCAATGTTCCTACCAGAGCGATTTTCATCATGGTCAAATTGTGTCCAAAGCTTCTAAAAGATCTATATAACAAGCTAAACACTGAGAACCTAGATAATTCAGTGAGATGATATCCCAGATGTAGCTAAGAATCTTTCAGCGGTGATACTTCTGTATCCATATACTTGAGATTTCCATACCAGCAGCTGATAACTGGTAATTTCAAACCGGCATCACCTTACTCAGCAGAAAAATCTAATAAATACTCTCACTCTTGTACCCATAAAGGTTTTGGAGTGAAGAGGATAAAAACTTAAGACTTCTCTTCCTGGATATTAAGTTTGTAGTCTATAGTAAACTAACTTTACTGTTCTTTTCTATACAATAAAAAATGATGAGAAGCCTTTCGTTTTGCCTCAGGATTAAATGGAAAACTATGCTTTGTCTGTTTACCTTATGCTTTGTAGCATGGTGCCATCTTCAGATGAAAGAAGACTAATTTACTGTACTATTTCACACAGAAGCAATAAAGCTTGGGGGACAACAACAAAAGCTGATAAACTACTCCTGTGCAACAAACACCATATGTTTAGAAACTGAACAGTTTTTATAAACCAAGATCAATTTAAGAGGAACATTTGAAGAAAAAAAGGCTTCAAACAACTTATTAATATTCTAGAGCAGCATGAAATATTGATCAGCTTCACACAACAAAAATGACTAACACACTGTGATGAAGCTCGCTTCAAGCATTTTATATGCTCTATACGGTGTAGGGTTTATTAGAATGTTTTTAAAACATTTTGGATGTTCTATAGTATCACCAGAAGTTGCCATTTTAGTCCAGGTACCTCAAAAAGTCATCCCAGTAATTTTAAATAATATTTAATACATCAGCTGTGACTGACTGTGCTCATTTCTATTGGGTTCAGTTTGAAGAGACCAGGTAAACGGCATGCATTTTTCAAATGTGGGCTTTCAATGGCAACACTGGCTTGTCAACTTGACAGGCACACCAGAGCTCTATTAGCAAAAAGGCTTTTAGGTATATCAAGCTCAGCACAAAATATATTGTCCTACTGTATATAAAAGGCCTGCATTAAAAACAAAATAAAGACTATTAAAATAAAAGCTTTTTTTAAAGAAATTTTTGCTTATAAAAACAATAGTGTTTTGTTGCAATTAAATAAATGTCGATAACCTCATAAATTATAAAGTGCACTCCTACAACTCCTGAGTCGGTAAAGATTTTTATGTTGATGCTGTTTTCTGGAAATAAGTTAATGTTTGTTGCTGTCTGGAAAACAAGCCATTTCAAAAAAACTCCAAATTATTCAGTCACAGACGCTCATCCATTACTTAGCAATCAGAGCCCAGGCCAGCCTGTCATCTGGCAACCCAAGTTGAGCTAAAGCACAATTGGATCAAGAAGTCAGAGGACTAACAGAGAGAAAAAGAAAAAAAGCCCAGAAAAACCAGCATCAGTATCTGAGAAAATAGTTATTCATTTTCTGCAACATATACAAGTTAATGCTACACGGAAACCACCTCATGCTTTATATAGCTGTTTCAGATGTTTTAAAATGGTGAACTTTGTAATCGAGCTGAATTCAAATGGAGTAATTTGAACTGGCAGCACATGCGAGTTTGTACGAATACATTAATGAAAAACCTGGAGTCCAAAAGGATTAGCTGGTTGGATTATCAGGATTCCTAACACTAACAATGGCTTTCTGTCTGCTGTTTTGACGTTTGATCTTAATTGCTTCCATATGATAACTGCATTCATAATCTTTTGCAATAATTAAATAGAAAAACACAGATTTAACAGCAGCCGTCGATTTTACTTTGTTAAGCTAAATGAGTCTTTTAATATTCTATTTTAACCCCTTTCATTTTTAAAGCTTTATCCAGCCATTTGGCTAAAGAAAAGCTCCATCTTTAAGCTTCATTAACTGTGTTGCTGACTTCATTAATATTCATTTCATCCAGTGAATCCACTTCCGATAAACGCAGGTGCAACTTTTCCTTCAAACCTCGCTGTGCCTCATCTCAGAGATGAACTCTCCAAAACGCACGCAGCTTTCTGGATTGATGGTCATGAATGTATTAACGCTGGTAAACAGCGAGCGCTGCCACCGGGCTGCGCGGCCAGTCCGATGCTTCATTTGCATTTCAATCTCTTCATCTCAGATCCCTGTGTTTACCCGACTTCCCTCCTCCTCCTCCATGCTCATTTGTCTGCTCAAGAGAAGGATCAAGCTTTGATATCAGAGGAGACTCAAAATCCCTCACCTCAGTTGATATAGAAGAAATTGTGGAGGAGAAGGAGGTGAAAGCTGGGTAATCAGGCGTGGATAAATGGAAAGGGGGTAAGCAAAATCATCAAGAATATAGTGTTTCATCTTTACATTAGCCAGGTTTAAAGCTAAAAAACAAAGCTCGGTATGGGGTGCTGTAAAAGTTTCTATGCTGAAGTAATGTGAATCAACAAATCACAGAAACTCATTCTTTCATCTTTTGGTTTAAATTATTTATGCCAATCAAATTGATTTGCATTTTATTTTACATGGCAAAGAAATTATATTCATATCAATGCTCAAGTAGGTCCACCCACTGCAAAGGCTTGTAAGGCTTTTTATATTAGAATGATTTAACATTTTAAAATGCTGTCTTTGCCAAAATACTTTTATATTCAGATGATTTTATAGTCTATGAGGCAGTGATATGAGGTGTTTGTGCTTGGATTTTGACAAACATTTCCACTTTTAGTGTCATAGGCTGTAAAGCTTTCTGCCCTAGGTGGCACAGGTTGGTGGGTGCCACACCTATTGGTATTTGTGTGTCTTGAGAGACACTGTTATTTGTTCATTAAGCGTGGGAATCCCAAGGTTAGAATTTGGTAAAATGTCATGTTAATTTGTACATTTGTTGAAAGTCTTTTGGCTGTATTGTTGATCATAATTATTGCTAGAGTACATTTTGAAGTTCAGACGAGTTAATATGCAGCTCAATGTAGCATATCTTTGAGAATAGTTGTGTAATTCTATTTATAGACTATGTCTTTGTGGTATTTATCTGTATGAAGGAAACCAATGTAAAAGGCGTAATGTGTTAAAGGTAATTGAAAAGAAACTATGGAAAAGAGAGGTAATATAGATGCATTAACATTGTACATAGTTAATAGCTTGTTGGTTAAATGAAACACTAGAATTAAAGGCAGTTCTTTTGTTGTCATTGCTCTTTCCTGTATTATTCAGTTTGCGCACTTCACTGTTACAGCAGTCCTGCTGCTTAGGACCTGTAATAAATTTTCAATGCTTTATTTGCAATATGACCGCCTTAACATCTGAATCAAGATGCACTGAGGAATCAAAACAATGTTTAGGATTTAGCATCGACTCCCATTTATTTTTCATTCATTTGTATAGCCTATCCTTGACCCTTACTCTAGACCTACCCATTACTTGACATGGGTAATCCTTCACCAAAACCTTTTTTACACCTTAGTCCTAAACCTAACCTCTAACCCTATAACAGAACTAATTTTTATGGGACCCATAAGTAGCAGTAGGTCCCCAAAATATAGTATGTATTGTGAAAATGGTTCTCACAATGCATCAAAAACAAGGCCACAAACACACACGCCCCTGCACACACACCCACACATCTGACTCAACACATTTGTGCTGCATTTTGCAATCTGAGATATTTTAATCATAGTTTTTGTTAAATCCAAATCAAAGCTAAAATTCTGTTTAATCCCTCAACACGTGCACACAAACACACACACCTGCTGAGAACTGTGCATGTGTGTGACAATATCAGATGCCTCGTGACCATCTGCAGAGGTCTTTGATAACCTGATCACAGCAGCTGATACCAACAGAAGCACTCTGACCTGTTAAAGCGTCTGCACTGAGGTGGATAAAACAGGGACACCATCATCAGATGTGCACCGGTTCCACCAGCGATCTGCGCCAGGCAAAGGATTTGTCTGAGTCGTCGGATAATGCTGGATTGCAAGAACAGATATTATGATGCAGCATGACCTGCTGACATCGTGCTACCTGTCTGGCATAAACCGACCCCAGCTGTCGGAGGATCAGGTTTATCCTCAACTCTGATCATATAGGCTGCATAAAAAACAGTGGCTCAGAGGCAACCATCAGTGATTTAAAGGACTGTTACTGTCACTGTAATCATCCTGTAGTAATAATCCTTGAGTATATGAGATCTGTATGTGTAAGGGGTATGCTTGATTTTATAAAACATCAGACATTCCTGTTCAAGAGCAACTATGAATCAAAACTACTTTTATGTGGTGTGTTGGGATGGGGACCGAGTTAAGCAGTTGCTCTTCAAGTTATGCCTGGTTCAAGTGGCAAGATTTTTAAATTATCAGATGATTTTCAAACCTAGGAGACCACACAACAATAAAAAAATCTTAGTTTTACCAGATTTGTCGTAAAATGTGTGGCATCCAGCCACACGACAGGAGCAACACACCACATACAAACTGATTTCATTTGCCAACATTTGGATGTCAGACAGAAAATGCCACAAAACCTCTTGAGACCGAACATGAGTTCAGAGTAAACAAACATGGCAGACTGGGAAGAAGCAAAAAACAACACAGACGTCTCCAGTGTCCATAAGTCTTTCTGGTTCACAGTTGTCTTATCTTCTGTGTACATTAATTTTCCCACCTTGATGGAAACACGGTGGGAAAATTTTAATTTTTGATTGGCTACACGTCACATCCAACAGGCTGCATTGTTGTTTCTCCTCAGGGAACACCACACGCTGTGATATCAAGTCAAGACAATTCAATATGATGGATATCCCGACATCTTTCCGAGTGAACCAGATCATGACACGACATTAATATCTCAAGAGTCATCTAAATAATCAGATTGCTCGAAGGGAAAAACCTGACCAAAAATTGGCCCAGAAATCTTGCCGTGTGAACTAGTTCAGCTGATTTTAGGGAACTGATTCAGTCTTCTGTCCTGTGTGGGTTCTGAGTCTCAGTCAAGATGGGAACACATCAACAGCATGAACAAATTTGTACTGTTGGTTTCTCCTCAGACAGAACTGATGCAGAGTATTTAGACCAATGATGCCTCTCAACCTCACTTTCATAAATCTTTCTCAAATATGTGGAAACATCAGATAAACATTTCTTGCTTTGCTGTGAATCCCAACTGATAGTGCAACATGCTGCTGTGCGTCTGCATCATATCAACCGCGGTCTGCTCTGTGTGTATTAATAAAGCAGGCTGTGCTGTGGTCACTGATTTATTCTATGCTGTGTCACATAAACATTAAGTGCCTGACACTCTGATAAAATACTGCCTGCTTCTTTGTCCTTGTTATCTTTTTGACCTACGCTTGTACCCAACGACTGTCGCATTACTCCACACAGAGCAGATCCAGAGGTGACTGTACAAGACAGTGTATTTATGAAGCGGTGGCTCACAACAAATGTGAGATTACGCCCTCTGACAAAAAAATGAGTAGATCCAAATGTAGTCCATTATAATTCCATCTATTTTCTAAACCCACATGTAGTTGCAGGGCAATGATGGAGCTGGTGGGTATCTCCAGCTGTTAATGGGTGAAAGGCAGGGTACGCCCTGGACAAGCTGCCAGTCGATCACAGGACAACACAGACACACACACACACGCCCGCCCGCGCACGCTCACATCAACTAACATCTGAGAGCAATTTAAAGAAACCAATTAACCTAACAGTCAAGTTTTTGTAGTGTGTGATGAAACCAGAGTACCTGGAGGAAACCCCGCTTCTACAGGCAGGACAAGCAAACTCCATGCACAAAGACGCCCAGTGGATTCAAACCTGGGACATTCTTGCTGGAAGGCAACAGTGCCACTGAGTAGCACAGTGCCACTGTTGCCTTCAACAGATTCAAATTCAAAGACATGTGTCCTTGTTATATTTCTACCATTTCTAGTGTGCTGTGAGAAAGAGTTCAGGGCATTTTTGTTGCACTGTGGCTCAAAAAAAATTAAGACAAAGCTAATATGAAAAGATTTTGATTTGGTTTACTGACTTCCATGGGTTCAGACTTAATAAATCACTTAACCAAAGTCTGACAATATTAGGTAGGTAAAACAGCTTAAAAAGTTTCATATTTTGTCCCAATCTAAAAAAAAAATCTAAAACAGATGAAGACAGGTTACTGGCTTTTATCGATTTGAAAAGTGCTGCAAGATTACTTTTAAGTCTTTGGACTCCAGTGAGCCACATAAATCCACAAAATGAGAAAACAAGGAAGAGTGGTGAACCATCCAAGAGGTGATTGGCTTACCAAAATTACTCCATTATTTTGTGCAGAAGGCCACAAAATAACCCACAGCTGCATCTAGAGTACTGCAGGCCTCAGATATCTCAGTCAGTGTTGATTCAGGAGTCAAAATGAAAAACAACATTCATGGGATAATTTTAAAGTGACAACCACAAAACAGCAAAAAGATTAGAAAGTTTTCTGTTTGTTTTCTTTTCTTCAGAAAAATGTCTTGATGGACCCCAAGACTCAAAACTATTCTGTGGAATGACTAGACAAAAGTATAACTTTTTCAAAAGTGCCATTCATCTGGCATTAAACTTAAAAATTTCAGAAAAAGATTCTCAAGCCCATTGTCAAGGAGGTGGGAGTGCAAGAATCTGGGGCAAAAAACAAAAATAAATAAATCTGAAAAATATTCATGCAAATTTTTATGTTAGCATATTTAGTACTAAGTGCAAGACTCACTGCTTCTTGAGCTTCCTTTCCTTTATTATGGTTTCACATTTTAAATAATTATTACATTCAACACATAATTAAACAGAGTCTTATTTGAAAAGCACTTTAACAGTGCGACATTAAGTTGGAAACATACAGCACGCTGATATGTGAAGGGACCAATATAATCCTTTCCTCTGACAAAGAGATTAATGTAAGCTTGGATATAATAGAAAACTGTTCAGAGGTCTATAAATTAAAATCCAAATAAATATTAACCACTGGTTTGATAATGCTACGCTACATGATTAAGATGTAATGTTATTTTTGGGGTGATTGCATTTCTCCTACCATAGCAAAGATGTTTTACAGTTACAATTATTGTAACAGACTAACTTTTGTGAATGTAAGATAGTAATTTGTCATATATGAGCAGTTCTATAGTTGTCTGTGAAAAGGATTTAAGTTGTATTTTTTGTTGATGATGTAGAAAACTATTATTTCTGATCAATGCTGAAAGATTGATAAGCACATATGGAAAATTTTTCATGTTACACTGACGCTCATAATAAAAGTAAAGCTTTATTAAGATATCAGGTCACAAACCATCATTATCTTGCTTCATTCAAATTTCTTAGATTAAATAGAATTTGTGTTGTTTTAAAACACTGAATTGAACTAAATGTGGCTTAGTAGAGAATGTTGAAAATTCAGTGTTTTGTCTGTAGATCGTATTGGTCAGCAGAGACACTCTAGCTGATGTCCACTCTTGAGATTTTTTTTAAGCTACAATAAATTCTTAAATGATGGACCCATATTGATCAGAGGCAGTTCGTGACAAGCCAACTCATTAAAAACATTTCACATATTTCTGCTGCTGAATCAGATCAGTGGGTGGAATGCTACAGAACAACTAACTAGTGCTGCTTTCTGTCTACAAAGACTTTTATTCATCTGCATCTAGTTCATATTAATAACTCCCGGGACCAGTTACTCACCCTGCTGTTATTTCAGCTCCATGCAGAGTGTTACAACATTACTTGGTCTGAGAAAATGTTGCGGTTTAGCTCTGTATAAATAACTTCTAATAGGGTTGTAAATTCCTCTCCGTCCTGAAGATCTACTTTTGTGATAAATAATTGAATCGTCTGTCATCTATCATGAGTGTTAAAGTGAGAACTCACTCCTAGTTCCCCCCCCCTCATGAGTTTAGCCGTGCTGCTATAAATAAAACACACTGATCGTGTCTGAATGATCTGCACTTTCATGTTGGCAGGAGCGCAGAGACGAGCTGACCGCGAGGCTTCGGGACGTCTTCCTTTTTCATCTGAACATCAAAATCACAACATTTCGTTTCTCTAGCTTCTCCTTTGTGCCTATCAACGGTTTTTTTTTTTTCATAACGTGATAAAAGAAACTCTAAAACGACCTACTTTTTTCTGTTTTATGTCTGGTTGAACGATGTGTGTGCCCAGTTGATTTTCTTTTATTTTGCGGGGGATTTTATTGTAATCCTTAAGGGGCCCAGAAGAAAATCTTTGGGAACCACTGCACTACTGGCACTACCCATATTTATCAATATTCTCAATATTCATAAGCCTGACCAAATGAAGACAAATGGGGAGGGGAACGATTTAATTTAAACTATTAAATGAAAAGCAAAAGTGAGCATAGATTACATTAGCAGAGCATCCGCTAGCTTCTACAGCAGCAAATAAACTTTTCAGCTTGCAGTCAGTGCATCCTTAATGTTTTTGTTGTTGTTGGTCTTGTAAATCTCACATGACAGTTGAACAAAAATGAAAAATCATTAAACATGATAGTCGACGCTCTTTCATATCTCAATAGCTAAATATAGGACATTTATTCCTTCATGTTGACACTGTGGGAATAGGAGGTACTGAATCTACTAGCTAAATGATGAAATTACCCAACATACAAAATTTCTGGAAGAGTAAGGTGCCACTACTCAAACTTTCTTATTGCCTACCGAGCTTCTTAAGTTAGAGTTCCAGCGGACTGACTTGTTGGCTTTTCTTAAGGTTAAAGTTTAATATGGTTTTAAAAAGGTGCAGGTATGTAGATGGACTCACTTTAGGAGTATATAAAAAAAGATCTGCTCTCATCTTTAGTTTGAGCTAAAAACTTTAATTTCAGAAATATTTAATCAAAAACAAACTGTACAGAAACTACCTCAAAATAGAGAACAGAAGGGTAAAAAGAGAAATTCGTTGCCAACAGGCTCACAAGATAACTCCTTAACTGTCACCCTCAAAATGCTTACATGTCAGACAATTGCTCCATGAGAACACCAGGGTCGTCACGACAACTGGGAGGTTAAAAAAAATCAATAAACCTGGCTGTACTCTTCACCCTCTATATTGCAGACTTCAGGCCAAAAACAAACCTTTTATCTAAAAACTAAAAACATTTTACAACTACATTTAAAAAAAAAAATTCAGTAGTAGCTTTGCTTCTCGATACTGTAGAACACTAAAATATAAGCGTCAGCCTATAAACCCAGAACTTAAGAAGAACCTGACCTGATCTATGCATGCCCAGTAGGATATTAAATTGTATGGTGTGAAAATTGATTGCTTTGAAAAGCTGTCAAATGCTGCTTCATTTCCACCCAAATCATATAAAAAATGATGCACTCTACTAACAGGAACAGTATTTTGAGACCATTTTGAACACATGCAGTTTGACAGACTTTGAAAAACAAATACAAAAAAACCCTCATTTATATGCCTCATTATATGCCTGGAATTATCTGTGTTCACACAGCAGGTTAAAGGTGCATCAAACTGAGACGTGTCTAGACTCATTTAATGTAACAGCCAAATTATAATCAGAACGTTTCAAACCTCTGCTAATTTACGTAATACTTCTTTTGGCTCTAAAAATTCATATTACGGTTACTCGATTTGAAAAACAAGGAAAAAGTGAAGACTCATTCAGATTTAAGCTACTATTTTAGTCTCATGTTGCAAGATGAGACAAACATAACGTATAAATACTAATGTGGAAATAATTGAAAAATGTCAAGTCATTTTCCTGGACTAACCCTGGTGATTAGTGTATCCAACTTTTCATCACTGCAGCTCATGTAGAACTATGTCTTCCTCTCATCACGCCGTGTCTTCACCTCACTCTCTTCACCCACACTTTCGGCACTCAGCAGGTGGTGCAGCCTCATTATGCTCTAATGAGAAAATCACCACCCCATTTAATCATCATAGGTGGTTGGAGGATATACATAGCTGAAGGAGGTTTATGAAGGAGAAAGGAGATGGTTGGAGTGATTGGAGGAGTCCTGCCACGACAACACGCCAGCGTTACACAAACCCTGCAGAACAGCTAATCAGAACCTCCTGTTCCACGACCAAACACCCTGAATGGGTTCGTTTCAGCTCGAAGGAGAATCCAGAATCCTTCTGCAGCAACGCAGAAACTTTGTAAATTTAGACACAGACACAGCAGAGAGGAGTTACATTTAAATTGAGCGTAAATCAATTAGAAGACGTATGAGCTGGGTTTGGAGAGTCCAAAGAAATGCTAGAGGAGTTGTTTAGGATTTTTGAAAGAATATTCTATTGAAAAGTTACGAGCAGTTAATAAATCAGCTAAATTAGCTTCTGTTCTAAAAAAAATAAGTTGGTTGTTTTGCATTTGGACAAAAATACATTAAGAAATTAGAGAGATCCTGCAAAGTGATTCATTTCACGAATAATAATTTTGTTGGTCATTTTTACATCAAATTTTAAGTTCGAGTCCAAAGACTCCACATTTACAGGTGATCTAAGGGAAATGAGTGAAATGTATATCCAAATATGCCGCCTCATGTTGAGAATTGCCAGTTTTAGGAAATTCTGATGATGGGAAATCTCTTAGTTGTAGAGCATATTCACTTGTTGGCTGATGCTATGATGTTTGGTTGACATTTCCTCTAAAAAAATATACATAGTTCTGACTTGGGATGAAAGAGGGAAAATTCAAATGAGGCTCGCATGCAGTGTGAGTTAGATGTTCACTTCATTTACACTCTTCTGAGCAGACAATGCCTGCAAACCATCAAGTATATGGAAACACCATATGGTTAATTTTATGCCCTTTGCGATAACGTCTTACTGTCAAATTTCAAGCATTAAGGAAATCAGTAACCTAAAACAACATCCTAAAACTATTTGGAGAGTACAAAATTCAGTTCACATAACTTGTTGACATTTGTGCTAGCAACACACAACATGCATTATAGGAAAAGTCTTTCCGAACCAACTTTAGTGGGGTTGTAACAGTACAAGAAATATATTGTGCAGCCCTGTTGGTTTTCTAATATACATTTGAAGTATTTTTTATATTCCATTAATACGGACAGTTGTAACCATCTTAGCACTACCGTGGAAGCCAAAATCTTCAGTTTTCAGTATCTCTGGGCTTGGATGTACAGCCAGTTAGTGACAAGGAAACTGACTGGTCCATATGATTCATTATTTAAATTGGTGGTTGGCAAACGTACATGAAACCATTGTGGTGATAGAAAGACTAACATTATATTAAGCCGAGTGAGAAAATGCCTGTGAAATTACAACACTAAGATGTTTTTCTTTCTGTAGAAAGCTATCAACTGGTCCCAACCTTTCTAAAGAACCTTGATAAAATACCCTGGACTGTTTCTTCAATGGGAAAACAGTCACACAGACAGAAGCAACGAAGAGAAGGAATAATGTAGAAAATGGACCAAAGGAATTGAACAACAGTGCAGATGATAATCAGAAAGCTGATATATGTCCTCTTAACATCCTTCAACAATTAGCCAGTAAAGCAGCTTGGAGGTTAGTTCCGTGCGGTGGTAGACGCCTCCCTCTCTAACAGACGGAACATAAGCTTCACCTCCTCCGCCAGTGAGGAGGAGCTGATTATACATATGGAGCTACATGACCCTCTTTCACCCTGCTGCAGGGCTTCATGTTCCTGCCACAGAAACACCAAGTTTTCTTTTAATATCTCACATTAGATTCATCCTGGAGGAGTGTTGTGAGAAATTGAAGGAGGAAAAACATAGAAACGGAAATATAAGCAGTTTGGTTTTCAACAAGAATGTGTTTCTGACTAAATGTGGGCAAGAGGGTTTGGAGGCAAGCCGTTAGATTAAAAGGATGTGAAACTTGTATTCAAGTTCTGCAGTTCGCACTCTATGAATGATTCAGAGAGGGAAAATCTGGTTCCATTTTTGGAAGACAAATATATTACTACATTAACATTTTAAAGCTTGTGTTTCAGGTTGAAGGAGGGATAATGTGTCTGCAATCAACTAAAACAGCTTTAAAGCAGTCAGAGGCTTCCTGATGGAGAATTAAAACCAACGCTTTGTCGTGCATCATCTTAGAGTTTGTCCTTCATTACTTCACCAGCTTCTCCTTCTCCTTCTTTGTCGCGCTTTGTTTTCTTTTTATCCCCGGCCAAGGAGCGCATGTTGCTGCTCATCTTGGCAGTGGTAGAATTTAAATTTGCAATATCTGCTCAATAATACATGCTTCTCCTGCTGCAAACAACTCGGGATCGCTCAAACCAAACTCTGCTGCGTGTTTTACCCGAGTCTGGGTCTCCATACCCTCGGTCTGAGGCGACAAAAAAAAAAAAAAAAAAAAAGAAAAGATAGATAAATCCTTGACGCAGAACAAAACACACGTGCACAAGTAACCAGGATCGGTACAGGCTTTGGACAAATACCTCAGTGATATTCCATGTCTAACAAAAACGAAACCCTCAGGATGCAGCGTCAAGAAAATGATTCCCTCAGTCAGTCTGTGTGTGTTATTCCTTCACAGAGCTGATAACAGAGAAAGTGCTTCTGCGGTAAACACACTTTAGTAACCATTATCCATCTTATTGTGAATGCTTATTGGTTAGTGCATGGCTGTGTGTGTGCGCTTGTTATTCCATTTATGTCTTTCAGGCATCTTCTGTAGATGAATGCAGATGTATTCATGGAATGCATCGCAGCAGTTTACAGTGATAACGTCCGCCCGGGTCTCTGGGAATGCGCTTTCATCACACTCCGCACTCCAACACCAGCTTTATTGTGATGCATTACAAGGTGAGCTCAATCAGACCACCGAACGTCTTATTTGCCCATTTCTTCCCCGTTTCATCAGCGCGCATATTTTTATTTAGAGATGATTGCAAAGAAAATCGGGAATATGACAAGAAGAAGGTTATTGGAATTTTATTTTGTTGATTAGACTAATAAAAAAATAAAGAAAAAACCTTCAGCATATTCCTCAGAGTAGGTATTCTGGGTTGGCTGAAGACAACAAACCATGCTGCAGTTGAATCTTTGTTAAATTCTGCTGTGAAAATGGGACGGTCAATTTTCTCAAAATGTTTAATGCGTCAATATTACATAATGCAGACTAACCACAACTTTTCTGAATATAAAAACCTGGAAAACTGAGATGCACTTTTGCATTTCAAGCTTACAAAGTTGAGCATAATGATAAATAAGCACTGGCTTAATTTTATTAATCTATTGACACCACTAGTAAATAGAGGGCTACAGAGAAAAGTAGATTATTATTATTATTATCATCTGTCGTTCATGCATCGCCAAGTTAAACAGAACAGGTTGATTATGATTCTGTTGCCTGGTCTTTTCAGAAGATTAACTGTTTTCACCTGAGCTTCCAGGAGTACCAGGATACAAACAGGTTTGTCAGAGCAGCATTGTTAGAACTCATCGGTTCTGGTTCTTTTTGGCACTGCCAGATTCCATGAAGCGTTCTCATTCGTCCACTCGGATCCCCACCGCCTCGCTCCATTTGATCTCATCTCTTGCTCTCGGACAGAAAGAGTTTCTCTCTTTTTTCTTTTTTCCCCCTCTTCTCTCTGTGATCTCTGTGGTTTCACTGCAGCCACCTGCTGCATCAGAGGCAGACCAGACGTCGCACGCTGAATTATTAAACACAGTGCCTTTAAACAGGACCGCTTCCCCTCTGTCCGTCTTGGAAACCTCGTGCTTCCGGCCTCGTGCGGGCTGCCTCCTGAATCATAAAAACAAATGGCTTAGGCCATTTTCTTCTCTGTTGCGTGATATCGATTCATAAAGCCGTTTCAGTTTGGTTACGTGTCATCGCGGCAGTCTAATTCAGGTCTACTTCTTTTATGGGAATTCACTTTTAAAAACAGAGGTCTGACTATGAAGTCCTCATTACTATTTATGGGATTTAGATACCGGTAACCTGTGCGGCTCGACACTCCGCCTTAGTTTTAGCCGCTGCGTGTAAATGACTCATCGGCATGCACACGGATATTCATTCATCACCTGAGGATGTTCTGGTCTCAGAGGTCCATTTATTTGCTTTCACAGCTTTTGACTTGTAAAGTAGAGCAGAAGTCTCCTGTGACCCACTTCAGCTTCTCCAGTCAGCTGAAGTCAGAGGGGAGCGGGAAAAAAAGGGAGAAAGCCAGACTCAGAAGGCAAATACAACATATCATCTCTGGCTGTATATCATTTCTCCATGTTGCCAGATTTTACAGTACAACATTCACACCAGATGAAGAACATGCTGCAACATAAAAGATTAAACGTCGACACGGAAAGTCTTGGCAGCATTTTAGCAAGGTCTCCTGCAGCTTATTAAGCACGTACTGGGCATTACAAGTATTAGAGGAATCTAAACTTCTGCGGTTAGATTTTAATAGTAGTTTATTAAGGTTGTTTGCAACACACTGCGGTCCTTGATGGAGTGTGGGAGAGTGTAGTGTCAGGGTAGATATTATGCGTCTACTCCGCAAACAACTGTGGCTCAGTCTTCAAGAATTTCAAGCGGGTTTCTGATTCTCAAAGATAAAAACGGTGGACTGATGCCTGAAGATCCAGAATCAGCATCAGCTTCAAGTGGAAGGGTTCAGGTTTTAGTGATTTGGGACGTTGCTCACGTACTCCAAAATGGAATAGCTCTTTATTTTCTGGTCCGTATGCATTCCAAACAGAGGTTGGAAATTGAAAAATTTGAGAAAGCAATACATATACAGCTCTGGAAAAATAAAATAAAAAAATCAAGAGACCACTGCACCAAATTCAATTGAAAACTTCAGTGTTGTCCCACCAAATATTGATTTCTGAACTCTTCCTATGTTAAAATATTAGTATTGTTGTTTCTAAATGAATATGAACTTTATTTTTTATTTGCATTACTTGAGGTCTGAAAGCACTGCATCCTATTCTTTATTTTGACCATTTCTCATTTTTTTGCAAAAAAATATAAAGTTTTTGCTTGGAACTTTGGAGACATGTCGTCAGCAGTTCATATAATAAAACATCAATGTTCATTTTACTCAAACATATACCTATAAAAAGTAAAATCAGAGAAACTGATCATTTTAAGTGGTCTCGATATTTTACAGAGCTGTAGCTAATATTTCTGTAGCCAAGAGATTTTAAAAAAGTAAAAAAAGAAAAAAGAAGTTCCTATATTTTGTTTCTCGCTGAATTTTGAATGGTCTTTAAGGCATTGCACACTTTAAATATTTATCCAAGGTCTTCAGACTGCAAAGAAGAGAAAAGGAGTATTTCACAGCAAACGGTCGTCTTGTTTTAAATCAAGTGTCCATCTGGGAACGTCCGCGCTCCAGCAGTCCGGCCTTGTCCGCCTCCCTCCTTGTTGCATTGGGGTTGCAGTGCCTTGCGTTAT
Source organism: Xiphophorus couchianus (assembly GCF_001444195.1). NCBI lineage: Eukaryota > Metazoa > Chordata > Actinopteri > Cyprinodontiformes > Poeciliidae > Xiphophorus > Xiphophorus couchianus. The sequence continues at coordinate 12,323,573 of NC_040237.1, read as the reverse complement.
AAAAGCAGCAGCAGTTTTATTTTCTTTCCCAGCTTGTGCCCAAAACCACGCAGCGTGATCCGAGAAGAGATCAAGACAAAAGGTGACTTCACTGTCAAGCATGTCTTTCCTCTGAGGAAAGCCGATCTGTAGCAGGCCCGTATGGCTCATTTGGTCACTGCAGAGAGTCGGGCCAGATCAGCTTTTGTGGGGGAAACTTTATTACTGAGAGGAGGCGGCTGTTTTCCCGTCCGTCTGATAGGTTTTGTGAACAGCTCCATTGAGCATTTTCTCAGAAAATCTACTTTTAAGAAAAAGGGGGGCAAATCCAGCTCCAGTATTTGCCCTCAGCTGTTGAATTTCAATAATATGCTTGTGCTAATTCTGTCGTCTTTTCCCCATTCTTTATCTTTGATTTCTTTTCAAACATTTCAAGGCATTAGAGTTATTTTCATCATCTGGTTTTGATGTGTTCATTTTTTCTTACCGTCCCTCTGCGCCTATAATCACAATCTTCCGTTTCTATTTTGAGGCTCATTTATTCATTTGTCTGGACCTGGAGCTCTGTTAGGAAGGTGATTTCCTGTTTGCGCTTGGTTCTAACAGATGTGGACAGAAGGAGGGAAGAGATGTGATGAGAATTCTAAGCAAATGTTTTGAGTTATTGTAAATGGTTATTTGAGTAATTGAGTAATCTATCGATTATTCCGATAAAGTAATCGAAAAAAATAAATTGTCTCGTTCTGTAGCAACTACTTAACTAGCAAAATAAATAGAAATAGATAATGGACGAAACATCACTTTTAGTATAAAAACTGATTTTATGAAAAATGTGTGGAAAAAATAAGTGCATACTTCTACCCACTCCTTTGAATGAGTAACTTTACTGTTCTTCATTTGCTTAATTCTGTTCCAAATGTATTTTTCTTTGTATATACAAAAACCAGACTGGGATTTAAGGGATTCATCATATGAAAGTATCATATGAAGCCACAGCAGCCATGATGTTTTTATTGTCTTTTTATATCCACCTGCCGAATACATGGACCGCCCCAGCTCTGCCTCCTTTGTAGGCTGACCCGACTGTGATGGTAATCATTTTCCCAAGTGTTGTTTTTTAGAGATTAAAATTCACATTTTAACACTAAAAGAAAATGTGACAAATGTAACGTCTAAGGTAGTGCTCCTCTATCCGTGCTCCACAGACCACCCACCACGCAGCTTCTAGATGTTTCCTCTCTGCTAATGAGCCATTCAATAAGTCACAGCATTTCAATTTGATTTATGTCTGGACTTTTGCAACACTGATTTTTACTTCCTAGCCATTACTTTGTTGCTTAATATCATAACCCTGTTAAGGAAGCATTTTGGCCCTGAACAGTCATTGACATCAGGCAGTTTGGAAATGACCTCATAGCATTTGCTATATTGGTAGCCATCAACAACTTTTTCATCTCAGCATTGTGCTAACACACAGCAGTACGCTCCTGTGCAGTAAAAGGCCAAAACTCCTACTTTTAAAGAGGTGCCACCAAGTTAATAGATAAATGTATGTGTTGCACCAGGCTGCTGCTTTTCCTCCTAAATCGTGTAGATCAAGACGACTTAATTGTTGGTTTGGACATTTATCACCACGGCATCAGTTGAAGGCCATGGTAAGCCCTACATATAAACATTGATCCATCAGATGACCACAAAACATAGACTGCAAGCTTGAGGGGAGTAAATGTGATCGTGAAGTCTCTGTGGTGGATCACAGCAGAACTCCCTGCTGCCTAAACATACTGTTCCCTGGAGTGAATTATCTCCTTGAGGCTCCATCTGTGGAGGCATTTTAACTTCTAAACAGCATCTAACATTATGATGAAATATTTTAGGATAATGTGCAGTCGACGTTTTATTTCATGTGATGTAAACATGGTTGGTAAATCAACAAAGAGCAGCACTTTAATTCTGAGTTTATGGGATGCCTGCATCAGTGTGATGAGGAGCCTGGATTATCGTGTTAAATTTACTGAGATGTTTTACAGTGGGAAATAAAAATCACTGTTAATGTGTGACTGACAGTCAAACTGGTTTTCGTTTGGGATAAGTTCTTTTATTCTCTCTTTTTTAAGTTGCTAGGGTTTATTTCTGTCAACTCATTCAGAGTTCTCACCTTTTCACTTTATTCTGCCCTGCTGAACTTGTCCATCTTTGCTAGGAGATTATCATCCTCAGTCAGACTGAGACCACTGCTTTCACACACACCTCTTTCATCTTCCATGTCCTCCCTCTTTGCCTTTATCTGAGCTTTTCCCAGATTGTTCAACTGTACTAAAAAAATAAAAAAATAAATTACCGAGCAGCACCTCACCGTCCTGCTGAGAAGCTGAGGCTGCGGAATCTATTTTTGTGGTTTTGGATCAGCTACGTCTTAAATAAATCTTTGAATGCTGTGTTTTAAATCTTCTGTTCATCCACTGAAACGCAGACCTCCTGCATGCCGTCATCACAGAGATTTGCAGATCCAACAGCACCAGGAGTTATGGATTTTTTTGTTGAACCCTATTTGATAAAACCTCTATGAAAATGAGATACGTCCATTTTAAGATTTACAAAAGGAAGTTCACTTACACTCTTGAAACTAGTTTCTACTCTTTGGCTTCTGAAATTAAATGGAGAATGACATTTTTACTACTTCTTTCCCTTTTTTGTTTTTTACTACTCTCAATTGTTTCATTATTTTTCATGTGTAGCACTTTGGTGCAACTTGCAACCCATCTCATACTGAGGAGCAGCAACAGTTGCTTCTGTAGGGACGATGCTGATATATTTGTACCTTGATGTGTGCAGTAGAGCAGAAAACTGCTTAGGTGCTTAAGGAGCTCTGACTGGCGATGAAATACATTTTTCAATGCATCACAATGTAGACATGGATAAAAGGAAGTTGAGAATCAGATTATGCACTACAGAGCACACTTTGAATATAACATCTACAGTATAACACCAAAACAAAGAGACAGGTTTACAAGATAGCTACAACATCAGATGGATGGGCAGCAGTTGCCATGGAATCTCATGTCACCATAACGGCACGTTTTCTGATGTGTGAATGAGAGTCACACAGATCTAAATATATATGGGGTTTATTCAAATGAAGAAGAAATGGCAGATTATTGAAAATGATCTGTTTTAGTTTCACTTCAGAGAGATATGTATACTCAATATTTACTTGTAAATTTGGCCACTTGTTAGTTCAGGATGTGAGGAGAACCACAACCTTTTTCTTCAAAGCCGGTGGGATAGATTTTATTTATTCTGTAGATATTGTTTTTTTTTTATTAAATAGCCTTACAAAAGGCTATTTAATCTATATTTTTTCTGTTGAACTCAAATGTTTTGGCTTGAGGTGTATTTGTGTGTGTATGGAGATTATTTTTACCTGAATAATAAAGTCAATTGTAGACTTCTGGATTGTAATTGAATCGAATTGTGACGCACTCATGATTTGATCAATTCATTTTTATGAGAACCACAAAAATTGTAAGTATTTAAATCATAAGGAAGCATTAAGATTGCACTTGAATCATTTTAAATCTTTTCAAAAATAATTTAATTTTTATGTCCTGATATACACAACTTTCTAATAAAAACAGCATGTTTTCCTTTTACAATAACAGTAACCAAATATTGATCTCATGTAATACAAAAAAAAATCCTAGCAGATTTTAATAAAACACATTTCTCTGAACTATTCTGTTCTGTTGTGGAGATATTTTTATGTTATTGAAATTGACCAGAGCCTCTATCAACTGCTTGAAACACTTGAAAAAAGAACAAGCAGAAAAGCAAAAATATATAAATAAAAGAGAACCAAAAGCTGCCAGCAAATGATTCTTCTTTGCCTCAAACAACTTCACTGACTGTAAACATTCCAGTGGTACAGATGTGTCATAAATCAGCATTTAGACATAATACAGCAGATGGTAAAGTTTTAGAAAAAGCCTGGAAGGAAGAGAAAAAAAAAATCAAAAGAGATCAAGTGAAGCCGATCGGTTTGTGAGTCTGATCAGCAGAGGGCTGGAGGGCTGTCAGGGGAACAGGCCGGCTGGATGCTGATAACACACACACACAAATTCAGATACATGACAAAAGCTGTTAGTTTCACTTTTCGGGACTGATTATTTCCTGGCATTTTGCCTCGTTAGAAGATTATACTCATTTGCTGGAAACCTGGACTAACCTCCAGTGTCTGCATGTGTGAGAGAGACGCAGAGCAACAAAATATTTTAATGGATTTGTCTATAACAAAACTGAACCGAACTGTCAGGATTACCCTTTCAGCCCAGAGGCACAGAGCACCTTAGCCCAGCCGTTCTCTCACCGACACACAAACTCACCATTGATAGCTTTGCACACACATAGCTCTATCCCCAACCTCATAGGGTAATTGGGTTTAAAATTAGAAACAGCCAACAAATTGATTATCAAGGCCGTTAGCTGAGTTGCTGTACGTCAATTGGCTGGCTCAGAGGCAGTGGTCCTTGGATAACAGAGCAGGGACGTTCAGCAGGGATGCTACTGGATTAATCGGGGAGCTTACGAAAGTTCAGATAAGAAAAACAAAGAAAACATGTGCATGTGAATGTGTTGTCCAGCTCATCTCACTGTTGTTCGGGTCTTTTGATTGGAAGCACAGATCATTTATGTCAAAACAAAAACTTACAGTCAGGACATTTCTCTGTGTTCAAAGCGTCACTTACCATATCTGTATCTTGTTTAAAAAACAGTATATTTAAAACCTTTTTTTTCTTGATGATGTAGAGTTTTGAAAATAATATTCCTTGTGCATCAAAACTCATTAATTTGTTTCGAGTTGATTCCCCAAGGCGAGGACGTCAACAAAGTTTAGTGGAAATAATCACTTAACCGGTAACTTTTGCAATTGGTTTGGTCGCCACAATAACTGGGAATACTTTTTAATCTGTTTGTGACCAGCCAGGGGGAAATAAAATTACAGTCATTCGCAAAGTTTATTGAAGATTTAATTAAAAACTGCTATGTGTTGACATAAGAAAATACATTTCAAACCTTTTTTGCCAGAAGAAAAGCTGCAAAGGAACATTCTTAGTCATCTAACAGCACAAACGTCAGTGAACATTAAAATAGCATGCTATGTGCCAATATTTATGAAAGAATAAGCTGTAATAATGCTGAAATAATCTTGTTTTCTTGGGTTGAGGAAGTCTGCTATGATCCCAGGCAAGCCCTCATTTATGAACAGCTTGGCTCAGTATTACTGACAAAGACAAGAATCCAGAAAGACATCATCAACATATTGTTTTTTTCTATTGAATAAAGTAAATCAGAAGTGGGTGTTTCAAACTGCAAAGATTATTGACGTAATACCATGAAAGTTTGTCCATGGTATGCTGAACGTTTTGGAAACAGTCTCAAAGTTTCTCCTCTGCCACAACCAAGCCTCCTAAACCACTCGGAATCCCTCGGAAAACATCCAACTCAGGGGTGTCCAAGTCAAGTTGTTTAGAGCTACTATCCTGTATTTCTCTTCCAATACACCTGAAGTGACTGCCAAACACACAAGGCTTTGATTCAAGTCTGTTTTTTAGATTTTGATGGAGTTTACCATCTGAGTGTGATCAGAATCCAGTCACATGTATTTGGTTGGACCTCATCTGCTCTGTTTTTTTTTCTCCAGCGAACTGACAGGCCAAGACCCTCAGATAACTGCATTGATTAGCCGTTATCTCGTTCTGGTCAGTGTTATGACAAGTACACTGCGTGTCAACGCTCTGGTGCCTCAGTCATGCATGAGAGAAAGCTGTACAGAGACTGCAGCTCTGTTGATCACAGATTAAATGCTCTGTGATTTAAGTTGCTGTATGGTGACCGATGAGCTTTGCTTAAAAACAATTGAGGTTTGCTGATGCTGGTGGTACAGATGTCCCGACGGACAAGGTCATTGCACATAAGAAATCCGGGCCTACTTTATTCAGATCTAAAATAGACAAATGAAACTTAAGTGGGTGGAAAATATTAAACCCGAGAACTGAAAGTGTCCCCAAACACTAGTGAGGGATAAAAATAATCTTTGTCCTATCTGAAAAATATTGGTAGTGAACTAAAATAGTCTTCAGTTGCCACTCTACAATTAACAGTGACATATTGCATTGATTGGTTAGATTTAAATTTCTTCTTAAGCTAGCTAGCTTTTAAAAGGTTTACATCTTTATCTAGTGTGGTTCTCATTAAGTGATATTGTCCTCCAAAAGACAAAAATGCACTTTTTAAAAAAAAATCTAGGATAGACTTGATATACAGGTTAGTATTTCAGTTTTATGATTAATGATTTACCCAAGGATATAGATGTTGCTCTGATACTCTCTGTGATGCTGTAAGAACAACAAAAAACTGTGTGTATATTCTCCAGGTCACAGAAGATTAAATGATATTTCAGACAACAGTGAGCGTCCAACTGCGTGTCAATAGCCCGTGTTTGTTCTTCTGCACCATCAACACTACCGTGACCCCAAACACAGAGTTGTGATAACTTGACTGGAATGCTCAGAGTTTCCACATGAGGGTGAACTGGAACTGAGTCAGAATTCACTGCCCACCATCTCTGCTGGACCTCACTAATGCTCGATCGGCAGAGGATGAGCAGACTGAATCTTCAGCAGATTTGACATCAGACAGGCCAGAGAAAAGCTGTAGCTTTCACAGCGTCCACATTATATATGTCTTTTCTACATTTTGTGGTTAGATACACAGCTCCGGCTGATTTAATGATGGCAGCAGAATACATAAAAACAAAGCTAAAGAGAAATACAGCAGTTCTTAAAGGTTATTAGCATCTGACCTGTGCACCTTTACCTTCCCTAAAGCTTCGTCCAAGGCCTCCACTGTGGACTTCCTTTCACAAAGAGGATTACAGTACCAGCTGGGAGTGTCGGTCATTTAAGGACAGATTAAACTGGACATTATCACTGAAGGAGGAGGAATAAAGAGAGACTGCGGCTGCTGCTGCCGCTCAAGGGCTTAATTTGTTCTGAGGCGTCTTACATGTAAGGACATATTATAAATCTTGCTAATGAGAAGAGCAACGAGGCAGAAGTAAGACGGGAACAAAGAATGAAGGGGAAGATAGGAGGGAACAATAGGACGTAAAAGGAACTTCAAACGAAAGTGAAGGAGGGGATAACGGAAGAAAATGTGATGAAAAAGAAAGAAGACATCCATCCATCTACTGTTTTCTGATTGCTGAAGCTGAAGTAGGCACCCAAACTAGGCCCAGGCCAGAGGGAATCACAGAAAGATGATTCCAAGGTACCAGAACTACACTGGCTTATTCTCTGGAGAGCCTTAACCTTGGTGTGGTTACAGATTTTGGATATTCCCAGGATCATCAGCGCTGTGTTGTTTGGAGCTTTCACCCTTATTTGAATCTCCTAGTGCAAAGTAGCATTAGTGGACAGGCCGTAGAAATTGAAAGAATGTATAAAGAACAGAAACTAATGAAAACATAAGACCATCAACCCAAGATCAGTTCAGTGTAGAGACAAAAATATTTTTTTTATGTCACTGAAACATTATCTGAAGACATTCTGTTAACTGAACACATTCTGTTAACTGAACACCTGTTTCCATGTTCACATCAATGCAAGTATTATGAGAAGTAGTCTTACATTTTCTAAATTCAGAGCTCAAACAAAGTTTATGTTTAATTATATAAAATTGTTAACATTTTAGATATCTGCTTGGTTGTTGCACAAAAAGCACATATAGATATTACACTTAATCTTTCTAATAGTTCAATAGTTTATTGTAAATCCACCTTTTCTCTGTCTGGAGTTAAATGCCAGGAGGAAAGACACATCCACATTTTTTTCTCCGAAGAGTTTTTGCGGCGCTAGTGGCTCGTATTTTTTCGACAGTACGCAGACAGGAAGGAGGGTGAGGAGAGGGGGGAAGACATGCAGCAAAGGTCGTCGGGACCGGGAGTCGAACCCGCGACGCCCGCGTCGAGGACAAAGGCCTCCAAACGTGGGGCGTGCTAACCCCCTGCGCCACCACAGCACGCCCCATCCACATCCACATTTTAATATCTGTGCTGCAGGAACATTTTGTGTCATTTGATCTTTTATTGAAACATGTCTAAATCATCTCTTAGTACAGCTGTGGGAAAAAAAAGAAGATTTTCAGCACACATCTAATCTACCTGAACACCGAAACACGCCGAAACACACAAGTCTCACCGACTGCACTTTAACATAAGATATCCATTACTTCTTAACCGCTGCTGACAGTTCAGCCCACATACTGCACCTTGGATAAACTTTACACACCCACCCACCCCTACACACAAACACTGCTGCATCTGCAAACACAGCCTGCTGAGCTCAGAGAGTTAATCATCTAGAAATTAATTAAATGCAATAAAGCAGAACAGATTGAATAGAGCAAAAAAAAAAAGAATAGCCATTAACTGATAAAGCTTGTCTGATCAATGAGTGAGGGAACCTAGATGACATTTTGTGTTTCCTAAGGCTCACCATGGTGAGAATTAATTGTATTAATAAACATTCGATTGACTAATATTAATTTGAAGTAATCTTACGATGCAAAATAAGCCTCTCTACTGTGGAAGGTGCCAACTCTGAACCTGCCAACACTAAGTTTTCACTGCAGTAAGTCAAATGTGACAGAAAACTAAATTTTCCTACCAATAAAGTTTTGACTATGAGGAAGGCAACCTGTCTAATTTTAAGTAAATTTTTAAGTCTTTTAAGTAAACTAACCACTTCTAAGTCTCACTCTCCAGTTTGTAATTCAGATAATATCAAAATCTTTACCCCTTTGTTTTCTTCTGATTGAGAAATTACCTCTATCCCAATATTGTGTTTCTTACCAAACTTTTGCACATAAATGCGACTAATTGATCACTTTATAACTTTCACAGGATAAAAATGTGAACAAAGTGATAAAAAATTATTTAATGCCCTTCAAACAACAAAATGTCAAACCCTGTTCTTCCTGATGATGAATGAAAATAACGTCTAAATGTTTGGAAGGAACATGTTTTTATGCCTTCCGCTTCACTGAAAGTCATGGTATTGTCATACCTGAAAGCAATGCAAATTTACATTTAACAAGAGTAGTATGTGCCATCTACACTAAAGAGATTCATAGATATTTTTAATGTTTTATTTGACCAGTTACGTATTGAATATTCACGTGTAGAGGTCCAACATGAAGTGAAAGAAATAACATTCAGGAATGTAGAGTTCAAACAACTCTTCCCACACTTAAACTGGTGAAGAGAAATGGCTCAGTAATGCAGAGGAAAAAAGTACTGAAGAAGACGGATGAAAGGGATGAGGAGCAAAAGATAATCAGAGGAGGGCAGTGATGAGGAGACGGGCCTTTCGACAGAACAAAAAGACTAATTTGAAGAGTGGCAACCGAAAGCTCGAGGGTCCAACTTTGAAAAGTTCAACAATAATCAGAGGTTTAAAAATTGACTGACGGGCTCCGGAGATGATGATTTAACATTTAAAGCCCGAGATCTATTTCTGTACGAGACCGACCGAGAATACTCCTGTTCCACAGCTCTGTTCTTATACCAGATATCTACTCTTTGAAATACTAAATAGCTGACAGACTGGAGACACTGTAAAACTTATTAAAGAAGGACCAGTTGTCTGATAAGAGCAAACCAATATAACGGCCTAGTAGCACAACTGTGGTGGGAGATTAGATGGAGTGTGAAAGTGTTCTGACTCCGTGTGTGCCAAGTCGATATAGAACAGGGGGTTTTGAAGTTGAACCATTAAAGTAATGACTCTGAACTTTTAAAGAGTACATCCCACACCCTAGTTTGAAAGTAGATGGCGAGTGGGGACAGTATTGTTCAATTTCTTTTATGAAGTACATTATAGCATCGCTTTTCTACACATCTGATTCACTGCATCTCCAGGTAAGCCAGGCTGAATCTTAGGGCATCTGTGAAAATTCACTCAACTTGGTATTTTGAAAGGTTTAAGTGTATGACATGGCATGGGGGGGTTGACCTACTCTCTAAATAATAACCATGTGTCCACTTACAGGCACTCAAAGTCCATCTACCAGGCGATCATTGATATGAACAAAGACAAAAACAAGATGGTGATGCCACTAGCAAAATAACTTGAAGACTAGTATATTCCAACAAGTTGTTTTTTTTAAGTTCTGGTTTCAAACTCATCAATTTGTAATCTGAAATGGAATAAGACATAAAAAAGGATTCACATAAATTAGAGCTGTGGGATCCAGTAATGGTCTTGAGTTTATTAATGATGAGTGGAAGCACAGCATTGACTGACAGCAGCGTGCGCTCTCCCAGCAGACCCAGCACAAATGTGATTATCCCGGGATAATGCCGTTTCCTCTCAGAATAGACCCTAACTGTCTCAGAGGGGAAGGATGAGATTTAATTAGTCTCTACCGCTGATTTCAACTGGAGAACAATCGCACCTTCGCATGCAAAACGTTGGTTACAAATCGGGCAGGAGTGAAGAACCAAGCAGAAGGTGAAGGAGGATAAAAGAGACTGTGGAGCCACAGCAAATATAGCAGAGAATCTTTTGTATCCGTGAGCCACATCAGCGCTTCCATTCTGAGCACAATTTTTTTCAATATTTTCATAAACAGTCAAACACAGCTGACCTGCTCAGCGATGTTTGAATATCGACTTTGAAACCATTTCTGCAAGTCAGAGACGAACTGACAGCTCCACTGCAACACTGAGCTCTATTTTTAGACGGCAGTGTAGTTATTAACCTGATGAAGGGCGTTACATCCTAACATTACTGTATCTCTGCTATGCAGGTTGGCTCAAAGAAAGCTATTACGGTGAAATTTGAGGAGCTTTTCTAGTGTTTATGTTTCAAAGCAAACCTGCAAGTACATTTTGATTCTGTTTGAACTACTTCACGTTTTTGTTCTGGGATGCGCTCTCCATCTTCATTTCTCTTACAACCGGCTCTGCTTAAGAATGACCAGTGGAGCCCTCTTCTGGATGCCAGTCAAACTACAACACTGAAAGAAGGCGTAAGCGGACGTTTTTAGTAAATCCAGTGGAACTAATTTTATCACAATAAACAATCAACAATTAATTGGAAGCCAGTTAATTTTTTTGCACCTCACATTCCTATCAATACCTCAACTTGTTTATAGATTTATCAGATTTTAGATTTTCTCAGATTGTGCAGGAGCCCTATTTTTTTATGGTTGCATAATTTCAGAGCGACAAAAGCATGTGTAGATAGTTTATAACAGAATGACTGAGTGCACAGAGCAGAATAACAGCAAGAAAAATGATGACCACTGCTGACTGAAACACAGCTCACTGTTTAAACTACTCAGAGTTACTGAGTCAAAAAAACCAGCTACCTCATATATTCAACATGAATCCAGAGATTCCTCCTTTAATCCAGTTTGCAGATAACACTGGTTAACATCATCTTATGCTTTTCTTTGGAATGTTTATCGTTTTTTGTGTGTTTTGATTTTCTTGGAACAGGTTGACATGCAAGTTTAAATAGATCACATGAAGTTGAATTCAAATATCCTAAAGTCAAAATGTCTTTGGAAGACTGTAATTGAAGTAATTACCTGAAAAGACCATAAAAATGTGTCTTCAAACTCTCTGTTCTGCACTGACGAAGCTGAGCCCGACAGATTCGGAGGATTTAAAAGAAGTTTAATAAAATACAAAGCGAGCGTCTTTTGATGTCAAAGCTGTTTAAGAAACAAATAACTCTCTTTAGGGGAGCTGTCATCGACACGGTGAAAATGAGAACGTAATGGTGTTTTATTTGTCGTCCATAACTTCATTTAAGTTGCTGCGTGCTGAACATCAATGATTAATTTATAATATACAAACTAATCGCTCAGCTCTCTGCTCATACGTTATGTTGAAGCAGAGAGACCAAACAAAGAAAGAGAGATAGGAAATATAAATCAGAGCAGCAGCAATTTATATAATTTATTTCATCTGAATTGTAGGAAATAAATAGGACATTTAGGTGTTATGAAACATCTGCACTATTCGGAAGCACCAAGGTTTGTTTGATCCACAATTTTCTTAAAGTAACCTGAATACAGAAGCTCATCTAGGTTTTACAATACTCTGCAGGGATTTAGGCAGAATGCAAGCATGCAGATCTTCTTTCAATACAATTCAAAGCAGGTAACTAAGCTGAAGGAAAACCTTCATACCGGATAATCTGCCTGTACTGTCAGCAATTTTTTACAATAATATGCTTGGATTGGTACGGTTAGGATATTTGGGACACATCCTTTTTCAATTTGCAAACACCTCTTTGTACCCGACTTAATCTTTCCATGCAGGGCTTGACCTACAGCTCATCCACAGAGGGCGTCTGAGAAGCATCTCAGAGATAATCAGATCAACATGAAGTACAGAAAAACAACTAAAAAAGCTGTTTTTCTATGACATAAAGACAGCTTCTGAGTACAACAGCTCTAGGACAGCCTGTCGTAGAGCTGGACAATATTAAGAAAACATGAAATTCCAATATTAGCATCCGTCCTTTCCCCATCACTCTGTGTAAGTTTCAGCATCTATGCTACAATATTCTACATCAGGTGTGGCCAGGAAAAAGTCCACAAAACTGGCCAAGTATATCACTGGCATGCAGAGGGTTAATGTTTGGCACTTTGAAATATTGAAGCTTATTGAATATCACATCCAAGGGGACCTTAGTAATCGCAATAATGCACACAGAATTCACAACCTTTCCCTTTAAACATTTGGTTATATTACAAACTTACTTAAAAATAGAACTGAGGATAGTTCTTAAACTACCAAAAAAAAATTATTCTTTTTGTACTTTTTTAAGAATATAAACACTTAAAGCAGAAGTGATGCAAAAGAAATTCCAGAACTTATCCTACGACACTCCACTGAACAATCTGATCTGGGGATGAATGATCTTAAAATCCTGGATTAACTGGCACTAAAAAAAAGTTTAACATCTTTCTACAAAAGCTATTGTTCAGGATTGCATGTTGTATGCAGATCATTCAATGAAAATATTCAAATCTATTCCAGAATAGGTCTAACGTCACAAAAAAGTGAAAGCCTCACATACCAGAAATCCTTCTGTCCATCATTTAGTGTAAAGAGCCTCTTCCTGAACACCCCAGACAGGAAGAATACCACACCAAGTGCTAGCATGACTGCGCCTAGATTACGAACTCCACTCTTGTGTAGGTGATACATTCAAACACTTCAGTTAAAAAAGAAAGCAAACCTCTCAGGAAACACAGTAGTGAAGCTTCATCAGGTCCACAAAAGATCTACTTCATTTCATCAAAAAGGCCAAATTCACACCACTCCTCTCCAACACCAGACACTTCAGTTTCCAAGGGATATTAAGAAAATTTACTTTTTCAATGCATAAAAAAGGGAAAATGTAACACAAAGGCAGCACAACAGAAGACCAGAACTCAAAGATCAACATTCTCTTTGAAGAAAATTAGTTTTCTGAGCATTTACAAGATGCTCAGAGATATTTATGAGATATTTACGAGATCATCTCAAGGTCAGATGTTTGCTTATGTTGGAGAGAGGACTCCGATGTTCAATATTATGATGCCACAAATCAATTCTGAGATATGCCGAGGATGAGTGAAAACAGGCTGAATTGAAGGTTATGAGCTGATTTCCTCCTGGTTTGTATTTCAAGGCTGGCAGCTCGGTTCATCGCCGTATGAAGCAGATTGATGGATTTTTGGTTGCAGCTCCAAACAGGAGAGGTGTGAGAACAGACTACAGCAGAGGCCGTCTTTGGCAGAAAAACAGGGCATTAATCAGTCTTCTCTAAAAAAAAAAAAAAACCCTGCAAGTTGTAGCAGTTGCCCCAAAGTTTTCTGGGTATTTACAGCCTTGAGCGTTTGCTAGGAGGAACACATGTCTGTTGATTGTTACTGGTGGATGATCTTTAACTCAGAATGCAACTGCTTGTGCTGCACCTTCAGTCTTCAGTGCTCGGTGTAAGCAGGTCGAGCAGACCTTACCTTTATGTTTGAAAAATGGTTACCTGAAGGAGAGCCCAGCAAAGAGCATGTATACAGAACGCCAACAGCAGGAATGTGCACATTCAGATAGACAGCCCTTCTGACAAACAAGACTCTGCAGAGCCAGAGGCAAACACTCAGCCTGCCTGTTATAATATCCAGCTCTATCAGGTTAGAGCAGGAATCAGATAATGACTTCTATCAAACAGCCCTCCAGAGCCGAATAAAACTTCCTGGTTTTCCTCCCACAGCAGAACACAGAGCTGTGTGTGTCGGCGTGTGTGTGCATGTCCAGGTACCAGCGGCCTGGTACCTGGACATGGCTGGTACCTCTTCAGTAGGGGAGATTTACAGCCGAGTGTCGTTTTCCTGGGTCTATATGTTGCAGCGTTTGTATGCGTTCTGTATCTGTGACTTGACAGAACTTCATCCTTCATGATCCAACACCCTGAGATGTTTCTGCTGCTACTCATAAATCATTCCAGCAGGACCACAGACTGAATATGTGTGTGTGTGTGTGTGTGTGTGTGTGTGTGTGTGTGTGTGTGTGTGTGTGTGTGTGTGTGTGTGTGTGTGTGTGTGTGTGTGTGTGTGTGTGTGTGTATGATGGGATGAGAGACAGAATGAACCAACACCGTACCCTGCACCATCGCTCCCAACACAAGCAGTGTCTGCTACAACAACAACCTGTTTTGTGCAGGATGCGGCAACGGAGAGCATTGTGGATATAAACTGTTGTGACATCCTTTGACATTTCAGTTAAGACTCTTGGAAGCGAGAGGAAAAATAAATTTAAAAAATCGGACTGCTTTCTGTCACGGCTAAGGTGTCTAAAGACGAGTGTCCTGGACTGTAAGGAGGGATTTGAGTCCAGTATTTCACGGGAACATAAAGTTAGATCCTGTTTTATTTGTTGTTGTTGTTGAGGAAGAAGAATGAATTACACCTAAAAATAAAAAATATGTAATACAGAACTTTATTCTGAGGAACTTTATTCATCCATCCATTTTCTAAGACCCTTGTCCCTTAGAGGGGTCAGGAGAGGTGCTGGTGTCTATCTGCAGCTAACGTTCCGGGCGAGAGGCGGGGTCACCCTGGACAAGTCACCAGTCTGTCGCAAGGAACTTTATTCTCCAACACAATTACATTGCTTTGCTAAGCGTATCTATACGCTTAGCAAAGCGTATAGATACGCTTAGCTAATGTATCTATACCCCTTTAAATTTTCCACATTTTCTCACATTGCAATCACAATCACACAGTATTTTTTTTTAGGGATTTTTGTGTGAAAAATCAGTTGGGTTTTGCATTACAAATGGGGGAACATGATACATAGTTTTTAACACATCATCCCTAAATAAAACATGGGACAGTGTGTTGAGTAGTCAGCTATTTATTAAAACAGTTCAACTCTGAGTAATCTAAATTCAGCTTAAATGCAGCCACAGAGAACGCTAGTGAGCAAAGAGCATCTTGTAGATCGAGAAACACAGCAGACAGGTCAAATAGAAAGTTAGAAAGATAGAAAGAAATCGCTTTTGCATTTTCCACAAGGGATGTAGGGAAAGCTGGCAACATGTGGGAGTTAGAAATTTTGGCCTATGAAAAATGTTGCGTATTGAAAAATAAATAATTGCAACCCTGAATGCACCATCATGCCACAGCATGATGGCAGCATCATGCTGTGGCTTATGCAGAAAAAGGGAAGAATTAATGCAGCTAAATAGAAGCCAGGGTTAACCAAATGAAGACCTTAAGAGTCACTGTCCTGCAACTTTTGGATTCCTCCCTGCTCCTCTATCTCTGGGTGAAATGAATGGCTCTTTATCAGGTCTCTGCAGAACCTGAGAACATGCTGAGGAGGTAATTCAGCCATTTGATTGATTGTCCTCTACAAATTGCTGTCTCAGGAGGGCTGCGCACAAATGCACACCACAGATTTTTTATTTTATTTTTTTTTTGTGTGGAAGAAAATCAAGACGACTTTGCTTCAGTTTCTCCTTCCTAGTCACAGACTACTTTGAGCCGATCTATCAGATAAAATCTAATAAAACCCACTGATGTTTGTGACTTTGTGCTAACTGTACATTAGCACAACTCGGCCAATTCTCCCTCCATCCTGCTGAGGCTCAACATGAAACAGGGCAGATTTCCAGCTGCACATTCTCACGTCAGGGTAACTTTCATCATTTGAAACTTTCATCCATTTCTTCAGAATTTCATGGATTTGCATTAAAATTGATGCAACACAGTTTTACACTAATATACCTAATCTGTCCTGGTACTGTTTAAGTGATTACTGTTGTTTTCGCTCAGTGATAACTTGAAAAAAAAAAACTTGATTTTTTTCCCCCAGCTGTTTTAGACATCATAACTTCTCAGATTATATAGAAGGACTTTAGAGTCACTTAGAGCAGCAGTTAATCAGCGTTTAAACAAAACACACTCTTCAGAGGAGACTCTGCTCTCCAATTCCTGCTGTCCCGATAAAAGAAAGAGTCAATATTAAGTCTCCAAACAGTGAACTTCGTTTAAGTTCTATGGATTTTGGAAGAGCAATCAGCAGAATTTTCTGGTCTGTCGCGAGTCTGTTCAAGTGATTCAACAACAGAATGAAATGAGCTCTGCAGTGGGGATCCGACAGCAGCTTCGGGAAGAAATTTTTTTTTCATTCCCATTATTTATTATATGCACATTTGAAAGAATTCAGGGCTTTTTGTTGCCGTTCAGTGATGATATTAGAAAGTGGTTAAACTGACTTGGACTTGGCTGATTTCTCAGCAGCAGTTAGTTCCTATACCCAGCTGTTCACATGATGGGTCTGTTTCAGGGGAGGGTCTATCAGGATGGATGGCTTTTAAAAATGAAGCCGAAAATGTACAGGCAGCCAGCTGAGAGGAGATTAACGTGCTCATATTCACAAAGAGGTTACTTGAGGTTATTCTGGGTTTAGGTTCTGGCCCAGTTGGGCACATTTCAAGTATGTACATAGGTCAAACAGGGGAATGTTATAGGATGGCGATGAATCGTGTCACAACAAAAATCTATTTATAAGTACATCATATCCCTTTAAATCATAAAAGAATCATGAAGTTCATAAATATTCCCGCCTCTCGCATCTACCAACATTAATATTACACATTGATGTTGCACGAGTTAGGGAGTGCTCAACCAGCTGGGTTCAAAGGTAAAATTTAACATCTAAAATACATAATTGCATGAAGTGCTCACCCTGAGCTCTCTCCTGGTTTTGAAGCTGCTTGTTTCCATCTCAACACTGGTTATAGTTCTGCTCCACGATATGCTAATGAATTTCTCAAGGGGACAAGTGTGTGTGCGTGTGGGGGTGTGTGCGTTGGTGTGTAAGTTTTCTGCAAACGTCAGCAAAGTCAGTCAATGCTAATGGACAACATCATCACAGTTAAGTGTGATTGGATAAGGGTTGAGGCCGAGTGTATGTGTGTGGGAGTGTGTGCGCTTGTGTAATAAACCAGAAGCCTGGTAGAAAGGAACTCATGCAGCCTCCCTCCCTGAATCCTTAATGAGCTGTTGTGCTCTGGGAGGCTGCAGATTGAGGCTGTGTTGGTATTTTAAAACACTTCTACAGAATCAAGAACACGTTTTCTCCCTTTGCTAATAAAAACCGCCTTTTAGTCGACTTAAGTTTTTTTCCAAGCCACCGGAAACAGAGGCTCAGCAGCAGAAATAAAAGATCTGATGGAAGTTCAAACACTGGAATCGACAAATATATTTATCCTGTAATCAATCATGTTATCAGGGCTCGGCAGCGTGTGCCTCTAGTGGTGATCCACAGGAACTGCTGAGACTTAAGTGACTGGCTCGACCTGCTTTCATCATCACCTTTATATAGCCAGTGTAGTTTCAATAAGTCATGCATTGAATAAACACATTTAAGAAGTGGATTCAATAATAATGATGCCTTAAACCATAAATTTATGGTTTTACCCAGCAACTAGTTTTTGCTGGATAGCATGACATGAAAGTAATAAAAAAAAATCAGCAGACATTTCAGATGACTGCCTTTTAATTTTTAACCACAGCTCCACATCTACTGCTCTTCCATTTATCCGGTCTGTCTGAATATTTTGAAACCACTCCACAGAAAACACAAGTCAGTATGAGAATGAGACAAAGTGATAATTTCACGTTAAAAAGTCAGTTTTGTATCATTTGCATTAAAAAAAATGATAACACTGCATTGCTCTGTGCTTCACGTAGACCCAGGAAACTACAAGCTGAAAGATTGTAAAATTACTTTTTTGAATTTATTTATTTTTATTATGTAAAAAGGACTTTACAGAAATCAAAATCAGGGACTGTTAAAATCTTGTTGTACATAACCAAGCTGTCCTGTTGGCTTGTTCCCTCCCTCTTGTGGCCATTCTCCCTGCCTGGTTGAACTTTGACTGCAGTAATCTATTATGCTGTGGGATGCATTTAAGATCTCTGTGGCTGCAGCATCGTCTCTAGCATCTTCAGTGCTCAGACGTCTTTCTGATCTCTACTTCCTCTAAAATCTTTTCTCCCACTAATTACTGATTTAAGTACCAATTTGTGTATTTTATTCCAGTCTGGGCATCTGGTTAATTTAGGCAAAATTGTTTTGTCTTGTATATAGTCATATTTTCAAGCCTCCTAACATTGTTAATTATGGTGACACTTGCTTACATCTTGCAAAAAACATAACATTTAAGGTTAAAATATTATTAATATAAGAACTTGTTCAGTAGAAATATGGACTTAATGAAAATTATATTTTAGTACCTTCTTAGACTATTTTCTGACAAGTCTCATTAGAAAACAAATTCTAATTTTGCGAAGTGCTGAATCAGTGTTTTTAATGATAACCCAAGGTTGACACACATGGTTG
This sequence comes from Xiphophorus couchianus, assembly GCF_001444195.1. Lineage (NCBI taxonomy): Eukaryota > Metazoa > Chordata > Actinopteri > Cyprinodontiformes > Poeciliidae > Xiphophorus > Xiphophorus couchianus. The sequence goes on along the minus strand of NC_040237.1, from coordinate 12,304,618 downwards.
GCTGTCAAATTCTATACGAAACTATTAGTAGATGTTCTTAGACCTACTAAAGTATCAAACACAAGAACATTGCTGCTTTGGAAAACATTTAAATTTGCTGGACAGCATAAAAATTACCAGAAAAGAAACCAAGAAGCTCTTCCTAAACGAGTTGTCACCCCCCCCCTTCTCAAAACTCAAGTTTTCAAGCTTTTGGCAGGAAATGTATTCTGAATATTTAACTAAGTATACAATATTAATGGGGCCCAGAGGCTGTAGATCTGCTAGCACAGATCTGAACCACCTCCTGCTGTTCCTTCTCTCATTTCGAGTCACCGAAAAGGCCTGAAACGCCCGTGTAAATCGGACCGTCATGACTCCGTCCATTTCATCCCTGCTGCTGCAAAAACGGCCAACACCCCGGGGTGCACTGACAAGTTGGTCCGTCTTCATCATCCTTCACAACATTTTAATTCAGCATTACAGAAAAAAACCCAACAAACTTCCAGAGATGTTATGTGTTATTTAATAGTGAGGGGGGAATGCAGTGGGAGATCCAAGAAAATTAAGAAGCAGAAATAGGGGCATAAAATGCTGGGAATAAACCTTTTAAGGATTATTATTTTCTAGTTGTGAACCTTTGACTGAAACCTGAAAATCCTCAAAATATGATTCCTGAAACTACTGTACATTGGTAGTGCTCATGCAGGCAGTTAGTTTTTGTCCTTCTTTATGAAGCAGATTTTTGTGCATGTTTGTGTGCTTATATTTTATGTAAAAAAAAAATCACTACAACACAAGATCAATGAATCCAAGTGAATAAATGTTTATTGGTAGTTCAGCAGACTGTTGCAGAGGAAGGAAAAACGCATATAGTGCTTATGTGTTGATATTCATTGTGAAGAACCACTTAGACAATATCTGCTCTATGTCAAATGGAAATTCTCTTTTTGACAAACTCTTGGTTTCAGCAGCTGCTGTCAGTTTGGGGGAAAGTGACTGACAGATGCTTAACGGTGTCGTGACAGATCCTCTCTAACTGTACAGAGTGAAAAAAAAAGGCAGTTTAATTTTTCAGAAGAGGCTCCAGAACCTCAGATCAGGAGAGCTGTAAGAGATAGACAAAAAGCTCGAGTCTATGGATTCAGAATTTGCTCAGCAAGCTATTAAACTCAGAACAGTACAAGTCATTTCTTTACAATGAAGGAAAATTAATTACTTCATCAAACAAACCGGATTTCGTTGAGCAGAGTTTCTTTGTCTCTGATTTAGTCTCTGCTGGTGCTGTTTTCAGTCTGACGACTAATTGCTGCTCTGAATAATCAGCGTTTCAGTGTCACTTCAGTCATTTATCCCCTCCTCCCATCTCTCCACCTTCGCTGCTCTAAAATGGTTTTGAAACTGCAGTCACTGTGGTGAGTGACAGTTCAGACAGACACTGCGGGCCAACTTATAATACACTTACACGCTGTAATGTGCTTTGACACACACACTCTGCTAATAGCAGAGAGATGCGCACTGCTTTGATTTTCCGCTGCTGTTTGTTCGCTGCACCGGCGCACACACAAACACGCCCGGGTGTTTGTGAAAGCCGATTATTTACAACTTGAAATGTTCCCACGTATAATTTGTTGCACTGTGCATGCGTGCACGGCCTCTGCGGTCACTCCTTGTGTGATGCAGGTTGCCATGGAGACGCAGTGGATTTATCTCTGGCTGTGCTGTTTATGGTTAATTCTGCTAACTTGGCGTAGCAGAAAGATGCAAAAGGAAGGAGAGGAAGAGGGAGAGGACCGTCGCACAGAATGAGAAGAAAGAGGAACGCTGAGCTGGAGAGAAAAGAAAAGATTTGGAGAGAAAGCTGAAGGAATGATGTCAACCTGTGCATAGGTCTACAAGAGTACCAAAGTTATTGCTTATTTTCCCTAGCTGATATGAGCTGCACCAAAAAAAGATTTACATCCTCCAACTGCAAACTGCTCAGGCATTTTGGCACTTTTCTCAAAATCCATCTGCATCTAAAATGTTTCCAGCATTTCTTTTTATGTGCATTTCAGATTCACATGATTCACCTTAATATGTTTTTTAAAAGTGCATGAAAATACACCAAAGTATTAATATAAACTAGTATTAATATACAAAGTATGGAAATGAATCCAGTAACACAACTAAGTTTTCCACCGTGACAAATGTGCTTTTATGAACATTTTAAAATCGATAGTGAGGCGTTCGTGACCTACAAGCAACACATTGATGGCAAAAGTCTTTGCTGTCCCAAAACTTTCAAAAGGTTTAACTACTGCTGTTAATTACCAAATCTGTTTGCATAATTTCTGACAGAAGTACAAGAACAAATCTGATAGCTGCTGTATATTGAATTAATGGATATGTTGTGGGTTAGCTGCAGTCTATATTTCTCTAGGATATATACAGTATATCCTATATATATCCTATCCCAGTGCACCCATCTGTAAAACCACCTTTATTCTCGTAAAGGTTAACTGCCTTTACAATAGCCACAGTGAAATAACCATAGCCACCTTTTGAAAGAAGACAGGAAAACATGTTTTAAAATTCCTCCACAACAGGGAGTAAAACAATGTTTGGAGGCTCAGATGTGTCCATTATGCAGCTGTGTCTGGTAAAATCAGATTTTAACAATGATAAACTGTTAAAGTTGAATATTAAATTATCTTCAACTTTGATTTCTTTGCAAAGATTTTGACCAAAAGCTTAGCTACAAATTGTTTTCACCATACAAGTAATGAAGACAGACCTAAAAAAGTCCATTAAAGTTGACTTTCTACAGTAATTAATTAAACAAATCCAAAACCAACAACATGGCAATAGAAACAATTTTGAGTAAAACTTCCAAAAGGTGATGTTCAACTAACAACATTTCTTATTATTGTGTGATTTTCTTCAGGCATATTGAGTTAAAGTTATAAAACTCTGGCTAGCGTGCTTCGCGATTTGTCTGGTACCTGGTAATGAAAGCAATCAAAAAGCCTGAACTGACGCTACTATCCATATGCTCCATTGATGCCTAAACTAAAATGTTTTTGAAAACATTTACCACCTGATAAATGTTAAAATTAGTATCCTCTACAAAGCTCAGTTACGGTGTAGCATGAATGCAGGAGTGGCAGATAAGCAGCTCTCAGCCGGCAGTGGTTTGATACATAATAGCTCTGATGTGCTGCGAAGCCCTAAATATTAATTAGACCTTCATGCCTCTATGGTTTTTGCAATTATTGTTGACTTTTAAAAGAAAGGATTGATTCTCCGCACCAAGTAAATGGTAGTCTGCAGCCACAACGTATCTGTTATACCAGGGTCCATTTCTCACATACAAAAAAAAAACTAAACTAAACAAAAAAATTACCTCTAGGTTTCTGTCACTAAGTATCCAAACTAGAGGAGGAGAGCAAAGTGTAAACATCTCTGAGCCAGAAAGACGAGAGTAGAAATGTAATGGAAAACTTTAAAACCAGACACGAAGAACTACAAATACATTATGTATAAACAGAACTCTGCTGAATTTCTCACTGAAACAGCATTCCCTGCAGAAACAATCTGTTGTTAAATTGAGACAAACAGGCAGATGGAGCTTCTTGAATCATCATAAACTAGTTCAAAGTTAGGAAAATGTCAATCAGGGACAACAACAACAGATGGATCAGCATAGTAGGCCTGAATGCTTCACCCACTCCCTTACGACAAGCTTTAGAAGAAAATTGAGTCAAGTTTCACAAAGTATTTTATAAATAGAATAGGGAGCAGTGGAACGCCTGCATTTCGAGCGTCTTTGCCTACAACGATGATGAAACAAAAAAAAAAGTGAAGCAGATCTAAAAACTTGAAATTAGGTTAGTTTATATTATTTTTAGTATGCGTAAGAAATCAAAAATTGTCAGGAAGCACAGACATGCAGGAAGTTATTTAAAATGAAGTCTGTTCAGATATCTTTGTGGTTCATTCAGACTGCAAGAGAGCAAAAGAGAGCAAGACTTTGAGCGGAAAATAGGAAGGCAAAACGGGAGAGTTGCTCTGTTCTGTCATGAAGTCTTAAACTCTTAAGAATCCTTATTTTCTAGAATACAAAAACACAGCTGTTTATATGAAGCTAACAGCTAATGTAAAGTGTTGTAAATAGCAAAAATGGCAACTACATATTAATTAACTTTGTGGCATGACATCACCTCAGACCCCATCACCGATAACTTATGACAGCTGAAGGCAGACTAGACAGATTTTGCGTGCTGTGTGAAAACCAGATCAGCTAAAACTGGTGTCTGCATGTCAACATCTTACACAAAATTATAAATCAGCCACAAGCTTCTGATTGGAGTGTCTTTAATGTCAAGCAATTAAAGTGAAAGTGTCAGATGAGTCAAAATTCAAATAATTAAACCTCCATGACAAACTGTCACAAACATCCCTACTGACTCAGGATGACTGACATTAAAAAACATGGTTGCTAAATTCTTTTTTCTCTCTCTCCAAGGCTAAAAGGAGCGGTAACGATTCAGTGATTCTAATAAAAGTCAAACTTTATAATAAAATGTTGCAACCCTGGCATTAAATAAAATTAAATAAATATTTTTACAGATCCCATCTGGGACGATAGTTGTTTATTAATCCAACTATCGTCATCGCGCTGAAAGTGATGTCCCAAATTAGATCATCCTCCTAGTGATCTCCTCCATATCCCCTCAAAACTATGTCCATCACCATGGTAACGGGCTAAATAGGGAGGTGGTGAGGGTTAAGCATCACTCATCCGATATTTATCACCCACTTAGGCTTTATGGCCTCATGATTGGATCATCAACACATGGACCCGTGTGTGTGTGTGTGCGTTTGTGGGGGTGTAGGCGTGTGTGTGTCATGGTCTGTCTGTATGTGTGATGAAGTGATGGTAAAGGGAGGTTTCAAAACACAAAGAGAGAAAAATGTCTAAAAAATGTTAAATCACGGCAAAAGAAAAAAAAAGCTAAAAAGAGAACTGTTCTCTCTTCCATGCCGTTTTCTTTTTTTAACCCCCAGCCCAGCTTTATTCTCCACGCAGCACCTCCCACCTCCACTCCCTGTTGCAGGAAGCTGTCCGATATGAACTGATTTCTCTGCTGATTACGTATGACGCAACAACACTCAGCCGCCTCAGATAAAAGCTCCAGCAGTGGCTGAGTGAGTGAGTGAGTGAGTGAGTGAGTGGGTTTAAAGCGCTGCTGTGTTCCTCCTCAGGTGTGTTGGCGTGTGTGTATGTGTGTGTGTTGTTGACCCGTTGGGTGAGGCAGGTTTTGAATGATTGTTCTGGACATCCATCTAATGAGGGGCTCAGGTTTACTCCCGTCTCTTCCTCCGAGTGCGGCCCGTGATTGGTCAGCGCCGTGTTTGTGCGGGACCTGCATGCAGCTCGCCTCTCGCTGCTTCCATCACGCGCATTATTTTCAAAGCAGCCAGTTTGGATGGCAGTCACGTAAAGCTGTAATGAAGTGTGAAAGGCACATCAGTGAAGAAGAAGTTAGCGTCCTACTGCCAGGGGAGGACCAGAACATTAGCAGTACACATTCACCTGTTCATCTTTACAAGCATTACTAACAGAGGGATTTATTCTGCTACTGTGCTTTCTGCTGCAGAATCAGACACCTCTGCACCAAGAGTACTCTTCACCCGACTGGGCTTCTACACCAAAAAAAAGATCATACCAATAAAATCTTGAGCTTTAATCTTAAGTAAATATAAGAAAATGGCAACAAATCAATCTAAAAAGAGGACTCAGCAGACTCCAAACATTTTGGATTTCAAAAGCTATTATTTTGAAAGTATAGAGTATACTGTAGATCTCCAATCCAGATTCTCTTTTGATCTCTTGATTTTATTCAATAAACCCAGGAAGCCCAAAAGTTACTTCACATTTTAAGACAGACGTTCTAACAAAATATGACGTCTCAAAATTTTTTCCTAACATCTTCACTGAGTGTATCGCTTGGAAAAAAATAATAAAAACATAAAATGAAGTTGGAGGTCTAGGCTAGAAGTAAAATTTCCCAGCAAATCAAACACACAGTGTGTTAAATATTTTATGCTATATTTCAACATTCTCAGCTGAGCAGCTTAGTATGTAGAGCTTAGTATATTCTGATGAAGCCGTTTCATCTCTCTCACCATCAAATCGTCTCCTGTTCAACTCCGCTTTTGCAAAAATCCTCTTATGTTCCTAAAAACACTAACAAACCCATAAAAGCATTCCCCATGGTAATGAAACGACAATCACAGACCTATATACAGATTAACTGGAGCATATACACTCAACCAGCACTTTATTAAATACACTGTGGAGTATAGATCTCTAATCAAGATTCTCCGTTTCAGGGCAGGACCCCCTTTCTTAACATCATCTCTAAAAGCAATCCTGCAAACTTCCTCTGCTCTCTCTCAAAATATCGATTCTGCTTCCAGATTTAATGCCTTATGCACAAATATTGTCGTCTTCTGCATCCATCCTCCTCCTCTTGCCCTGCACCATATAAACCTGCTCACCCAGACATGTCAACTTTATTTGCGCTCTTGCAGACTCTAGTAATTCATCTGCCCATCAACAGTTCCTTGGTTGTTTCTCACCTCTCCTCTATAGAGTGTGTTTTTTTTTCCATTAAGACTTAGTTTCTATTACTTACAGCTTCTGGAGCTCGTTGTGTGGTTATGCTGTATTACTTTTCTAAAAGCCTTTCTAACTTTCTCATAGGATTTATTTACATCTCCATCCTTTATCTCTGTTTCTTTGACTCTAAATGGAGATAAAACAGAATTATTTTAATCAAGCTAACAATATAATAGGTTTGTGGTTCTGATGATGATGAGGTGAATGACAGTGGAGTCAAAGCGGCTGATGAATATTTTATACCAAAAGATGTGTTTCTGGGATCTCACAAACATAGGCTTGAATTATAGGATGAACATAATGCATCTGCATATTTGAGAGTGTTTTTATACAAGAGTCGGCCGTGTTACATGGGATATGATGAGGCTTTGTTCCCACGCCTGAAAATTAGCTTTAACGGACCAAGAGGCTGAAGAGCAGAGTGGGTGTTTGAGTGTGTGTGAGCGCCACACACATCAATGTGTTTGAACAGTCTGACTATGTTCCTTAAAAATATATTATTAGTCAAAATCAACTCCCACACAGAAAGTTGCAAATCAGCCACGGGTTCTTTCTGATGGGCTACAATAATTTTCTCAATTTCTGAAATCCTTTCTAGATTTGGCTTGTTTATTTTGCAGAAAAGAAATTCAGAGAAACTTCAACGAGTACAGGGTATCGCCAAAAAAACTCTGGCAAAAATGAGATTCTGAAAGTATTCCGAGTTACCTCGAGGTGAACTCCGGCTTCACTTGGAGAGGAAAAAGTAAGTTCAGCCACCAGAGAGAGGAATAAAAGTGAAACTATGTTTACATATAATTTTACTTTTCAGTTCCTCACAGAAATTACTTTTGTAGTGAACTTCCAGAGTCATTAAGATGTATGAACACAGCAGTCATATCAGAAATGAAGTTGTGAAGTTGAAAGCAGGCTGAGGTTACAAAACAATATCCCAAAGCTTTAAACATTTCAAAAGAGTTTTGTTAAATTAGTCATCTGTATATAAAGAGATGTGGCTGTCCACCTAATCCAACAGGCCAGGCAAGAAGACAATAACTGTGGAGGAGCTGTATTGATCCACTACAACAGTGGCAGAATCCGTTTATAGCATAACTTTTAGTCAATAACTAAATAAATCTGGCATTCATGGAAGAGTGCCAAATAGAAAGTTATAGCTGAAAGACAAGAAGTCTTGTTTAAAGTTTTCCACAAGTCACGAAGGTAGTAAAGGAAATGTGGAAGAAAGTGCTTTGGGCACAAAAATGCAACTTTTTGGTCCACATTCAAAATTCAATGTAGGAAAAATATCACTGGGGATGATTTTGTCGCCAGGAACATGGATGTTCATAAGAATTGATGGGAAAATGGGCGGAGCAAAGTACAGGAAAATCCTGGAAGAAAACCTGACAGAGGCTGCAAAAGGCTCAACTCCAGGGTTGGAGGTTCACCTTCCACAAGGAGAATCATTGAAGCAGCCTGAGCTTCACTGGGATAGCTAAGGTCAAAGCATATTCATGTGTTCAAAAGGCTCAGTCAAAGTCTAGAAATGTACAACGCGCTCAACTTTCGGGCTCAGCAAGTTTTCTTCATCACTTCATTTTGCAGGTCAAAGTACACAGCAAAAACACGCCGTCTTACCAAGTATTTTTGTTTAGTTTTTGTGCAAATATATTGGTACACCTGAAATAAAATTAAACTAACTTAAAAGTGACTTTTCAGAAAGATATTGGAGTTTATTTTAAGTAAGTAATTCTTGAATCTTGGTAAGAGGCAGTAGTTCCACTGGCAGATTTTTTCAATTATAACATGCTTGATATAAATAAAAAGAAATCTCTTAGTGAAAATACTACTTTTTAACAATATTAAAGAATTATTTACTGAAAATATTTTCAGATTTTGTGTTTTTTTTATAGTGTAAAGTCTATTCTGTACAGAAGATCTTTGTGTTCTCCCATGTTAGTCCCTCTGCTACATCATCCCCAAACTACCAATTGGCTCCTTAGCAGCATCTGCCTTTTCAAGGAGGAGACAATAGAGGGATCTACCGACCAGAGAGTTTGGTTCCACAATTGTTACAGTTCGGCATAATATTACATTTAAATGAAACTTTTCTGATCATTAAAAGAGTTAAAAGCGGTACATGCACCTCGCTGAACTTCTGTACCCATTCATCAGACTGAAAAGAGAAAAGTGATCATTTAAACTTTCCCTGTTATAACGCTCCAACAAAAAGGTGAAAAAGTTTAATCTCAAGTCTGTGGTCCATAACTCAAAGCTCTAATGAGAATAAAACCATGTGGACATTTAACGATATGCAGCATATGTTCTGTACATGCACATCCATGCACACCTGAGTGCTCGGTCTCATTATTTTACTGGATGATACGGACTGAATATAGACTCTGTTCCAGACCCCAACATTTCCACAAATGGATGCTGAAATCATGGAAACTGAACCGCTCGAGGGGAAAACAAGGATTCAAGCAGAATGTTGCACTAAACGGATGAGCAACACAAACAAAAGGAACGCCGAGGAGGAAAGAACGACGAGACGGAGCCGGTTTGAGAAGGAGGGCGGAGATCTTAAGGGGAAGGGAAAATGAGCATTTGTGAGTTTACACAAAGAGTTTAAGGGACCATTTAATGTAGCCAGGAGTCAAGTTTAAGGCCAATTTAACAACAGAAATAATGGAGGAGAATCTCCCAGCTTCGGCTGCTTTCAGAGCAAGAAGATAATTAAAGCTGTGAGACGCTAAATGAGCAGAATAACAAAAAAAGGATGGCAGGTTCAAACTCGCGTGACCAGCTCAGGTCACATCCAACTCCACGAATATAATTGTCTCATTATCCAAATAGAGCTCTGAACATTTTATAAACTTTAACTGACTTATCCTCTACCAAATCATGCCTCAGCTGAATCCAGAAATCAGCCAAAGCATTCTGATAAAGAGTTTTGAATTAATCAGGAGGTGAAGAAGCTGCAAATGATCATCTGAGACATTTCTGTGGATGAAGACAATAAAACTGCAGAGTAGAACTGAAACAAGTCATCACCTACATTCATTGACAACAGTATTGTTTAAGTTTTAAACTGCCACGATGTTCAGATGGTACAATGGTAAATAAGCAAATTACTTCTCTGCGGCAGCTGAAACATTTTGAGCACACAATTGGATCCTCCCAAACGGTTTTAACTTTGTCTCAGCAACCTCATTGAACAGTATATTCCTAGTGCACGGCTGCTGCGACTCGATCTAATTATGCGTTAATTGTTTTGTTTCGTGGCAGCTGGGTGGTAAAAAGGTTAGCCTGGAATAAACAGTGATTAATGAGTTCCCTCCGTCTCTCTGGCTTTGTCCGTCAGAGCTCGCCAGACGTACAGAAGCACGTCTCCCTCAGATTCATCTGTGTGAAGAGACACGGTGGCCGCTCACTGAGGAGTAGACTGAAGTGTTCTTCGCTCTCAGAGGTAAGAAAAGAACAAAGACGGAGAGAAAGATTCTCGTCTTTCTTGTGCTTTGAGCAGCTCTTGGCTGTAATTGGGTTTTTTTCTGCCATAATCCAGCTCTGATGGCTACTTATCCTTCACGGAACAAGCAGCAGCCGTCTTTGTAATGAGAGGCCACGGCACTAACGTTGACATCTAATGGTTTTGCCACATGAGGCGGGATGCCGTAATGGCAGCAGGAAGGCCTCACCTCCAGCTATGACCTCAGCTGCATTTTGTTTTTCTCCATTTGTGTAATTTTTTTTTTTTTTGGTTTAGTTTTGAGGGTGGGGAGAACATTTCCATTCAGAAGTTTCATATTTCAGTACAATCCAACACTTGGACCCTTGACTCAATTCCAGAAGCAATGAGCACAGACCAGATTGAAGGAGCAGAATTACTGCGGTCTTACGGAGAGAATGACAGATGTCATTTTGTGAACGACTGTCGGAGGACTCGGAGTGCTCCCTGCTTCACGGCAATCTGGCAAATTGCTTCATAATCAGGAAAGGAAGGGAATGAGCACACCGAAACCCTCCACTCAACCTGTGCTGCAGAATGACTTTCAGATTTTAATTTTCTCCCCTTTTCTTCTGATCCTCCTGGAAAGCAAATTCAGAGGAGAGGTGAACGATTCAGAGAATTTCTCCTCACATCTGAATTACGTGGAAATAATTACCGTGTTCTGAACATTTGTATTTCTTTCATAACTTAAGCACGCTTCTGAATGTTTTTGTGTTGTTGACTAGAATCCTGAAGCCCCTGAAAACACACATTTGTGCAGGAAAAAAAAAATCGGATGACAGTGTCTGATTTGCAGCTCCAGAGATCTGTTATAAATACAAAGCTGATTTAACTGTGGTCCCTTTATGTTTCCTCTTCATGGTTGTACAGTCTGATCAATGAGTCAACAAGGTTATAATGAAGAGATTCTTAATTAGAAAGACTGTGTTGAACTCACTCAAAGGCGAAGAAGGATGGGACTAAAATGTAGATGGTCTTCTCTAATATATCATTAAGATCATTAAAGCGAGAATTTAAAATGGACTTTTGGGAGAGATGCAAGTGAATATTCTAAGGATGGTTGAGCAGTTGAGTTCTGCGTATGAACGCGAAGCGATCCAAGTCCAGATTTCTCATTAGTGTTTCCAAGATGGATGAATGAGACATCCAAGGCTTTCAGAGAGCGAGTGACCCTCTCTCCTTTAACTGTCGTCTCTCTGTTGTTCAGCACCTGTTCTGCTTTTACTCATCGTTTGCAGCAGAAGGACTCTGGTCTAGAGAATTTAGCTGCCTGCTAAACGACTGACTGAACACGTCTGTACGTCATTGGACACCTGTGAAACCGAGACGATGTGAAGCGCTCTTCAACTTCTGATCATTACATCAAGGACGCGCATCAGATCAGATGTTAACGAACTAAACACCGTTAATCAGATTCTTGTTAAGCAAAGGAACTAAATTTACAGAAATTACCACGAGCCTTTCATGCCTTCACAAGAGCTCAGCGCTGCAAGTGCCGGTGGGGGGGTTCTCTCTCTTTTTTATGTTTAGATTAACAGCAAAATACTTTAAAGATGTGTAGTTGTTATGATGAAGCACACTTAACTCTCAAACTCTGAGCACATCCTTTTCTCCCCCATCTTACAGAATATTTTACTTAATTTTGAGAGTTCAAAATGGGTGTAAGACAAGTTTTTAAAACTGCTATAAAATATTCGAAGCAAAGGAAAGAGGGGTGATGATGGTTGACAGGAGGAATACTTTCATATTTGGAAACACTTCAGAAAAAGCTTAAATTAAATTCCACATCGCTGAACCCTGTTTATTAATTAAGTTACTTCAGAAGGTAGTTGGTTGGATTGGATTTTATTCAGAGGTATCAAAGTAAATATGGGATGGACAGCAATACACACCATGTTACATTTTTTTAAAATACATTTTGTAAACTGTATGTTTCCATCCACTTTACATCTATGAACTACTTTTTGTTGGTCTTTTGGATAAAATCCCATTAAAATAATTATTTTTGTTGCATGATGTGAAAAGGTGAAAAAGTTTGAGACTTCTGAGCCGCCCGTTCTTCCAAAGAACACTTTAAAAAAAATGCATTTTCAATCATCAGATGAACCAGGCTCATTTAAAATTGTCTGATCTTGGAATTTCAAATGAGATCTTCCGCTTTTACTGTAAAATGTGTCGAGAATAAATCCCATGCGACAAAAATCAGAGAGGCTCAAACGTGTGCAGCATTCATGAGCAGGACTGATGAACTGTCTCACAACTGGCTGACACCCTGAACGGATGGCTGGAGAGGAGTGGGGGGAAGAAAAAAAAACGGACAACAAACTATGAAGGAATGAAAGCAAAGGGAGAGAGTGATGGAGAGGAGGTAGCGCATCGGAGGATGAGAGGGATGATGGGGGAAGAAGTGCGACTTGCTGGTGTATGACGAGCAGCTGCAGAGTCTCTCTCTAGCACAAAGTTTCTTTGCAGTTTTCAAGCTTTTGGAGTAATTCATCTGCAGCCGCTGAACTTCCTCCAGGCTGGAACTGTGAGTGAGGAAGCAAGTTCACAAAAACTGTTTTAGAAGCTTGAAAATCCATTTCTGTTTTCACTGAATGATTAGCAGTGAATTTACTACGGGAACATTACTTCAGAACTTGGAGAGTTAGGATGAACAAGACCAGAAATTGAAAAGCTTGGATTGGATTGTAGCTCACACTTTTTCCATCACTAGGTTGTCACCTTTAGGAGGCGTCACAATGGATCATCCACTTCCATCTCTGTGGTTCTCTTGTTGTCCCTCTAATCCCTGCTAGCTCTTCTTTAGATATTAGATACATTTTAAAACTACCACTGGAAATGATTTCTGGCTTCTTTTTCTTTTTTTTTACTAAGGAATTAATAGCAAAATACTGCAGCAGGACATCTCTCACAGGAAAATGTATTTTAAAAATGCTCTTATTTATTGGCTGCATTTGAAATTCAGGTAGAAATTAAAATTCCTTCAACCTTAACACCAGAATGTCATTAAAAGAAAAATACTGGACCTAGATTTTCAAAATGCTTTTAGGGTTTTATCATAACTTAAATCTTATTTGGGGGATTACTATCCATATCCATGGCAGAATGCATTTCTTCAGTTCACATTTTCTTTGTATTATCCTAAACAAAGAACAATATTTAGGTAACATGAATCAGCAAAGGGTCAGAGTAAAACAGCACAGTAATCAGAACTGGAAAACCATCAACTCCTCTAAATGGATTAATTTACGCAGATTAAAATAGTTCATCTTTGTAGCTGCAAAGATGGTGCTGCAACTTTTCATCACTGACATTTTCCAGTTAAGCTTGTTTGCATGCAAAGTTTTACCCGAAAAAGATTGAGCATGTTGAGCATGACGGTAATAAATACCGACAGGACAGTTCACCCAATACCACCTGCTGCTACCACCGACGCCCCGATGGGGCCATAAAGCCAGTCCTGACATTATGATAAGGTAGTCGTACTGTGAGGGAAAGGCCAGCACGCGCCATGTCAGGGCAGGAGGTCAACAGCAGCGGTAAAACAGTAATATATTTTCACACACTTACTGGTACACTGCAGGAGGTTCTAAACAGTCAGGCAAATTTACAATTTTAAAGGTTAAAAATCAAAGCTTTATTAGATTATATGAACCAAAGATATAATCGTCTGGGTTCATTTTAGTAACAAGTGGACATAGATCACCAGTATAAGCAAAAGGAGTTTATTTAAGCAGAAGTGAATGCTAATTTTGCTTCCAATTCATTCTGATTATTAAATTACCTGCACTTGCAAATGTTGATAGAGAGTTGTTGCATAACCAGAAATAACCAGCTTCCAATAAAATATGAAAACAGTTCAAGCAGCGTCGACAAACATCTGCGTTGCGATGCAAACATAATCTAGAAGTGTGAAAATGTAAATTTTATTTACTTTAAATGAAATGCAACACCACAGTGAAGAGCAAACTGAGGTTCATATGCTATAACTAGAGAGGTAAACATTTCCATGGCAACAAAATCTTTGCAGATTTGCTTAACGGGAAAAACTGATAAAACCTCAGACTGTGAACCACCAGCACAAACAGATAAGTCAGAGCTGTCAGTCTGTAGAAAAAGTTCAGATGTGTTAAAGCACATTGGAACATCCAGACGCATCCAAAATTAACACGAGTTACAACAGAACTTCAGAGGACATTTCAAGCCAAGTTGTAAAAACCAGACGGACTGGTCGATGGGTTCCAATAAAAAAGTTTATTTTAATGATTCCAATAGAATTGCTTCATCATTTTCTTACTACTCAATCATTCAGTAAATAATCCCCAGGCAGGCACTCATAATTTGCCCATTCCTACCAGTAAGGTCCACCTGCACACATCACTTCATTTCAGCATTTGCTGTTATTTAAAGCATGCTCAATGCTTTTTGACAGCCAGACAGGATTTTGACTCAGAGCTCATCTAAATATTATTGCATTTTATATGCAGTGCTGCTGAGTTAAGCCCCTTTTGCACTGCACAGCCAGACTCGGACCGGTCTGGCTTAAAAGCAGGGCTGATCATTTTTGCATTAGCACTTCCAGCCCGGTACCACCCGGCTCCCTGGAACCCCGAGAGCTGCGGTTCCAATCGGGCCGGCCACACCGGGCTGGTTTGGAGTTAGCTGTTTATTGGTTCTGTTGTGCGAGCCTCCTCTGTTCATTAAGACATTACAGTTTCATTGGCTGCAGAGGTGGGACAAAGACCAGATTTCTGGGTCAGAGGAGCACTAGACTTTCTCGATGGCTGTCATTTCAATATGCTACATCAATAAATTCCCGTCATAATCTATTCTTACCCTACACTGGGACTACAATCGCCTCTTCAGCCAAAGATTTTAATGGTAAACGTAAATAACATTTCTCCAATTGAACCGAGGCTACGAACAAGTGGGGAAATCCCACCAGCGGTAGTTCAGCTGGCCACGAGTCCAGCTCAGAGACGACATTCAGATGAGATTTTTTTTTTTTTGTTAAATGTAAAGCTGAGGTAAACATTTCCCTCAGCTTTCTTGCTCCTGAGCGCATTCAGAAAGAGCGGGACGGGAGAGCCAAGAAGGAAACTGTTCTGTGGTCGCTGGGGAGATCACCTCGGTAGCTTTAGCAAGAATTTGATTTACGTGACGATCCCACTTAATGCATAACGACCAGGGCTATAGGACCAATAGGACCGGGTCGAACGGAGCCGGGCTGGGCAAGGCCGGACCCTGCAGTGCAAAAAGGGCTTTAGACTGGCTGTATGTTTTGAAGCTTCACAGAGCCCTGCGACTGTACCAACTTTACTTGTGTGATATAAACTGCCATCAAATGAGATTTTTTTTTTTTTTTTTTATGCTCAAGCCTTTTTTTTTTGTCTTTGCTGCGTTTTCACTGCTTCTTTCCTCAATGAAGCCTTTACAGAGAGTAAGGTTCTTCACGACATACGAGTTAGAAATAAAAAAAAAAGATTGACATGCATTTTTCACACCAAGATTCACTCATCTGGTTTGTGCCAAATCAGCTGTAAAAACCATGTTGATACATTTCCGATCATTTATTTCTCTGATTGATTGCATTGCATTCTAGTGGGCCAGAAACTATGAGGCAGGATTAGATGGAAGTAATTTGTGATGCAAAACCTTCAGAAACAGATGCAGAGTGTCCCTTACCGATCAGTCATGTTGGCCACTGCTGCCGTTTCATTCAGATAATGCACCTGAATCCAAGGTGAAGATGTCACCTCTAGCAAAGTGTGCACTCTCTGCCAGATTAATACCCGACTATGCCTCTGAATACTGCTGCCATCCCCACATTAATTCAGCTGGGTAACAAGAGCTGGCATCCTTAACCCAAAAATGCACGACAACAAGTGGCCATCAGTAAAAATTAAGGGCGTTTATATGAGAGTCAAACTCCCCGTAAATCCTCAACATCCATCAGCGGAGTAGGAAACGGCCACGGATTGCAGAAGAGTCCAAAAGACACTTTGGTTTTAAACTGGTTGAACATTTTTAAAGGTTTTCAATGGCTCTGAGGATGTTTAGATGCAATGTGAAATGTTGCTAAGGTGTTATTGGCTCGGTGGGCTGATCCTGTCAAAGTCAGGAGCACTAACATCCGTCTGTAGGGTTGAAACTCAAGAGGGAAGATGTCGGCTGCCTTCAGAAGTGTTTGCAGTGCCAAATTGAAAGGATCAGAAAAAGAGTTCCCCAAGTAAACTGAGTCTCATCAAGGCAGAACAGATGTATAAAGACATTTCATGAAAGGTGGATAAACTTTCTGACCTTAAAAGATTCCGATGTTTACTTTGCTCTGTTTTCAAAGCAGATGCAGTGTGCCCTTCAGTGGTTAATTATGACTGAGTATATAACAGTTATCACAAGCCAACACTGTTGTTGAGTTTTAAGAGGCTTGGCTTAGATTAAAAAAAAAATGTTCAGGAAAAGAAGCCAAAACGGAACACTACATTAACAAAGGTCACGTTTAGCTACTTAAAACAGGGTCCAATGATCATAAAACATAAAGGAAGATGTTCCCCATCACAGGACAATTTCCATTAATTAGATCATTTTTTGCATTTAACACCTTAAGGCAGTCGAGCTGGAAACGACCCCCGTCTTATTCTCCTGAACAGTCTGGATCTGGCCTTTTTTTTTTCTTTTCCTCTGGTTTGAGCAATTAGGTTTTACTGCTTCCAGAAGTGAAAGCATTAGCAAATGGGGGCAGAAAAATCAATCTGGATAACACTGTAATAAAAAATAGTGCTGCTTATAATGCTTAACATAATGGAAGACCATAACTGGCAACATGGATAAATTATTCAAAATGCCCGAGATGAGCGTGGCTCTTAACCTCTGGCAGGCTGCGGAAGCTGAGGCAGCTGGCTGCACTGGGAAGACTACTGGGAGATTTGACGTTCCAGAACTTCGCTGATGTGCTGACGGAGCAGATTGGAAAAATAAATAACTGCTGCCACACTTTGGGTCAACACCACTGTAGTGTAAGTCCTGCAGGTGGAAATTATTGTGCAAGTTTTCCCCCCGCAAAGGCAATGAATTTTATAGTGTTGACATGTTTTATGTCAGTGGATATCTTAATAGAAGCTTTTTTCAGACAACCAAAGACGTGTCAACATGGACGTCTTCCATTAAGTGTGTAAAATTAATATGTTTACCACATCCAGTCCATAGTAATATTTTTCTAACAAGGATTTTGATGGTACCAGTAAACCCAGTTTTTTTGGGTTTTTTTTCTTTATATCCTGTCAGACAACCACAGCACACTGTGTGTGACTTAGCTTTTAGATTAATACGTCATCAGGCAGCCATCACTGTTGTTGAACACCCAATGTCACTGTTCTCTCCCGCCTGAATAATTCATATCAGCCTGGCTTCTAGTAAAACAGATTCCTATGGCTCATACTTTGTATGAACAGAAGACAGAATCCACTTCAAAAAGCTGAAAATCTGATGTTTTTCAAACAAAACATTTCAGATGATTCAATGTTCTATTCTCATGTGATCTGGGAGCAAAAGCAACATGTCTTGGTGTGGGTGTGTGTGTGTGGCAATGCATAATGGAGTCCAAGAGCAGGAAAGGCCTTTGAAACAAGGCTCAGACAAGACGTCACGTTTTTCCTAAAATGTATTCAGCCGCAACAGATTGAACAACATCAAAGGATGGATGAAGAAAAGGGGCCCGTCTCTGCTCTTCTATCCATCATGTTTTCTCATCTTCATTTAATCATTCATTGCTAGTCTGACTCATGGTTTCCCTTTGCATCCCCGCCTCCATCTCCCCTACACTTATCCTTCCCTGAATACATGTCCGCTCACTCCATCTTTCATGTTCTGTCCATTTATTCGTCTGTCTTCCAGTGGAGCTTCCATCCACTTCTAGTAAAAACCCTAAAAGGCCCCTCAATGTTTGCCTTCAGATCCTCAGAATTACACACACATGTGTGTAGTTAGTGTTGCTTACACTCAGATTGGTCTGATTGTGAGAAAAAGGACAATTATGGTGCTGGTTGTACAAACACTTTACTTTGTCTTCCATTAAAAAATGATACAAATTCTGGAACTTGCCTCAAATCAAAGATTTTTCTTTAAAATGTTGCACCCATCTGCAGTTCACCCAGAGCATTCGTCTAATTTTATCCAGAAACATCACAGCTTCTCTGCAGACTACTCTGTGTGTAAACAGTGGAGCAGACTGAGTAACTCAAGGTCTTTCTCATGATTAGGGATAAGATGAAGCAGGAGATGAAAGTGGGGAGCAGAAAGTCCTCTACAAGGGTGCAACTCCAGTCTGGTTTATTGATTTACTGCTGCATCCATGTTTTCCCTCTCAGCTATGGGAAAGAAATCAATCCTGAGGTAAAGAATGGGACACGGTTGGACTCTGGGTGAGGAACGCCGTTATCTACTTCAAGACAGATTTCTTCTGCATCCGAATGAGTTGGAGGAGGCGTTCCGGGCATCTAATGAGGATGTCTCTAAGTTGTCTCCTTTTGAAGGCTTTATGGGGACAGAGACCTTGGAGCAGATCCAGAAGTCACCAGAGGAACTAAATATCTCTGTGAATGGGATCCCCCAAGAGGGGCTGTAGAGAGGGATGCCTGGGGGTGGACAAGCATGCATGCATGGAGGAAATATTTCAAGGTATTGTTGTTGCGCAACACCCCCCCCCTCCTTTCTGTCTCTACTCTCTCACTCTCGTACTTCCTCTTCTGAGAGGGGAGATGTGCTACCAGCTCTCCGTCTAACGGGTCCGTTGAGTTTCCTAAATCTGCTGGGATTTACCCTGTCCAGAACCGAAGTAAACTCTGTTTAAGCTGGTTTCGAGAAACGATTCGCCTGGTTATCTGACGGCCTACATCCAGGTGTCCCACCCTTCTTCCCCCTGTGAATTAGCCAGACTGAGCAGCCTACAGCCAACTAGTTTCACAGAGCACACCTGTTAACGGTCGCTCGTTCTCTATTTTGCAACTTGCATTTGTTATTGAACCAGGTAGGTTTTAGTGACTCGGGCGAGTCCCAAGGATGAGGTTTTAAATATGGGCTACCAGCAACCTAAAAACATTTTCCACCTCTTCCTCTCCAGAATCAAACATCACAGCTATTTTACAACCATCAAAGAACTTTAAGGTGACTCATTAACTGAATGTCCACAACATCTTTAGATTTTCTTTATGCTAAATATTTTATTAGTAAGGCATTTTTGCAAGGGTCAGTACAGCTTAATTCAGTAGCAGAAATAATCAAATAAGTAAAATCAATCATCTAGTCTATATTTCCCTACTGCTGATACTGAGAACTAAAAAAGGGAACCTTAGAGAGAGACGGACGGAGTTTGGCGCCTCGAACCCCAGACCTGGCACGATGATGAAGAAGGTGTTGCAACAGGAGGAAGATGTTGATCGATGAAGGCCAGGATCTCCGCAGGTCTGATGAGCCTCCTCTCCGCATGGATGCTGAGGTCACACAGGACTTGGTGCTGGCAGGAAAAAAGGCACCAGTTCTTCTTCCTTGTCTTTGTCTTCATCTTTGTCTTTGGGGTCAGAACCCAGCCGATGAGAGAAGTGCGATTCGAAGCCACAGATTGTGGGCCAGACGGGTTGGTCTCCATGTGCAGGACAGTCTCCGGCTCCGTGGCCCCGGCTCTTCTTCAGCTGCAGAGTTTTTTGTCCATCTCGATCTTGGCTCGAAGCTGCCCGGAGGATCCAACAAAAGGTTCCTCTTTTGCACTCACCTTATATAGGGTTCATCCACCCCCCTGGTGCGCCTGCTGTCTGCTTAGACAGATGATCTCATATCCATCACTGTCTTACAGACATTTCCTGATGTCTGTGCTAATGTCTCAGGGTTGCTCAACCTCCTGTGTCCTTTGCCTGCACAACCTTTCACCTACTCTCTACCTCCAACATATCAGTGATGTTTAATTGCAGTTACACCTTTTTACACCATTTCAAGTTTAATGTCAAAATCACATTTATATCACATTTATTTTCTTTAGCTTCTCTGATTTAGTATTCATTTATAATTTTATAACCATTACTTATTAGTTACTCTTATTATGATCTTAATGTGAGTTATTACAGATGTTTTTCTGAAAAGAAACCAAGAATAATACATGATTCTAATTATTTACTACTAAAGTTACAGTTACTTGTTTTTCTTGTAGTTCCCACAAATATAAGTGTATTATTACAAGTAAACCAATATTCATATAAGTATTTTACTTTGAATCTTATCCAATTACTAATAATGTTTAGATTTCATTCTTTAAAACTTTCATGCTTTAAACTAAGGAATAGTCTCAGCTATTTTTATAAATCTGCAGGCTGGAAACTTCCTCTTTTTCCAGGAAACCTGCTTTTCTTGTTTAATGACTCTCTCTGACTGACTATGATTTCTTATGATTAGATAGAAAAAAGTAGAATTAAAGCAAAGTTTGCATGAGACAAAAACAACACACACAACCAGATTTATTTTATTGACACTTAAGTCTACTGTTGGGCCTTGATATCACTTGAGTGATTCATTTTAAAGATAACTTTATTAAACTAAAATCTCTAGCATGGGGAAGTGGGATGAGCTCGGATTTTCTTGACACCCCCTCCACGAGGTCAGACCTTTCACATGCTGGGAGTCCATCACCCTCCTGCAGTTCGCCGTCCTCATCCACTAGAAAGAGAAGAGGTTCGTCTGGGATGTGAAGATGCAGATTCTTCATCCTCAGTTGTCACAGAGGGCTCGGTGTAGTCATCAAAACTCCACTTCTCTTGACAGTATGCAGTACTACACGTTTAATCTAGTTTCAGATTTAAAGGTTGAACAATAAATGATGCAACACAGTTAAGCTGCTTTCACAATTGTTTTCTAACTTGCCATTTTAGTGGTAATCTCTGAAAACACATCTTACATGGGTATATAGTCCAGTCACTTCTATGACATCTGTTTATTATCTGGTGATACACCCCCACTTTGTAAATTCTGTGTGTGTGTATTTTGTAAAAGGAGTGAAAATCAGGATTCCACAGTTTTAGGACTGGAAACTTAGTTTTAAGGCAACAATTTACTTCTAAAATGTAACTGAATTTATGTTAATTTTATTCATCTTCATTACCACAGACGCACCAAAAAAAGTCCAACCCTGCTATTGGGATGAAGCTGGGAACAAATTACTTAACCTCAGAGTGCAACCAGAAATATGAAGGAGCCTGTGGACACAATAGCCAGATAGTGGAAGCCGATTAGTTAATATCAACATTGCTGTCAGAATGAATTTCTGCATAAAACACATCCACAAACTTCCAACCAGTCACACAACACATTGCACAGAGCTGTGTGTGAAATAGTTCAACGTGAGCTTGATATCGAGAAGATGGAGATGGATGTCTTCCTGCAAACGTTTTCATCACTTGACCACGTCAATAAGAACCGATTTTGACTCTTCAGATGAAGAATGGTAGAGCCTTTCAGGTATTACAGCAGACTAATTACCTTCCTGTGGAAGATGTTGGATTTTCTACCTGACTACATGTTTACACTTCCATATGATGGTATGTAAGGTATGGTGGGTCCCTCCTCGGAGACAAACAGCAGCACCTACAGCCCATTTTTGACTCCTATTCAATATTCCTTGGTGCAGCTTGCCAACTTGTTTATTACCCGCCACTGAAGTGATACAGAGTAATGGTCATTTTGGAGCAGATGTTCATTATCTTCTTGCAAAGCAATGTTTCTGTCCCTCAGAGTGAAGTTTAGCATCTCTTAGCCTCGGTTTGCACATATCTCCTCGCCCCAAGAGCCAACACATGCAGAATTTACATCTAGATTGAATTAAATGGGCGGTGGATCATTGGAGTCTTTGTTGCTGAAGGCCACAACACACACACACACACTCCCCCACACACACACTTCTATTTGCTGGTAGATTTGATTATGTTTATATTGGTCCATATGGTTGTTTCTCTCACACACTTAGGAATCAAATGAAGCAGACCTTATAAACTTTTACAATGCAAACAGCTAAACATTAACAGCCTTGTGGAGGCTGACAAACCCAGACAGGCTGATGAATGTGGATTGGTTTCACTGCAGACAAACACAGCAGCCAAGTGTAATTCAGATCCCAGTCACGCCACACTGAAAGTTTTCATCATGTCACAAAGCAGAAGCAGCTCTGCTGTTTGTGTAGTGAGAGACTTCTCAGACAGAGAGTTGCTCTGATGCACAACCTCTTACTCAACAAAATGTTGGGGAAATTATAAGGTGGTCTAACCACAGATATCTGTTTTACAGCCAACAGCTCAACTGGACTCTAAGGATTATAACTTGAACTAATTATTCAGCCAAAGTTGGTCAGGTGACCAAAACTCAAAAGCCAAACAGGTTTTCATTATATGAATTTATACATTATCGGTATAACAAGTCCTGCTACAGTGGAAACATTTAGTCCAAAAAATGTTCAGGATAACCAGTCTAATTAGAAGTGACAAAACATCTTCCCAAAACAACCATAATGTCAAAATTCAGATTATTTTCCATTTGAAGCCTTTAAAAGTAAAACTACTAAAATTTGAATTAAAAATACGGTATATAATTAATTAGTGTAGGGCAGATGTCACCCAATATCCATTTCTTTTTAAGTCACACATTTCATAAATAAATAGTGATATGGTTTATTTCAATTTTAAATTAAATTACCAAAAACAATAATCTAATTTTAAATGTAAGCAAAATATTTGACCTTTTTTGAACTGTTGCTTTTTGGTAAACTAGTTATTAATGACAAAATATACAAAAGAAAACTACAAATACAAGAGATGTAGAAAATGTTTTCTGATTAGGAGAACATGTGTATGATCTAAAAAGCAAAGAGGCGTTTAATAAACCTGGATGTAGGTGGTCGCTGGTCTGAGATCATAAAACAGCATATTTCCGTTTCTCTCCAAAGATCCCGATTAAATCATTATTTCCCTTATCACCAGAAATCAAAAGAAAGCAATTTTCTTCCAACCCGACTGGGGATGGCTGTCAAAGAAAGTAAACTGGAGAATGAGGCTGATTGACCCAGCATGCACACTGACTGTAATAACTGAAGCTGAATGTTACAGGACATTAAGATTCATGACACACCCTCCACATTAGACTGCAGCCACTTGTGCCTCTTTTCCCCCTCTGATGATTAAGTTACCAAAGCGGATCTCATGGAGACACGAACAGATTCCCAGCAGCCGTTAGCTCCTTAGAATCCAAGAACAAGAGCTTTTATCCTGAGCAGTCAGTGCATCATCAGGGGAGACCAACTCCAGCCATCACGAGTTGTTGTCCTGCATTGTTTTAGATGCATCCCCACAAGAACACAGCCAAGTTATCTTCTGGAAAGGTAGGTCAACCAGGCAAGCACCAAGGGCTGTTTTCACACCTGATAGTTCGGTAGATGAACCTTTGTTATATTTTCAGCTGGCGCGGTTCGCTTTCACAATCTACTGTGTCAAACAAGCCAAACTAATTGAAAAAGCTGTTCGCGCCTTTCCCTGTGTTAGCACTGCACCATGAACTATGAAAGGAAACGACACAAAAGCCTCAGAAGACGACAGGAGCTCAACTTCCTTCTTTGCAAAATGCAAAGAAAAACAGAGTTCCGGCTGAGTTCAGTGGTTGTAGGATTTTTATTTTGTCTTTGGTAAAAGACCACAAGCCATCTCTCCCTTTAGCATTAGACTCTTGTTTTGGTTTTATTTATCCAGAACGCCCTGCGCTATAGTTTGCTTCCAGCTTTTGGAGCATTCTCAAGTTCACTTGCATATATATTTGCATTCAAACCGTACCAGAATTCGCTTCACCCAAAATGAGACCAAGGTTTTTAGGAAAGACCAGAGTTTCATTTTTTGATCTACATCTGAGTGTGATTGCGCATTCACATCTCCCCAAACAAACCAGTCTTTTTCAAACAAATTAGAGTTTGATTAAAGTGGACTAAACAGGCCTGGTGTGAATGAATCCTAAAACAAGCAGGACACTGGCTGTAGACTGCAAACTCATGGAGTTAAGAATTGTATTGCAGCAGCTTTTTAAATGTTTTAATATCATTACTTTTACAACATGTAATATTTGGTGCATTTTGTCTCCTTACCATCAATGATATAAGGAAAAAATCACATATAATAATTTATCCCCATGAACACTGTTAGACAGAACAGTCCATGGATGTATCAGAGATTCAGTTCCATATACTAGAAGGTTTATAAGATCATAAGGTCAAAAGATTTACCAATTCTTACATCAGAATGAGCCCAAACTTGAAGCCTCACAGTGTGATATAAACTGCATTGCGCTGTGAGGATGATATCTGCCCTTCACAAGCACCCTGCGACTGACTCACTTTAAATCCCAACATTTTCCGACCCACTGAGCAAACATCCTGGAACAGATTCAGACGAAAACAGAGCCGAGGCTTTTTCTACTATCATGAGGCTGTCAAAAACACCTCCAGAGCAACGATAAGCACCGGGTCGGCCAGGGTGTGCTGCTGGCAGCCCACAGCAGACATTATCTGGATGGTAAGGCATCTGGATTCATGTACTTGCTTCAGGACAATGAAGGTTTCTTTGTAGGTGGAGAAATTCGAGTGCACTGCAAGTCTTTCACGGCCATTCAGTGGCACACTAAGCTGGAAAAATGCTGAGCAATCAGAGTCAAAGGTTGAGTTCAGCTCGTCTACAACTTTATATATGAAGGACGAACTTTATATATGAGGCTTTGAAATAGGACAAGACAAAGCAAGTTTACCTGAAAGTGGAATAGTCCCTTTAGATAAGACTGATTCTCAGTTTATGGATTACTTTTATGACCATATTAATTGTGATAAATTCTCATCTGCCTACTTATTTTGTCATGATGCATCCATCAGTTTTTGTGAGCTTTGGCATCCTGGGAAAAATCTAAGTAGAGCTCTGAGAAAGAGTGTGTAAACGAGAGCCTATCAGTGTTTGGAAAAGAAGTGGGCTTCACCCTGCATGTTGTCAGTCAACCAAAGTGACCGCCATTGAAATAAGTAGCCACACAGCTTAGACTGGCCAATTTACTTAATATGTATGTTTGTAGATGAATGAGGAAAACATACAAACACCACGTTTTAACCACTGGCCGAGGGTTGAACCTGAAAATTTCCAACTGTGAGGCAAAACTATAGTCCACCCCTTCAGAAATTGAATGTAAGCCAATTTCACATCAAATAAGACTTAGATTCACAGGTGAATGGTTAGAAACCATCATCTCAACATCTGCTGCACTTGGAAAACAAGCTGTTGGAAACAGAAAATGAACAAACACAAGAGTCTCCGTATTCCTCAAAAGTTCTTTCAAACTGCATCTCTCTTAAGAGTTGATCGACTGTAGCTAGACCATCACAATGCATTCTCTCCATCATCGCCCAACTGCAATGCCATCAAGCAAATGAAGAGCAGCATCCTTTAAATGTGGCATTTGGAAAGCATTAAACTGACTAATCAGAGCATGCAGACAAGCCTGAGCTTTTAACGCACAGGACACCATAAAGATTAAAAAAACAGCTGTGTGAACAATGAGGTAAAACCATGAACTTCATTTTGTCAGGCACCGAATCCATTTTATTCTGTCCTGTTTCACTGAGCAGAGTGTGACAAACCATGTCGCTGTTGTTTTGTCTCAGGATTTCTGCAAACACATCGATGCGTATCACCGACCAAGAATCAGACGGTGCCGAGATCTGAACTGCAGCGATGAAAATGATACCCAGATAACTGCCTTCACGCTTTGGCAGTCTGTGGCTGATTGTTCAGGCCGCCCAAAAGCACGCACGTTATTTCTACTATAAAAATCTGACTAATCCTCAGCAGAATCGGGCTCCACACAGAACAAACTGTTCCACTGTGTTCTCTGTTTGTTATGTTTATTCTAGTTTGTTGTGGTTGTTGAACAAAGCGCTTCCTGGCAGACTGATAGCTGGCACTAGAGCAGAGCACATTTCACACAAGTCACATGAGCCAAAACCTACTGTAGCTGATCAGAGGAGAACAAGCTGATCAGACTGAAAAGGCTGCACATTTATCTGGTAGCCCACTGAGCAGGGCCATTTCCCCACTGAACTTAATTTGATTATTTAGAACCTTTTATCCAACTTAGGTGCACAGTCTTAAGACACAAAGATGCGGTGTGCAGGATGAGAATAAGAGGGCAACCTCAAACCTGACTGATTCAGGAGTGAAGGCTTTGAATCTCCACCAGCGCACATAGAGGATTAACCCCATGCATTGGAAAACATGCAAAATTGTAATGCACAAAATACGTGCACACATGTGTGCCCAAAATCCCATAATGTAATAGGTGAAGTTCAGCACGAGAAGACTTTTTGTTATACAGTTGGTAGTACAAAGGTGTTGGCATTTTCACGGATAAAATTCAAACAAGTAAAAAAAAAAAAAAAAAGAGAGACAGGAACACTACTGCAACAACATCAACAAAGCAGATTTTGCAAACTAGACTTGGACACAAACAGAGAACGTTCAGGGCGACAGCCAGAGAGTAAAGCAGTACACAAAGAAAGTGTTAGAGAGCATGATGAGAGCTGGCGAGGACGGCGAGAGAGCAGTATGAAATGTTTTTCCAAAAAAAGAATCTGCCATCATCGACATGCAAATGAGACAAAACACACAGAGGGAGAAAAAAAATGGGACAGAGGGAGCTTTTGGTTAGAGTCAGAGGCCCACAGATCAAACACAGGCTGAACTTACATGATGTTAAGATGGAGACTGCAGACATGATTTTTCATCTCTACAAGAATTAGGAATTAAATGATCTCAGAATTGGAAAGGTTTAACATTTTGGTACATGAAGCTCCCTTTAATCAGCAGCCTTAAGGTCAAACAGGAGTGTACTGGGAGATGAATACAATATGTACAATATGTAAAAGATATTAAGTATCAAAAAGGTTCTCACAGACTGATATTGAGAAGCTTAAGCTTAGTTAAAACCACAGAGACTCAACTAATAAACAGAGGTTTGTGTAATCTGTGTACAAGTCTGACTTTCTCGTGGTTCTTATCAGATATGCTGGCAACATGCTAAAGTCTAAATTGTTAATAGATTATTAATCTAATTACTTTCTAATAATCAAATGTCACAGTCTGATTTGTTAATTCCACAGATGTGCTTTAGGGTCATGTAATGCACCATTAATAATTGACAAACAAGGCAAATTAACAATAACTTGTTACTATGAAGCTTCTGGTCACATTCAGTTGAACATTGATCGGAATCACAGAACAATGTTAACAAAGTACAACATTTAAAAAGACTGCTGTTTGCAGCTTTGCCTAAAGTTTCATTTTTTATTAATCCTGACAGCTAAAGTGAACAGAAAATCAAAGTGTATACAAGTACAATCACTGCTGATGTCACCACAGCAACAGTTTGGTGACCAGTAGAAAACAGCAGCACTCCCAGTGTCTGGAAGGTGATTAGTTGATATTTGTCTCCAAACCACAATCAGCCAAAACCTTTCACAGCACTAAATAATAACCTGAGGCTGAGCATAACCCAGTCATACTGTGTGTATGAAATTAAAAATATAAAAACATTTTCTTTTGTCTGAAAAATAAAAGTCATTTTAAAATATCTCCTGTATACACAAGAATCAATTAAAAGTAGTTGCAAGAGCTAAGAGTTAGTAATGGCAGTTCAAGTCTACAAAGCTAAAATGATAGTAGGTTTTTCTTAGAGTGGAGGGTTTCCTGCATGTAACTCAGACTGTATTTGGCGTCTGAATGCCAAACACAATTTGTAGGATGGAAAAAGACGATGCTCACCTTAATTATGAGCTGGTGTCTGATTACGTACAAATGTATTTGCATGACCATTCAAGAACTGCTGAGAGAAGAGCCAACAGGTGGCTCCCACATGGACCGGTTGCTCCGTTTCCCTGGAAACAGTTACCATATCAACTGCAGAGAACAGTACGAGTGTACATTTGGCATGTGTGTCTGTGTTTCAGTGATCAAAAGATAAGTCTCTCGTCTCAGGAGACGGACTCCCACTGAGCTTTAGTTTTTTTTTTTTTTTGGGTGGGGGGGGGGGGTAGGTTTAAAGTTGGCAAGAGAATCCAGAAATGATTTAAAATATTATTTCAAATCTGTTTAGAGAGGCTTTGAAATGCTTCAGACAGATCTTTGCCTTGACCTATTTTATCCTCATAGCTGCACTGAGGAAAAACAACACAGAAGCAAACACTTCACGTTGTTCTAATTGGGTTTTCTTCAGATTACAGCCTGATTACATCTCCTTCACTGAAGTGTAACACACATAATGTAACAAAATGCAGCATGTACTTCTCAGATTCTGCTTTTACTACTATCCTCACAGCTGTGTCTAACATCTGTCCTCACAAAAGTCAAAACATTATGTTCTGATCCCTTGATGAAGCAGATATGTAACGCCAACACTTTGAAGTCTGCGTGTATTGATCCTGCGGTGCACTACTTCTTTTTAATGTCCTACTTCTGTCATATTTATCAGGGTGCTGCTTCACCCACAGCATTAAAACCTCCTTATGGCCAAGAACAATGACTTTTGGCCCTTTTTTTATCTCAATATTGTGTCCTAGCTGTAAAATGTGAGAAATTAAAAATAAAAATCTCCTCAAAAAATGAAATTTTAGCACAAAAAGGCACAATTTGATGTTTAAATGAATCACAAAATGTTGGAATTCACCTGCCTGAAGGAGCATTTTAACATCTTTCACAGTTTTATGTACAATTAATTCAAATATGTACTATAAAAGATATTTCCTTACGGTTAAAGATAGAATATCCAAGTTGTCTGTTTCAAAGAATATTTTTTGGATGAAGCCAAAAAGCTGCAACAAGTCTGTATACTTATCCACAGAGGAATCCCAGATCTCTGATTTACAGAGATGAGGAGATATAAATTTAGGAGAGTGAAGCCAATAGCTTCAGCCAAATTTGAAGGTGAAATAAGCAGTAAATGGGGAATCCAGGAAGAAAAATGTTTTGTTGAGCAACATTTATTTTTAACATTTAAAGTTCTAAACTGCTTATTTGAACAACACTGAGCACCAAGGTCATGGGGGAGTCTTGCATGATTCCTCCCTCAAAGTGAAATTTGTTCCACTCTCCATCACCAAGGCTGTTTGTTTCTTTCACTCTGCCAACAAGGCTGCAGAGGCTGACAGGAAATGAAATAATGCAGGTAAATAATTATAATTGCACATAATGAGCAGGGCAGGTGAAGTGCAAAAAAGCACCTCCAGTGATTCATTCACTACATTGGTTCTGAGCCAAAACAAACTACTTTTTCATCAAAAGTTCATTTTTCTTCTCTTTCTACCTTTTTTTTTTTTTTACCATTTTTTCCTAGCTTATTTCAAATATAAAATACAAATATAGTTTCATACAAATATATGTCCAACTGCTAAGGAAAGGTTTTACTCCACCTTACATGCACATCATAATCACATGTTTCGAAGTGAAGAACGTCTGTTTCCTTTACAGATCCTTCATTTTTGGAAAAATGTCTAGACAAGCAAAGAAACAGTGAGAAACTTCCACATGCTGGAGTGTGATTCTATCCAGTCTGCATGTCGCCCTCCATCTCATTCACTTCTGACAAATTGGAAAATATGTGACTTGACAGGCACTAATGGAAAAGTGTAGTGGTGCGATTTTCTCAGGTTCTTTACTTCAACATCATCTGTCTCTGTGTCAGTCTTCTTCTCTTAACTGATGATGCCCTACAGTTAAATATTTACATCGATTCAGGTTAACGTGCCGTTTTTACAGTCGCCAGTTCCCCTGCAGATTTTTAACACATAAAGTCTTTACTCCATAACATGGCGTATGATCTAAAGGGGAGGTTTAGGAACGGTCAAATTAATCCAGGGTTTAATAGTTAAAATTTCATAAGAGCCAACTGGTGATTGTTTGAATCATCACATTCTGAGGCTAGATACATACAGTTTCTGTATGAAGACATACAGCCAGCGAATAAACATTTAAATTGCACTGTTGTCAAAGTGTGAAACAAAAGGTAGGCATTCAGTTTGACCCATTCTGTCCAAACATCTGCAAAGAAACAAAAATCAAACCCATAATCTGAAAAGCTAGTGTCAGTTGAGGAGTGCTAATTAATTATACAGCTTTTAGTTGGGAAGATGATCTGAAAGACTGCTCATCATCCTGAAGCATCCGTGGCTCTTTAAACAATCTTTTTCAAGTTCCAGAAGAATGAAAATTTTAAGGATTCAAATAAAAAGTGCAAGGGATATCAGTCAGTCTTTGCACTGCTCTGCGTTCCCCTTGGCCAACAAACCAATTCATAAACATGAACTGATGGATACAGAACTATTGATAGGGGACAGTTCAAGTTGCTGTATATGAACGTGCATTACTCCGAGTCGGGGTACAGCGGCACATTTCTTGCATCCGGTTAGCAGGGGATGTTATTTTTTGACCCTGAAAGCGCCTCAGGAGATAGCAAAGACATTCATGGAGTGTTTACAGTGTCTTGTTGTCGGGTAGAGGCAGACTGTGGCTGTGTGGGAGTGAAGCCCTGGAGTATCGGTGGCAGCAGATTCTGCCTGTTTGAAAGACCTTTACACTGAAGCAGATCTGTCACTTTGCATTGCAGCACAAAAATAGAAAAAGGGAGTTCCTTTCAAGTATGTAAACACTTTTTTGCCCTTTATTGTGAGCTTTAAGGCATTATGTGATAAATAAATATGCAAAATGGGCTTTTAAAACTCTAAAACACAGCACAGGCTCAACAACATCACTGCTTTCAGCTCAGTTTGTGTATGTGTCAATAGTCAGCATACCAACATTAAATTTATGAGACTTTACGTATTTAGAGCCTTGGATCAAACGGTTACAAACTATTATACTCCGTTTCATTTATAATGAATAATAATTTATAATCAATAATTTTGAATACCAGAAGCTGAAAAAACCCCAAATTTAATAGACATTATTAGGGTTTAAACATGGCTGCCAATCTTATAATGACTAAAGTTTAAAATATTTACAGTTAGTATTTTGTCAATAGTTTAAACTGGAAACTTTATGGACTAGATAAGTGCTTTTCTCTACTTATTGTAAAACTTTGCTCAAATAAATTGTCATAGTTTTTAAAAATTTACAATACGACATGCATCTTCAATATTATTGGTGGCAGTTTTATTAAAACTTCTGGTGATGCCTGTCTCTTTCCTCTCTTGGCATGACAAAGTGCCAGAATTAAAGCAAACTTTAATTCCTTTACGTTATTGCTTTTTTCTACTTTGCCTGTTACCCAAACAGTTCTGGATTAGGAGCTTTAAACTTTCAGTCATTGTTATAACTATGACAGTACAAGGATACTAATAGGGTCACATATAAGTCACTGATCCACTCAAACAAATAACATAAAAGGTGTTCCAGTTGTAACTTCAAAACCTAGTGAGTTATTATGCTCTACGACCAGGAGATTATTTCTACACAGACTAAAGAACCTTTTTAAGGCACCATGTAATTGTTTTGCACAATGACCTCATTGCTCATTGTATGTACCTAAATGAGCTGCCTGTATTTCCCCTTTTATGTGCTTTAGCACTTTCATTTCAACATAGTAAATAAGAAATTTTTCTTAATGTTCTGCCTGGTGAAATAAAGGTTTGTCTAACCAACTCTGTCTGTTTTTTTTTAATTAATAAAATGTAGAGAAGCTGCACTAAATGACAAATCAGATTAACTTCTATGGACTTTGTTCATTTGTTCAGTCATATTTATTGTGCTGTAAAAGCTTTGTCAAAGAACATGTTCTCAACGAAAGGGGGTTGGGCTCCAGAAGCAGGGGAACATCTAAAATATGCCTCCCATGGAGACTGAAATTACCAATCTCTGTTGTAAAGGAAAGTTAAAAGCAAGAGAGGCTAAAAAGCCGTTATAATTTACTCCGAAAAGCAAATAATTTTAGCATTACCATGACATTCACTGCGCAATGTGCATCCTGAAACCATGCTAAATTTTGAGTTCTGCATCAAATTTTGAGAAAATCCTCCAAATTCACAAGTCACCATGTTGACTCTAATGAACTTCTAGTAAATTTTTGACCTCATGGGGTCAATATTTCATATGTAAATGAAAAATTGACAGGGCAATGTTTTATTTCCGTACCTACACAAGTAAAAATACGTTACAGCTCTAAAAATGTTTGGGTTGTCTGAAGCTCAGTACTAATCTCTCCCTCTTCACAAGTGTCCAAGCAGAAAACAGAAACTTTTTTTTAGACAGAATCTGTTACACAGTTTAAACAATACAACCATGAGGTCCCATGTACACTCAAAATGTAACAACCCCTATTAGCCGTCATCAAGTGATGATAAAGCCTTCTGCTGCACTTGCACTCATCCTCGGTGTCTGCTGACCTTCACTCAATGTTCTGATTGCATTACCGATCAGAACATTGATTGGTAATGCAATGGTTACTGTCTACAGCAACTTTACTCTAGTTAACATGCGTGATCAGCTTTCTGCTACTCAAATCAGCATCAGTGATCTCCATGTGGATCATATGACATCTAAATCTGATTATTTCTACAGGTTTACTTTCTGAAATCACATGTACTTTTTAGCCTTAAAAAGTACAAATCTATGCTCTATCATACTGGTTACTGAGAAAAGCCAAGCAAAAAAGTGTAACTTAGGGTTATGTCTAACAATTTCAATTTTACAATCAATACAGAATGATATATGAAATAAACAAAACCTAGAAGATTAAAAAAAGACTCATCAGATTCAGTCTTAAACCTGCAAAGGTCAGACAAATAATTTTTGGAATGTTTGTTTTAAAATGTGTTCCAAATAACTGAGCTGATGGTGGTGTTAAAACCCTGTTACATAAACGGGTTGTTTTCTTGTCAAATATTTCAAAATGTCTCAAAGTCTGGAAGGAGTGGGACGCACAGCTATGAAAGCAGTAATAGTAAGTCACAGTTTCTGCCTGCGTGCTCGGGAGAATGGTTGTAAAGGAGCAACACTCCTCACAGTGACGCAACCTTCTCTGATCACTTACACTCATTCTAAGAAAGCTCTGTGTACGCTCAAGACGTGTTCTCAACATGCAAATAAAGTCACAGCGAGGTAAGGAGGAGTGTGGGAAAAATGAAGAGTCTGAGAAAACGAGCAGAGCCGGAAAAAGATTGGCTGCAGGACGTTGGCTGCTCGGCCCGTTGCTTTGCTTTGCTAATGAGCAACTTTTTAAAATGCAGCAAAGAATACCATCAGTGAAGGCAACATAGAAATCTGGCAGAAGAAAAGAGGGCAGAAAATTCAGAAGGAAAAGAGGAAACAATGATGAACCAAAAAAACAATAGTAAGATGGAGTGATTGAGAACAACTTGATTGTTGATTGAAACAATCAAGTTACTATTGTTCAAGTTGACAAAGTTAACACTGCATTTTCCTATTCCAGAAAACATTAAAAACAAACATATTTATCTAATCTTGGTGTTGATATAAACTAAACTAAACATTTGAAAAGTAACAACTACAACATGAATAACCTTTGACACTATTGTTATAGCAGGACAGGCAGCACACACACCCATGTACACATCACACCTGAGCTCCCATTAAATATGACTTGATGCAATTCCTGCAGTACTTGCCGTAGTCCCCTTGTGTGCAAGCCGAACGCGCCAGTTTAGGGTCTGGAGCAAGCTTGTGATCAGTGCATGTCTTTTTTTGCTGCTTGATTTGTGTGAAGATGTAAGAGGAATACATATGGAGGGGAAAACAAAGACTAACATAACACCGAAAAATGACCCAATACGCTGCAAAAAGTCCCGATACGCTGAGGGGTGAAATTTAAAGTGATTGTGCAGCATACCAGTGCATACCAGCCCATTTAAACCACTGCTTTGAACTGAGACCAATGTGCAATTAAAAGCAAATAGTTACAGGAGAGCACAAGAGGTGGAGGTTTATTTTATTTGTCTACTTTTAGAATTACAAGCCAAGTCAAGTTGCTAGAACATGATTCTAACAACTCGGTTCTATGGTTCTGTTCTCACATTGTGTGTCTTTGTTACTGCAAACAGTTTCTCGGAGCTTCAGTACAGTAATAAATGACACCATTAATTTGTGCATCTTAAATGGCAGCTAACAGGTACAGAGGTGCACAAACGGTGCAAGGTGAGTGTTTTACTGCAATAGTCGTTAGAGTAGGAGAGTGGTGTTTCTCTGTTTTGTTCTGTATGCTGTTGTGAGTGTGCAATTCCAACATAATTGGTGTTACTTTAATCTCTTGGCTCATTTCCTGCATTCAGTGTCTGTATGCATAAAACAATGTGACTTCCTGCTGCGTCACTCAACCGTTAAAGCTCTTTTGAACAAATTACCTTTAAAATGTATTGAACTGCAGGGCAGAAACACTTCCATATCTCTAAGACACAAACGATTCATAAACATTCAGTTCTGCAGTTTGCTCCAACCTCATTAGAGTTGGCAATAAATCAACTGAGACATATTAAGGCTTAGACCGCACCCTCGGATCCTGGCTGCAGTGACGACTTCATCTGGCTGATAATTGCTAAGTTTAACCAGCGGGGCATGTTCAGGATAATTGATAATGGTGGCCCGCTAAACTGAAGAGAGAGGTAATTCCAACAATGTATTTTTAATCACTTTCATCTCATTGCAGGCCTGCTGTTCTCACTAAAGACTGTGCAAACATAAATTAATGCGTTCTGGGTAAAAACGGGAATGACGAAGTCATTTTCTGTACAGATCTGTCACCTGGCGGGGCTGTTTGGTATCCTTCTTCCACTTGTGAATACAACTTACTAAATGTTAAGTGTGAATAAACATTTGACATTTTTACAGCACAGAATAATTTTCCTGCATTTTATGATTCCAGCTTTCTATTTTCTACGTTCAACAATCTTTTGTGATGGAATTGTGATGGCAGTTAAACCTCGTTTCTCTCAGGTCCCACCTTTATAAATGCATCCCAAGCGTTCTGAGAATCCCCAGGAGTGGATGTTAATGTCTTGCATTAACTGTGTGGGTGGAGACGGATACAGCAAGCTAACCAGACTGAAGAGTTTCAGAAAAGCCCCATCGTCGGAGGAGACAATGAGTCACTCAGACAGTTTCTCCGACCAGATGTTTCTAGAATTTTTTTAGGATTGTGAAATTATTTATTGAACATGCCCCCCTTTTCTGGATGTTCTGTTGGTAATATGTTAGGATTCTCAGAAAGTCTCTGTTGCTCTCACTCCCATATATTTTTAGAACAGAGTTGAAAGCATAAATAAAGTTGACACCTAGTTATTTAATTCTATTCACTTTAAACAACCACTTTGTGTACATCTCACTATATACAGCCGTGACAAAAAGCTTCAACTAAGTAAATCTAACACGTATGTGTTAGTTTCGTGTTGCTCAGAGCTCAATGAACTAACACATTTGTATTTTATAGACGGTTTCTTGTAATTATACACAGAATATGTTATTCTGTTATTTAACCCTTTGGGATTTTCCCTCAGGGAAATTGTAAGAATGAAGCTTTGTTGCAGCAATGTCTGCTGTTATGCGATTAGTAAATATTGGTGAAGAAGAAGAAAGACTTATGTTTTCAAACTATATAAAAAACAAAATCTACAAGTGGACAGACTGACAACCTGTCCAGGGTGACCCCGCCTCTCGCCCGGAACGTTAGCTGCAGATAGACGCCAGCACCTCCTGACCCCACTAGGGACAAGGGTTTTAGAAAATGGATGGATGGAATCTACAAGTGGGTGACATGGATTTGCATGTCCCCTACATGCCTACATGGCATTGTTGACGTATGTAGCCATACGTCAACAATGGCTTTCTTCGCAACAGTTAACCATGAAGGCAACATTTGAAAACTACAAATAGCTATCCTGTTCTCCTTTTTTTCCCACCCAAGCAATCAATCTCTGATTTTAGAGTCTAAGTCAAATGTTGGGTGAAAGTTTCCAAAAATTGATAACCAGCACTCACTGTCTGGCTGTCTTTATTGTAATCTGGGCAAGAATTACAGTGAGTGCTGGTCACCTCTTGGCTGCTGCTCTGATTTATGCTAGCCAGTCCATTTAGGTGGTCAAATATGCTTTGGAGTTGTGCCTTACTCTTTCCATTTTCACATGATTGATTAAACAATTGGGAGATACTCAAAGCTTAGTTTTACAACCTAACCCTTATTTACATTTCAAAACAACTTTCCCTTCACTTCCCAATGAGAGCATCTCAAAGTAATGCATGTCATATATAATCCAAATGAAATGCATTGACGTTTGTGGCTTTAATGTGATAAATGTCGATTTTTCAGGATTGTAAGTAAACTTTAAAAATCTCAAAGTGAAACAGCTGTGGATCCAGTCAGCCAGTTTTCACATTTCGAGTTCCAGAACCTCTCAGGAAAACATAAACCATTAAAGGAGTCTCCAGTTAAAGTTGAAGCTGGAAGGATTTCCCCAGCTTCCCGTCTTCATCATCTCCTCTCTCGCCATCAGTTTTAAACCCTGGAGCTCTGAGAATTGCAGCAAACCTCTCTGTAAATCTCATCCGTCATATTTGTGCCGGAGAAGATCTGTCAGAGGAATCACGGGTCCCAGATCTCCATTTGATTGTAAAATCACCCACCCTTCTGGGAAGCATTGAAGCGGGTCAACACAGTAAACAAAGGCAGTGAACTATTCCAAACCTAATAATAAGGTGTTATTGTTGGAATCAAGCGTAATCCTGTTGGGATGCAGGAAACAAAACACCAGGCTGGGAAATATCAGGCCAGCCTGTTTCCATTCATTGCGGCTTTAAAACCGGCTTTTGTGTCTCATCATGAGGCTCGCTGCAGTTCGAGAATCCCTGAACTGGTTGTATATGAATCTGCTCAGGGGACTTTATACCCTTCTACTGTATTGCTCAATAATTTACAACAAAGAAAAAATGTGAAAAACCTGAAAAAACAAATGAAAGATGGAAATAATTTACTCATTTAAATTGTATTTTTTTGTAGAGAGTTCATGGTGGAGCAATATAAATGTAAATTTTTTAAGAACATGAAGTC
Organism: Xiphophorus couchianus; assembly: GCF_001444195.1. Classification (NCBI taxonomy): domain Eukaryota; kingdom Metazoa; phylum Chordata; class Actinopteri; order Cyprinodontiformes; family Poeciliidae; genus Xiphophorus; species Xiphophorus couchianus. Next base: position 12,267,329 of record NC_040237.1, on the reverse strand, counting down.
GACAAATATTTATAACTAGTGTGTAGCTGAACCCACATGATGAACTCCCACTACAAAAGAGACGAGAAGGTCTCGGCATCACATTTACAGTTATTCTGTTGGATGGAGGTTTGATGCAACACTAAAATCTCAAGGCTGTCATTTTACCCAACACAAAGGAAGTCTGAAAACATGGAAACTGAGGATATTTACAGAATCTGCATTGATTTTGAGTGTATGTGTGTAACGTCCATGTCGGAAAAATAGGAATTAAGGTCATGTACTTGTTTGTCAGCTGTTTAGATTACAGCCGTCTGATTTCAACTTGTCTCAATTGCATTTTAGTTCAATCATGAAATTCACAACACCATGACTGAAGGGAAGATTATAATCTGTAAAACTGAGCAAATTCCATTTTGTCAATCTAGCATCAATTAGTAAGACGACATTTTCAAATATCCTACAGTTATTAACTGATTACGTTGATTTTTTAATTGAACAATGTAGCAATAAAATCCAGCAGCAGGGTCTTGGCTATAACAATCCCTGTGCTGATGCATTTAAAGCATCAAAGGGATCACTGTGTTGGTTAAAAGATGGAGTAACAGAACATTTTATTCCTATCCAACTTCAATTGGATCATTTTTTAATCAATTTGTACTGAATTATATTCAATATGATTGGATATGGTCATCTTTTGATGCTTAAGTGCCTTGAGGTGACTCTCAAGGCACTTAAGATGTTTGTTATGGACTTTCACATTATAAATAAACTGAATTACATTAATTTAGCACTAACTATACTGTCATTAGTCTATTTAACTAGGGTCTACAACATTAGTACCTCCCGTAACAGATACATGAACAGCCCACACACCCTCACTGGCAGCACCAGCAGTAACCTGCATCGTTAAAACAGCCACATTTAATCTAGAGGGCATCTCTGCTGGGGTCTGCCGAGCCTTTCACCGCCCACAGATATCATTTACCAGCTGGCCAGCTGCTGTTTTAAATAAGGTAATTGTGATCCTTGGTTGTTAACATTTGGAGTGCCCCTGACTATCACAGCAATAGTCCTAATTGCCCCTGCTGTGGAAATTGTGCAAAAAAATCAAACCCTCTTAATTACATCAAGTGCTCTGTGTCTGTGTTTGTGTGGAGTGGAAACAATCAGCTGTGATCCACAGAGTTCATCTCTTGGCAACATCAAACTTTACTTCCCTCTGGAGAAAACCCTCCCCTCGTTGCTATCTAAATGTTCTTTCTCACTGGTGACTTTAAAAGAAAGCCAGTTACATTTATGCCCCAATCAGACATGACAAGCAGATGGACCAGTACTGATCTATGGTACCACTGAAGCCCTTACTGCTGTCAGCGCGTCTCTAGTTAACTGTGATGAAGAGGAAATATGGACCCATCGATGATCTTGTTGCCTTAGAGCAGCAGAATGTAAATTCTCAATGTATGAGGGACTTAGGCAGTTTACGCCTTTATGGTGACTGGTATTGACAAGATTAGATTTATGGAGCAATTGGCATTGGCAGAAACTGTAGTCAAAGACTAAAGTAGAGGAGAGAGCAGGTAGGACTGTCAACATCTGATGGAGAGAACTAACCTCCTCACCTTCATCTCTTGCCCTTCAGTTTCTGTCACTGGTTTCAGATCAGTTTGGATAACCAAAATCATTCCAATATATTTATGAACTTAGACATATGCATACATTTCCTTACATGTCCAACTGCATTCTAAGATTTACTAAAAAAACATATTTTCCTTTAAATAAAAGGCTAGCTATTAAGGACAAACGCTTTAAATTTAGTATAATCACGCAACAAAGGTCTTCAAAAAAATTAAGGTCTCTCTAACATGTGCAAACTGTAATTGGGCTGTTTGTATTACTTCTAGACTAACTAAATCTTCCTTGCTGAGTGGCATGTCAGCTCCTGTAGGTAGAGGACTCATTTCAGCTTCAGTGTGTGTATTTTGTTTTTGTTTTTGAGTTCATGGTAAACTTGTTCGTCTCAGACACAGAACTCGTCTCCTTCCTGAAGAGTGATTGCTGGATGCCGTCATGCTATATAAATTTGCACCTGACGGATAGACGTCCTACCATCAAGAACATAAAAATTGAACCAATCCTATGAAGGTCTGCAATTCTCTCCCTGATTTCTTGGCCAGTTTCTTTTGATTTTTACATAAATTTGAAATTTTGTTTGAGATAAAATACAGCCACAGACGTGCTTCGATTTAAAACTAGTCTTGTGAATCAACTTATCATCTGGGTTTCCTTTCTTATACAATTTATGTAAACGTTTTTGTTTTAACCACATATAACTCACGTATGCATTGATGAAGTGGACCAGTCTGCAGATGCAGCACAACGATGGCCAACAAACTGAAAAAATAAAAGCTATGGTCACAACAGGCAGCACTTTAAACTTTGGGTAAATTGCGCAATAAAAAAAAACAGACAGGCATCAGTGGATAGCTCCAACATCCATCAAAACCAAAATACTAAGAAGCATACTGCTGTGTCACTAATTTTCAGGGTTTATTGACAGGAGAAATATTGCTGAAATGACCAGGTTTCCTTTGAAGACTTTCATTACATTAATGCAGGTTTAGGTGTTGTAAACATGTCGCTTTCTCTTACAAAAAGATTGCCTGAATCAAAGTGGAGCCCATTACACACAACAGGAGGATTTATGATCGATTTTAAAGCCTTGGCTTACAAACCCGTTACGCTTCGATTGAGCAGCATTTTTACGTTCATGAAATATCGACAAGTGGACGTCCACCAAGAAAATGCAACATATAGCTTTTGGAAATGAAGCCAAAGTTTGTGCCGATGAATAAGCTGATCATGTTCGAATCAGTGCTGCACTGCAGATCATCACTGATCATTAACAATAGATTTGAAGGATTTATGCTTTTAAAGAAAAAGATGACGGCAGGGAGCAATCTGGACATATAAAATCAATAAACACTCACTTGTTATGGCCATCTAACTTCACCCGTCCCCATCAGTGAAGCTTCAGAAAGAAAAAGCTCTGCTATAAGAAGACTATGACTTAAATGTCAGGTGTCTGAACAAACGTATGCTTAAATATAAAACTAAAAAATGGCTCATCCTGATACTGTAATGCTTAATTACATCGTACCCATAACACCACAAATTGAAAAGATATACACAGATTGTCAGCAATGACATCTAAAGCACCATTTAAAATAGGAAAGATTTTCTAGGACAGTACTTTCACTGCTTTTCATTAAGCAAAACATCTTGAATGCAGAAACAAGAACATAAAGCAATTAAAGAAGGACTGAAGATTGTGTGAATTTCAATTAGATAACTAAATGTTTCGATGCTTTTGCAAAGAGAAAACGGTCTTTCTGATTATTCATGGGAGGAGCAGGAGGTATAATCTAATGACATGTAATTGCAGTTTGAGCAGTGCATGGTTGTATGAAAGCAATCACCACAGTTCTAATCTTCAACGGAAAAATCACAACCATTTAGCATGATTACCCCGAGTTTAAAAACACTTTGCATTTATTGCACTTAAAGATCAAAAGAGTATGAATACAGTATTTTACTCAAGAGAAATGTGGCTAATCGTTTAACAATAATAGCTGTTTGATTAAATTGTTTTCGTGATTACTTGTAGTTTAACTGGAGCACAAAAAACAAATCAAACCAATGCAGTGGCAGTTTCAAAAGCTTTGGAGGTTAAAGTCTAAAATGAAAATAAAAAAAGCAGCATGAAAATGTCTGAACTAAAACACAAAACAGAAGCGTTTGTTTTAGGCTTGGGAAGTAATGAAACAGCTGCTGCATCTCAGCCAGAGGCTTCGTCTTCACGGTCTTCTATATTTACTCCTCTCGCCTCTTCATTTCACAATGTTATCCAAACGTAATACAATAGTCAAAACACAGAGTTTAGGTCATAAAAGCAAGAGAAAATCTTTGGCTAGACGAAACGCTAAAAACCGATTTGGTACATGTAGAGGTTTTATCCATAAAAGTCTTGATGTTAGCAAATAAAATGTGATTCAGGAGTCTAGGCAATAATGGAGGAAAGTGTTCAACACGGTAGTAATGTCCCATACTGTCCATGAAATCATCAGTATAAATGGGACTAAAATGTCTATATGTTTGACATACAGACATCACAACACACATTTGTTTCTTAATTTGCTCACAGTGAAGAGAAAAAACATTTTCACATCATTAATGCGATACGAGACGACCAGATTCATCGCTCAAATCCCAGCATGAGTGCATCCAGTGAGGATCAGAGCAGCAACTTAAGCTGCAACAAAGCAGTTTTAAAAGTTTCTTTTAAAATGTGCAAGAAAATTAATCATAGAAACAAAGCAACATTTATATCCTCAAAGAAAAAGAAAAAATACAGACAGCAAAGGTAAATTAACTCTCTAACTTCCCAGAAACAATCTCTAGATGAGCATGAATAAGACCAGTGGATTTTTTTTTCATTATTTGGAGTTACATAAAAGTGACCATGTTCTACAGGTTTGAAATGGTGACCATTTTTAAACACATTTATAATCAGGAAGAATTTTTTTAAATATAAAATTTTTTGGATCTGATCATGTCATCTCAGTTTTTGTTGCATAAGGCTGTTACAGAGCACTTATTACAGACTACCCATGATTTTATACACAGCAGGCCACAGACATCAAAAGATGGCAGATTAACCTCCAACTGCAATTTTTCGTGGAACATGACAAATGAGATTTAATCAACGAGCTCTAGAGTTGAAAGTGCTAATTGTGCTAATTTCAATTGCATGAACACGTTTAATTAATAAGCATTAGTACAATTTTTTGCTTCAAATTAGAGAAAGGTTTTAATCTGAAACTGACCGCGGGATCATAGTTTCTTAGAAAGTTGAATCACTGACATTCAGCAGCCAAGGCAGCAGTGATCACAGTATGGAGAAGAAACCAGGCAACATCAGAGCTGTTAGTGTAGATTAACAAAGATCACAGAGAGAACAGACAGCTCAGATTAGCAGCATCACAGCGAGAACAACGTTTGGACGCTCTTCTTCTCTGTAGCTACAGATTCATCAGGAACAAGATGCAACCAACAGAACGTTACGGCAGCTCAGAGGGTCCAACATAAACACAGACCAGTTCTGATAGTGGTTCAGTTTTGATCCAGTTCATGTGCTACAGGAGAACATAAAAAAATTCCAAAATCTACAACAATTATGAAGTTTTACATGGAGGACATACAGTATCTAACAAGAGGGTGTTGAATATCCTTGTGCAGCTATGTTTACCCTTCCTGCAACAGCAAGCCCTTCTGGTAATCCAAAACTTTTTTCCGTATTTTTCATAAAATATTTGACACTAAATTAATCTGAAGATATCCTGAAGTGTAAATGTATAAGTTTGCATCTGCATTGTTAAAACTGCACACCATTTCCACTTATCAATTGTTTAAAATCTGTGAGGAAAATGTCTGAGGTCCATAAATCCACACTTGACATTTTTCCAGCCCAGGTCTGAATTTCATTTTTTACTGAGATTCTTGCTGAAGATGGGAAAGACTTCCCTGAAATAAAAGACGTATCCATTTATTAACTTTATTTCCAGTAGATTCTGTTTGCTTCTGTTTTCTTTGATCGCATCCTAAACTTTTGTCACCCCACGTCTTTTTTTTTTTCTACTTATGCCAGGTTTTTATCTATACCAATTAATTTAAAAAGAAAGATGTTTTACAGCTGCAGAAACCTTCCCTTTAAAGCACATGACAGGTGCACAGCATGTAGGTACATTTAAGCCCAAAATAACCAGATTTGGGTTAAAAATAATCTTTTAGTTTTAGCCATCATTTTTCTTCTAACTAGAGGTAATATGAATGTCTTAAAAGTAGCCAACCAGACAACAATTATGCAAGAGCATTAGTCGAATAAACAAAACAGTGTAGCAGAGACTCCCTCAAGGATCACTCAGCCCAAAATTCTAATAAAATGTAATTATTTCAACACATTCTTTCCCAATTTAAGTCACATTTAAGTCTGTAAACTAGCGAGGAAGACTATAGTCAAAATAAAAAGTAAATCCACATTCAGAAAGAGTCACATCAATGTTATTGATGTTTTTAACTCTGCATGTATTATTGATTATTGGGAAGCTACGTTTGTTCCTATTGTTTTGAGGTTTGTCATGAAAACAAGTGCCACATAATTGGCATCCTTCAAAAGTGTTACGTTTTCACATAAACAAAAGAAAAACCCCTGAGCTGCTCATGAAATAGCCTTACCAAAAAAAATGTAAAATGGATTTCTCAGCCTGAAGGTTCATTCTTTCACTGCCCGCATGTGGAAAACAACTTTATAATAAGTACATTGTTTCAAAGCAGTTCTTCTAAATATTTTCATTAGTGAGGTATTTGTGACTATTGAGAAAGATACCAACATGGGCATCAAATAAAAGAATCAAAACTTTCCAATTCCAATTTCCATCAATCCTGAGAACGAGACTAAGAGTTTGTTTTTTTTTAATCCACCTTTGGTAATATTTTATTCAGACTCACACCTGCCCCTCACATCTGATTCTGATCAGTCCTGGCTGAGGAAAAACCTGCTGCTGGGAGACAGATGAGGCCAATTTGTCTGCAAAGATCCAACAGCAGGAGCTGTCGCTCAAACACAGAATGCACGTCTCCGTGCACATACACTGAAAAAAAACTGCTTGTTTAGCATTTAGCACTCATGATAATTCAGGTTTTCTTCTTCATTTTACTTTATTATGCGTTTTTTTCCTCTGAAAACAAGACGAGATCGCACCTCACATCGCACTGTGCGTATAACCCTGACTGAAAAAACGTTACAAAACTTGAAACCATACTCCAAAGATTTTAATCTATTGCAGATTTTCAGAAATACTTTAGGTTGTGTTTCACAATCAAAATTGAGAAAGGAATTGGTTTGTAACTCCAGACTTTAGATCGGATTGAGAATTTCAAAATAAAGGCAAACGCTGTAGCACACAAAAAGCAATGAGCATACACTGTTGAAGTTTAAAATAACTATCAGATAGGAGAGATCATGGCTATAAATTCTTTCAAACAAAAGACCAATTTTGAGTACAAATAAGAAATAAAGCATCTTGGATTACTATAAAAACCTGAATAATAAGAATCAAAAGCACATATAGAAATAAGAAATCAAAAAATTGAAAAAAAGGGGAACAAATTAAGCAACACAGTCCTTTCAGACTTCTCAGGTCAAGTAATTTCTCTTCTAATTATACAATTATTGAGCTAAGCTGGACAGGATCATAATAAGACAATTAGGCTAATTTGTTTGAATTGAAAAGCCAATTAAAGAATTAGTGAGCAGTGTTAAAAAGTTCATCACATTATCCAAATTACAAAACGGCAGGTCAGGAAGCCAAGACTGCTCGACTAAAAAAACCAAACCATCTGTGAAAAGAAAAAAACCCCCAAAAAACAACAAATAGTGTATAGCTGGGCATCTTTATAGAATATTCAGCTGATACGTGTTAAAAGGATTAGAGATGTGCAGTCCCAGGCTCTTTGTTGGGAACTCCAGGCATGTAATCCAGGCGGATTTCTCCGCCAGATGGTTTCACTGAGATTTTCAACAGAAGGTTTGTTTACTGCATTCAACTATTCTATGTGTTAGTGTGTGGATGAAGAGCTATTCCTATCCGAACAAACAGCTACTATTATGACAAAGAATCGGGATTGTGGAAGGAAGAAACACTGTGCAGTCATCGGTTATACTGGCAGCGTTAATGAGATGGGCTCTTTAAGCAGGAAATGAATGGCTGTGTCTCAGATCTCATAAGCAAAATGTTTTAGCTGATGTGACAAACTGTGAAATGGAAGACGGATAGTTTGTCCCTTTTCTGAGGGGCCGTCACAGAGTCAGGTTATTTCACTCAGCCATGGAAGCACCATACAAGTGTATTTGGCACATTTCCCATACAAATAATTGAGTACTTTTCCTCAATAAGATATAATGTACCAGTTGATTCTGGGCCCTTTTTCACATCAAAAGATTAGTCGAAATAATTTGTGAGCATTCTATTTCAGACACAATACAAAAAAAAGGAAAAAAAATTTAAAAAGTTAAAAGTCAAAAAAAATATTTTCTGGACCCCATTTTCTTTTTCCCCATAATACTTCATCTCTAATTAAGGGCAGATAAGTCCCGATTTGGCATGTTTCTTAGTTTTCAGGTTCAATTTGGTTACAGAAAAATTTTTATTTTATTTCCGTATTTTGAAACACAACTAAATTATCTTAGAGAAGAAGTAAAACTAAATTTGTCTTCTGGAAACATCAAAGTAGTTTGTTATCAAAATATAACTTGTTCAAATAAATCAGTTTTTATTTTCAGGTTATTTTGTTGTAATGGTGTCTATACATGATTCTTGGAAAATTAAGGCAGCTGCAGCTCATCCAGGATGTTGCTGCCAGAGTTTTAGCCGACACCAGGAAAATGCATCACATCACACTAGTCCTTAAATCGCTGCTAAAGCTCCTAGTTTACGACAATAAAATCTAAAACCATAGTTTTAGATAATTAAGCCTGTACCATCTGGCAAGGACACACACAATGGAAATCAGCCTTTGCTATAGTTGGGTGCGTTTATATTTCTGTTGTTCAAAATGTTTATTAATGCAGAGTCCCTCTTCAGCAAATAAATCAAATTAAATAAAGATATTAAAGATTTGGTGCTCAGGTATGAACCATGTAAACCTCTCTTGTTTTCTAAAGGTGTTTTCACTCCTGATAATCTGGTAGACTGCTTGACTGGGAAGCTACAGAGCAACATTTGGAAAGTTCATGCGGTTCCCTTTCACACCTCACTGTGTCAAACAAACCAAAACCTTTGACCAACTCGCTTACCCACGTCGCCTGAGGTGGCGCTGCAGCAAGAACCACAGAAGGAAATGACACAAAAACCTTCGAAGACAACACTGAGCATAACTTCCATCTTTACAAAATGTAAACAAAAATGAAGTGACAGATTTTTGCGATTGGAGGATTTGTCTTCGTTCATTGGCAAAAGACTGTGAGCCATATCTCCTGCTAGCACTAGACGCACACACACGTTTGTTTTGGTTGTGCTGATGCAAAATGCCTGGCACTATTGTCCACGTCCTGCTTTTGGTGCCATCTCTGGTCCGCTTGGCATTTACTTATGCATTCAACATGTGCCACAGTTCACTTTAATTAAACTGAGAACTAGGTTTTTAAGTGGCTCACTTTTTTGGTCAGCATTAGAGTTAAATTGCACATTCGCACCTCCCCAAACAAACCAGACTTTGTAGATAAACAAACTAGAGTTTGATTAGAGCAGACTAAGAAAGACTGGTGTGAATGCACTCTTAGACTAGTTCATTTAATATGATCAGGACCAGAAGGACTGTCAGCTCTGTTTAGCTGTTAGGTACTTCATACTGTTTACTGCAGCTTTTGCATAAAGGTCAAAAATTACTTTTATCTTTTCCATCATGTTGTGGATTTTTAATTGGCTTTTTAACCTTTTTATGTGATGCTTTAATTTTTACTATTGTCTTGTTTTTGATGTGAATTCTTTTTATGAATAAACTTGCCTTGACTGAAATCAAAAGATCAAAACCAAATGTTCAGCTTACTCTGAAATAAAATATATATATATATATATATTGAACAGTATGAATCTTAAATAACCTTGCCATTAGAACTGGAGAGACCAACTTAAATCTCCTTGAGAAAATTGTCAAAATATCAAGCAAAGTTTTATGAGAGTAAACAGACATTCAGAAAGCCAACATCAAGAAAGCCAACAAAGTTCAGTCAAGTTGCACATGAACACATAAACAGCCCAAAAACACACACAGCAGAATGTGAATCCCTCTCTTATTACCCATAATCCACTACAGCCCGGGCTGTGGGAGTCTCCCAGGACCACGGATCACTGGAGCTTTGAGAAAGGTCAAACCAACCAAGAAAGCAGCCGGGTCATAATCATCAGCACACAGAAAAAAAACCCATCTCCCCATCGTCCCATAGCTCCATGATTTGATAAAACAATCACTGAGATGTCTCATTTTCCATTCGTTTCCTCCATCCTTGTCTGCGTCTTTGTTTTTTGTTTTTTTCATCTCTTCATGTATTCCTCCCTCCTGTTTTTTCTTCAGTCGCTTCATCTGCTTCCCATCCCTCTGACATTTACTGCTGGACTAACTCCCGCCACTCTCCGTTTCATCTTTCATGCTCCCTCTGTTCAGGTATTTAACCTGCATGAAGTAGCACATCAAGTTCATTACTCTGTTTAATGGTGGTGGTTGTTCAGCCGTCAAATTTAACTGCTAAACAGGAAGAAAGTGGATTAGGTGGCGGTGCACCAGGAGTTACGTAATTTTAGTGCATAAATGCTTCAAAAAATATATAATTTAAATATACCGCAGCATTTATTGACATATTTTCGCTTAACAATATAAAATCTTCTTGTAATGGAAAAAAATGTAATGCTGATTAAGTCAGTTTGAACTTCTTTAATAGCAAAATGCTTTTTTTCCCAAATAAATCCTTTAATAATTTGTTAAAATGTACATAGAAAAGCACCAGGATTTGCCACAAATTCTTACTAATATCCCCTGGCATTAACAGCCCATCATCATGATGCTAATCAAATGCCCTCAAACAAAGCAAAAAAAAAAGAGCAGAATTTAAATGGCTAATGACTACAGCAGGTAAGTGATTATTTTGCTGTTTATTTTTAAACACCAGGTCACATCCACACATTCAGACACGTCACGGCTACCACAATGCAGAGGAAGAAAAGCATCTCTATTAATGTTTATGCACTTTAATTCAGTGCATGTTAATAAGTTTGCAATTATGTCGATGAGTGGTAAAAACGTTGGTGTTCTGTTTATGTCCTGCAAATCAAATTTTCATATGAATGAAAGCATCATTTTCTCCTTCAATTAGCAGAAAAATGTATTTAAGCCAAAAAGAATGAGTATTCAGCATAGAAACAATTTAACTTCCCCCCCAAGTAAACTTCAGCTTACAGGTATAAATATTTTAGACTTTCTCCCAAACATCAAAAATCAACCTGAGTGAAATATTCATATCGCAAGTGCACTGTTTCCATGGGAGACTTTAAAAAAGGGGCTTTAAAGACTTCTCAAGCATGCTAAGGTTTCAGAGTTCAGTGTGTTCTCACCTCCAGTAATTGTTCAATTCTGACTGTAATTACAAAAGATGTCAACAGGTATGAAAAATGCAACTGAAAAGTTAAGTCCTTTCATCATGCTGTTCATTTTCATCCTTTAATATTGTATGAACGACGCTCTGTTAGCTGGAAAATGCACCCAAAACCAAGACGCAAAACAAAAACAAGAACTGGCTCCTCATGAATACACTCAGGTTTAAATGCATTGTGGATTTTCGCTAATCCACAGAATAAAAATGAACTGTCCCAATAATCGAGAAATCAATTAATTGCATGATAAATAAACTCTGTAATTTTCATTGGCATAATTTATTGTTTATCGCTTTTTTCCCTCTCTTTAAAAACGGAATGATAAAAGTCTTCAGTTTGATACTTGGGCTATAAGCTGCTTTACAAAGACTTCATAATTCATTTTATTCATGGCTTTTGATTTTTTTTATCTTGGATATTTAAAATGTCTCCAGTTTAATTGTTCATTATAATTGAAAGTTTATTGATCTTTGAGAATGTGTTCTTGCATTATTACACTTATATTACTTAAAAATGGTCTCAAAACAACAATATTATTGATCATTGATTATTGATTATTGTGATAACGTCTGGAGCAATTTATCGTCCAGCAAAATTTGTTATTGTGACAGGCCTACTCCCGACTTTAGTCAGATGAGTTGCTGCAAGGAGGGTCTGAGTTTCTGTTATTGAGCGCTGCTCCTGAAAAAATTCAACTATTTTGTCAAAAATGAATGTGTCAGTTTGTATCGATTGTCTTTTTGTGAAATGAGTTTATTTTTAGTAGCCATCATAGTGAAATATAGATTTTAACAGCCCTGGTTTGGATTTCAGCAAATCCAAAAAGTTCATATTTTAAAATTTGTAAATATAAATAACAGGTTTTATGAGGTAAATTCATTTCTAACTAAGATATGTGTCATGAGACATTTTGACTAACAGGACCTCACAACAATTTTTACCAAGTATTTTTCTTATCCTTATTGTAAAATGTGGCTAAATGTAAAAATTGGTGAGTATACATTCATATCAAATCAATGAATCATGTTGCTGTCTCCTAAAGAAAAACCTAAACTTTACAGAACAACACGAGACAAACCAATTATATCTCTTTCAGCTCCTGTCCACAGTTTGTAACTAATCCCTTCATGTCTTTGAGTTTAAGGTTTCAGCTTCTTTAGGTGCAACATCATGTGGGAACACAGACACGTTTCCCATTTTATTTTTTTGAAAGGTAGGATGTAAAACTGTGGCAGCGCCTAAGGCACCAACCTTTATGCTTTAAAGTAAACCTTTAGAGAACTTAGCTGTAGTGTGCCAAGTCAGTAATGCTTAAGATGAACAGCTCTAAGTCTTCTTTCTGAAAAATTCATGTTTGCCACTTAGGTTTTCAGCTGGAGGGGGGGATTCTTAGGTTTATATGTTCGGGTACTAAATGTAAGACCGTGTTTATGTGCGAGTTATTCTAAAAAACATTTTTTTCCTCCAACAGGCCATGGGTTTTGACGACATGCGCTTTTTTAATCTCAAAGAAACATTTCTAAAAATACACAATAATAGTGGCAAACGCAGTTAGTGGAGCTAAATTGTGATAACAGCATCACCTTCCTTTGAGCACGCATGAAAACCCTTCAGTTTTCTTCAACAGTTGTAATCACTTCAACATTCACACTGTAATCAGCGCATTCCACAGCATCAGCATGCAGAACAGCACAAGTATCTGTTTATCCCCAACATCTCTCGCCTTACTGGGATGTGATCATAAATCTGTTTAAAGTGGAAAGGTTACAAGCGGGTGAAAGCTCAGGGTTTCCCAGACACTTCACAAACTCAGATTAGAGATCTAATTTGAGTTTGTGAAGTTTTTTGAGTTTCCAAACGCTCAAAAGAGGAAGCGTTTGTAAAGAGAAAGTGTAGAAGAAACAAATAGCCACAAGCACACTCTGAGAGCAGACTGCTGACCCAGTTTAAACAGCATTTAGGAGGTTCAGATGAGGGTCTTTCATCATAAGAATGTTTCAGGAAAAAAAAAAAAAAGAAATCAACAGATGACCAAACTAGAGGTAAACGCATCCAAACTGCAAAAATAAACCACACCTAAAACAAAAGCGTCAGAATCGCCATGTTTCAAGACGTCGTCGTCGCGTCCTTACCTTCCTGCACCGCCTGGAAAGGGTTGTTGGGCTCGATGAGCTTTATGGAATGCGTGATCTTTTCGCTGTGCAGGATGTCATCACTCAGACTGAGGTCGGACACGGCGAGCTGGAACACCTCATCGTCCCGCACTGCGTTCTCCTCAAATATTGCACCTGGACAAGTAGAGAAAAAATAATCCTTCAGGGGTCAAGAAAAAAACAGAAAAACAAAACATTGAGGTTTCATTTTATTTATTTTTTCCTGAGCGAAGCAGGAACACGGACAGCTACAAACACAAATAAGGAAAACTAAACATATCATAAATCACAGACTGTCACACTTTGATTGCAAATGAATACATCATATGAAGGCTAGAGTCTTTTTGTTCTGTTAAAAAAATATGACTACAGGGACATGAGCAATCCTCCTGTGAATGACGAAAAAAACCACACAAAGTATATCGAACAAATGATCATTACTTGAAGGAAACAACTTGAATGATGTGAGCTCTTTAATCCTGGCATCAGTATTTATAACAGACAACATCAAGACGCTGTTGCTCTTTATCTGCTGAGAGTATTAGTCCACTTTAATATAAAAACAAATAACTCAAAATTAGAAAACAGTAATTCAGAATAACATAAGATAAGCTGCTTTTACAAAAGCCATGTCAATAATTTTGTATTGTAAACATTCACAGCAGGAGCATCTAATGTTCTTCTCCCCTTACCTTAAAACAATAATAATACAAAAAATTAATTATTACTTTTACTGTCTTACTTTTAGGCCACTCAAGCTTCCATACTTGATACTAAACTCCACTTTTTCCTATATAAATATCTTCTCACTTCGTTTTGACCCAGCAAAACAGTTTTTAATACTAATTTTTTATAATAATTCATTGATCTCAGGAGTATTTGTGGAGTGCTTAATTTGAACGGAGCAGCACAGCATTCCAGATACATTTTTAATATTACTCTTCATTAAATCCTTAAGGATGAACGTCATAGTTTTCTCAATAATCAAAGGTCGCAATCAGCTTTTGCACTTCCAAATTTTATGGAAGTAATTTTATATGTAAATGGTGGGGGAAATACAAGGAAACATGACCATTAATATGTAGTTAATGCAATTAAAATATGGAGTGTAAAACCAGTTTTTTTTTTCTTTACGATATGGCTTAAAAATTGATATAAATAATAGCACAGGTACACAAATGTAGCAAAACGTTACATTTTGCTGCATTTAATTAATGTAGCAAATACATTTAATTAATTCCTACACATGTTTGCCTGATAGTCTTCACAAGATTAAAATATGATACGATTGTTTGTACAGCTCATGTTCTGAAAGGCTCATTACATCTGAACATTATACAGCCTGTAATTTTCTGAGTGACTGCAGTAAACATTCGCGTTCATCAGAGATCAATTAGCAACAGGTGCGCCAACAGCGTCGAAAGGCCGTTTTCTTTTACATGAAGTTAAATTAAACTCTTTTGCCTGTTTACGCAAACAGAGCCTTGAGAATCCAACACTTTCTTGTTTGAGACAAACCTTTTGGTTCTGTTCGGTTCCGTTACCTTCAACCAACATCTTTGATTGAGCTTAATAAACCGGAAACACCCGACTTGACGCCTCCCGTTCATCCGGAGCGTAGAATTTAATTACATCACCGGTTCTGATCCACATGAGCCGTTGTGAACCTTTATGTTGCCGTAAACCTGTCCAGAATTCAAACGCAGTCCATCTTTGAGTCCTAAACTATTGTTTCTAAGCCAGACGCTGAAATGACGTCGCCGTTCACCTGCCGAACTTTAGCCAATCAGCTGCTACGTTCCGTTTCCGTTTCACGTAGGAGGTTTGACCCACCGTATTCTGCAAGATTTACATAAGCAGGAAGTTGATGTATTATATAATTATTCGTAGCCTTAATGCGCCACGACGTTGGTGGCTATCCGTCATAAAACAAGACGTGTAAGATCTTAAAGACATTTATAAAAACAATATGCACACATAGGACATGGTTTGGTAATTATACACCTTATTTACGGAAAGGTTGAGATATTAAATACTAACATGGGTAAAATAAAAAAAAATTATTATCTTATCCTGAAACATATAATAATGTCTCACTTTGTTCGAGGAACACAAACAAGATATATAAACCAACTCTGGCATTTATTTGGGGGGCCAAGAGTAAATTATAGACGATCATATTTTAGAAAAAAAACCCACAAATTTATGTCTTTTCTATATTTAATTTACAAAAATATGTCCTTTCCACTCATGGATATTTGGGACACACTGACTCATTGATTGCCCTGAACTATGGTCAAGCAGTGAAATGTAAATAAAGAGATAAAATCTACAAGTTGTAGGCCACCAGTATAGATACTGTGGGAGATGTTGAAGTATTTCATCATCTAACCAAAAGGGTTTATATAGTTGATAAGTTTGAAATGGGGTTTATCTTTTTTTTTTTTTTTTGGCATCAACATTAAGTATCTTTATGAGGTTTTATCACTGTTTTGAGATCCTCTGGAAAATGATCCGAGGAAAGAGAAATGTTTATATTCTCCAGTATTTCTGGTGTAAAATAGCTGAGCATGCTTTTAAGAATCATATCAAAGTGAACCACTGCAGTATCAAAGTCATGAGAGAGACTGAAGCATGCAGGGACCCTCCGCATACTGAATGTGATTATTGTGATTATTGGGAACTATAGTGACTGTGTTTGGACTGCTGATGGAGAAACCAATTCAATTAAGTTTGTTTGTTTAGCCCTTCATTCATAATGCCATCTCAAGCCTCTTTTCATGACAGACAGGTTATAGTTCACATGCAATAATATATACAGTCCAATCATACAGACAAATATACATTTTAACTAATTCCGAGTTGTAGTTTTCATGACAACTCATTAAAAAAAGTTTCCTACCTAACAAAAGTTGTAAACTTAGCAGCAATCCCTTATGCTGAGCATGAATGTAGCGACAGCAGAAAAGAAAACTCCCCTTTAGCATGGTTCTGCATGCTAAAGGAAGTTTGCTGCAGCCGATTGGCTGATTAAGAAGAGAGATTAGTTACCCTCACAGAAAAACCGTGAAGCCCTGGTTGCAGGAGCACTTTCTATTTAAAACAAAAAAACAGAATAAGGAAAAAGCCTCAGTAGTCCCTTTAAAGGATGCATTTAGGACAGAAATACAGCTAAACACAAAGTCTGAGACACCAGCACAGTCTATGGAATGAAGAACATAACAGTGTGCATGTGGTTGGTAACAACAATTGCTCCTGCAGTTGCTTTCCCTACGATAGAGACAAAGTTAAACACAGAAAGGCGAAGTCAAGTGTTTTCTCTATTAGGTTATTGGCAGCAATAGCTCAGTTAATGACCCCCTCCAGAGAGAGGGCATAAAGTTAATGTCAGCAATAACTACAGAGAATGCATTATTGAAGAGCAGTAGGAGAATGTAGCCGTTGCATTACAGAGCAAACTTTGTGCCTAACCAAGTGTCTGCCTTGTGGACAAAAACAAGCTAATTTCAGCCATCTGGGTCCAGGAGCTTCTTATTTAATCGTGACGCTAACCTGACCACAGGTGAGGACTGGGTTGTAAAAGTCTGACACTCTGAATTAAGCGTCTCCTGTTTCAACATTGCTCCTTCCTTATACTCCAAAAGACAAGAGCGAAGATGTCATTACAACAGCAACAGTTCGGATCGTCCATCTCCTGTTCCTTCCCACTGTCACTTTTAAACAAGACACTTACTTAAACGCCTAAGCTCGAGTGAGACGTTTTGAAAATTTGTCAAGCGCAGTTAAGAAATTCTCGCCTCTGTGGCAGAATTCCCCTCACCCTGCGTTTGCTCATTCCTTTCACGGAGTTTCCAAACAAACTAATCTCCGCAGCGGAAAAACTGGCAATGGATTTTTAGGGCCTTCCTGGCTCTGCAACAAGAGAACGCCGTCCAGCTTCCAGGCTTGATCGATCAATCACCGGGTTTGGAAATTGCAGTCATTCAGGCGCCTTCAATTAGTGAGGAATCTGGTTCCAGCTGTCAAAGACATGCTGAGGGAATTGAGGTGAAGTTTATATTTCTCCTCGTGGCTGCAGCTGCGAGAGCCTTAAATTTCAACAGGTTTAATTAATAATGAGTGCAGCTCGGGGGGAACGGGAGGTAAACTGGGGCCCCTTGCAGCCCTTTGGCAGCTCAAGATCCAACCTCCATGAATGTTAAGCTCCTCGGAGTCTATTTCTCCTGTCTGTTTTGAGAAAGTATAGCTAAATTAAACATTTATTACGCCCCAACTAGAAAATATACAGTGGTATGATTTTTTTTTTTTTCCTACTGCAAGCAGTTTGAGTTAGATTGAACTAAAACACATATATTAATTATAAAGTTCATTAAAAAATCTATAAAATAAATTAATGAAGTTTTGTGGATTTTTATTTCAAGTTGCAAATAATAAAGTGGCCCTCTAGTGGTAATAAGTCTAAATGCATGAACACAAGTCCTGTTGGATAAAAGGGCAAAATAAGGAATTTTTTTATCTACTAAAAAGCTAAACGTATAAAATAATATTTGACATTTTTTTTAAAGAATGGGATGATTTTTATTTATTTTTTTAGCTTTATGTTTTAAGTCAGTTTCCCAGCTCAGAAAAACAATGTCTGTTTCTACTTTGAGATGTTATCATTCTGTTCCACTTTATTACCCAGGGGTTGTGATTTGTCGCAGCAGAGTCTGATGTACGAAGCAGCACATTACTCTTAAGTGTGATAACTGAAACGCCACTTCACTTTAATCACTAACCAGCTAAGTGGCATCATGTTGGCAAAGCCAGCGTTCTCGTGCCAAAACACATTTTCTGACTCCACAACAACTTCCAGCGTCTTTTTGAATCATCCAGTTCTGCTTGCGTCTGGCTTCTTATCAAGCTGTCCGCTGCTAAATCAACACCAAACGCCATCGACAGCACTGATACTGCACTGAAAAAAATGACTCTAATTTGTTACAGCTCATTTTATGAGTTTTGCTCAAGCTGTAACTCTGATTTAATCAGAATTATGAGTTTTGCTCAAGCTCTAATTGCTCAAGCTCATAAAATGAGCTGTAACAAATTAGAGTCATTTTTCTAAAAGTTGGTGCAAAGAAAAAAAAAACATTTCAGTTTTGAGTTTGAGATGGAGCTCTTTGTAATTTCTTTGAGCAATTGAACTCTCTGACTTAGAGATAAATTTGCTGCGATGTCCAGTCTTGGGAAGATTTGCAGCTGTATTAAAAATCTTTCACTTTTGAATTATTTGTTTTGTCTTTAACACAAAGGATTTCAGATGGTTTAGAAATCATTTTTTAGCCCTTCCCAGCTTGATTTTTTTTTTTTTTACCTTTAGTACCCTTTCAGTAAATCATCTTTATTTTGAAAAATATGCCTTTCTTGCTTTAGTGTCTCAGGTTATGGAGTGAAGCTTTAACCAGCTTCAGTTTATTCTGACATTTATCAATAAAACTCAAATGTCTTAATGCCTCCCTAGCAAGCAGCATATTTCTACCAAGCTACCAGTTAGTTAATAAGCTAACTTTTGAGTCAGGTGTGTTGGAGTAGTGACACATCTAAAAGTTGCAAAAACCTAACCCTCAAGGACTTGCACTTGTGAGACCTGCCCTAAAAAAAATTGATTTTTTTTTTGGTCTTTTTTCATTCTTTGAAAACCTTACAATTACTTCAGTGGCGCACATGATTGATTTGCATAAACATGCAGCAAACGGTGTCCAGAAATATTGCTTGGCATTTACCGCACACAAATGCTCCAATCTCTAAGGTCAGATTATTTGTTTCTGAACGAGCCGAATAGTTAATCAAGACCGAAGGAATGTGGAAATCCCTTTAAAGTTGCCAAACACCAACGTGTGATTTGTGAGTCTGACCTTTTCCACAAACGTTCCTACATTACGTCCAAGGTGGGAACTTCGCACTAGCCGGCAGCCAAATGCAATTTACTTGCCACTGTTGCGAAAGCACAATGCATCGGAGCTGTTGTGTTTATCAAGCCTCCTCCTCACTCTGGCAGGTAATCAACCAGCAGTACCTGGCTTTGTGTCCCGGAGCTCTAGCTGGCTGCAAAAACCGGGGAGAGAAGCAGGTTTACTCTGAGATTTAGGAATTCTTAGACGTGGGACAATAAACTCTGCGCCTATTCATCTCTGAGTGGCTTTATGGCAGCTGAGACTCACACAAGGTGACAATATTCTTAGATTTTGTCAAAAGTACCTACTGGCAGTCGTACATAACAACACAAGCCTTTTTTAAAGTTTGATATTTATTTAACTAGATTACATTTTTTTAATCCCCTGATGATTATCAGTGGTTGATATTATTTGATCACTGAATAGAAAGTGTGTTGCTTGACAGTAACGGAAATAATCATAACAATAATTTTTTTTTAAAAACCTCTACCTTTTGATTGTTTTCTATAGAAAACCTTATTAAATTTGGCATTTCATTGTCTCGGTATGATTGGATTTTAATAGTTACAGTTTTTCTACAAATTTCTACACATTTCTACAAAATATCAAGTATGGTTTTTTTTGTTGTTTTTTTTACTGATATTAAAATAGGAAATTTAAAAAAATGCAATGAAAAACACAATCAGCAAATTTGAGCCTCATTGCAATTCAGAAACCAGATGCAGGGCAACTGAAACAGCTCCACAGAGCAAACAGTGGCCGTCTCCCAACAACAAGATGAGATTTTATGAATAATGGGAAAGTCTGACCATTTTATATGTATTTTTAAAAATGTAGGTAAGCACTAATAGAATCAGAGGCTGAAAGACAAAATACTTCCTGTCTTCAAGTCATTGGCTGAATGCTTGGTTTACAGAACACAGAGAAATGATTGCAAAGCGATAACAAATAATTTGTCTAATCTAACACATACTGTACTTGCAAAAATGTTACAATCTGGTGTTGCTGGGGTTTTTTTACAACAATGCCTTTACTCTGACTGAATCAGTGAAATAGATTGCCATTTTCACTGTGTTTTTGCCAACTTCTGTATCACTTCCTGATTTAAAAAGTCACTCAAATGTGATTTCTTCTTGATAAGTCACATAATATATATTTGTTTTACTTCTTTATGTAATAAGTAAAAAACTAATTTTATTTTCTGTTTCTTTGTCTGGTATGTTTGCCTATAGTGGAAGAGCAACAGCGTTTTGGTGCTAAAATGCACTCAAATTGTTTAGTTGGGCTTTCGGCTCAGTTTGTCTTCTGTGTGCAGGTGCAGTAGATTTTTGAGCATCTTTTCAAAACTTCTCTAGGTACTAAAACAATGTGTGTAATTTTCCACCAAAAATATAAAAAGGGCAAATGATTGGGAAGTTAGTAGAAAACAATAAATCAAGTGCTCACTCACTACTGCTGCTTACTGACATTGGACGTTTCATCGCCCACATGCAGGAAAATTCAATCTAATTTAATGTCAGTCTGAGAGAAGAAAACCACGCGTCTTTTCTGCAGCGCGCGTAAATATGTGGTTTCACCATAAACCGGGTCTTGTGATGTAAAGAGGTTTGCTGCAAGTTAAAAAAGACAAGCTGTGGATCTCTTTGTCGTGTCGCTGCTTTACTTTGAGTCCAAGGAACAGTGACAGAAATCAGTTTGGACTCCGCAGAGGGGAAATTTCTTGCTTCTTCATAATTTCATTCTTACTTATTCTAATTATTCTAAAAAGAGACAGAATCAAACTGGGCTCCGTGTTGATTTAACTCAAATTAAGACGCCACCTTTTTCTCTTCGGAGCACAAAATGCATTAAAGAAAAATTAAGATTGCCATTTGTTATCCTGCAGGTTGCCACAGCGTGACTTCACCTTTAACAATTGAAGAGGAAATTTGGAGGACGAGCTCGGCTTTGT
Source organism: Xiphophorus couchianus (assembly GCF_001444195.1). NCBI lineage: Eukaryota > Metazoa > Chordata > Actinopteri > Cyprinodontiformes > Poeciliidae > Xiphophorus > Xiphophorus couchianus. Next base: position 12,246,049 of record NC_040237.1, on the reverse strand, counting down.
TCCACTTTTTTTTTTTCTTTTTTTTTTTTTTATCACTCCTCTGATTACTCCGGGCCCCGTTAATCGACAAAAACCGACCATTTCTGCGCACGCAGTCAATGCAATTATGCTTACTGGCCTTGGTCTTTTCATCGCCCTCATGCAGGAAAATCCATTCCTATTAGGTGCTTAATCATTGCTAATACAAGAGGTGTAATTTATCTCCGAAAGCTGCCCATGTGGCAAATCGGTGGCGAGCAAAACCCGCTGAGAATTAAAACACATGTAGCAGACCTCTCGAGTAATATTACATGGAGGAACAGAGGTTGTTCTTTACATTGTACAGATTTCCTTAAGCCTCTCCCGGAGAGACTCAGTGAACTGTATATTTTACTCCCCAAACAAGAATTACAATGTCTGAAATCAGTGTAATTAAGTCTGGAGGTCTGAGTATCTTGGTGGTGTATAAATTAAACCCCACCTTCTTTTTTTGTTGGTGGCAATTTTCATATAAAATCTTTTTTCTCTTTTTCTTTTAAACAAACACTGAATATGTAAATTATAACTATAGATTTATTGTCAGAGAAAGAAAAAGAAACAGTGATTGGGTCTGAAAGAAGTCTCTTAACCTTTGCCCTTAATTATTCCCGCCTGCTTCAATTCCACACGGTTTTGTAGGGATGCGACGAGGTTCGGTTTTTTTGAGTCATAATATATTCACGCGTTACATGTAAAACCACCGACACCAACAGAATCTGGGTTTAGTTGGATCAAAGTTAAGATAGGCAGAATGTCGGTAGAAATGGATCAAAAGGTTGAGTTTCGTCTGAGGTCTAATGATTAGAGACCAGGAAGGAGGAGACCGGGGGTCCAGTCTTGGTAGACAAACAAAGAGGAAAACTTCAGACCTCCCACATGGGAGAGGAAAAAAAAAGTAGAGATAAAGGCGAACGAGTGTAACCAAGAAGGACTGAAAATGAGATGAGACTGAATTTCCAAGTAATCGATTGGGTCTATAGGCTGCATTTTGGGGGAACTGGTGGCGCTGTTGGATCGTAGCTAGAAGTCCCAGGTTTTAATCAGAGCTGGGGTCTGTCTGCGAAGTTTGCTTATTGTCCCTGAGCATGTGTTGGTTCTTCATTTTCCTCCAACAGTCTGAAAACAGGAATGTCAGGTTGGACTCAAAATAAGTAAAGATGCACAATGTATCTGCATCAGCATCAGCATCGGCTGATATTAGTCATTTTTTAACTTGATAAGTAAAACTGGGCAAACATTAACAACTGATGTTAATTTCAATCAAGTTGCCATTGTATTTCGGGAGGCGCAGAGGGTTAACCATGTAGTATTTGTTCAGTCGTGTGACAGTGATAATGATGCAGCACCTGATTATGGGATGTTAAGCTGAAGCAGAGAAGCAACGTAGGCAGTGCCTTCACTTTTACACACGTATGATATCGGTAAATATCTGTTATTCATGGCAGCACTATCGATAGTGATATCAGTCTAAATTTGTGCATCAGTGCATCTGTACAACTAAGCAAATGAGTGAAAAACCGCATCTCTATTGAACTATTTTTTTTTAAAGTGCTAAGGAATTCAGAATAGTGCAAATAACGTGAAATCAAGCATAACAGAATGAGTGCAAAGAAACAGTTATTAAGAGAAATGGGTCGGATGAGTGGGATGTAATAAGTGGGATGTGAAGAAGAAGAAGAAGAAGAAGAAGAAGAAGAATGAAGGAATACTGGGAGGAAAGAACTTTGAAAGAAGGCGGAATGATATGCAAAATGTCATAAAAGCAGTCTAAAGAAAGAGGCTTAGCATTACATCAGAGGTGAGTAGGATGAGTGGGATTAAAAAGAGTATTTAAAAAGGATGAGGAATAAATCACAGGATCAAACCGAGAGTTGAAAATAGTACATGAAGAAGTACAGATGAACGGCTGTGGGACGACTGTGCAGCCTGGGACAAAGTGTGCTGTAGGGTTGAGCCAACGGTAAGTAGAGCCACAGGGTAATTAGAGGTGATGCTTTGGGCATGACCAGACTTCTGAACTCAGGATAATATATTAACTTCATTTATGAATGGATCTACACTGCTGATGGCTCTGCTGTGCCTGTTCAGACATCTAATAATAATAATAATAATAATAATAATAATAATAACAGCACCGGGATATGCTTAAATATTTCCAGAACAAAAGACAAGAACTGAGCCTTTCCTTGTTCGTTTACTTGAACTCAACTCAAGAGAAAAACTATGTCCAACCTATAAAAATAAACTTTACAGAACCGATTATTAAAACCAATGAACACATTTCAAAAATTTCTTCTGCTTTGAATTTTTTGGTCATGCTAAAATGTTTCAAATCATCGAATTGACTTTAATATCAGACAAACATAACCAGAGGTAGTACAAAAATATCTTCCTAATTATGGTTTCATTAATACCAAAAGGTATCCTGGTCTTATATGTAGATATAGTTGTTTCCAAAACCTTCTGACTTTACACAAAAACCCCTAAATGTGTTTGAATTAAAACAATTCTGATGGAAAAGATTTATTGCTAGCTATCACAAATGCTTGGTGGCAATTGTGGAACAATTGCTTTTTCACGTAAATCATTTAGTTTGAATAGTTTTTCACCCCTAGCAAATAAAATAAATACATTTTAAAACAGCATTTTTTAAAAATTGTTTATCCAGGTTATCTAATATTAAAATACGGTTGATGATCTGAAACATTTGAAGCATGACAAAAAAAAAAAAAACAGAAGAATAGACAAATTCTGAAATGAGGCAAAAACTTTTTCAAATGAAAGCAGCTTGAAAAGAGAATTTGAAGAAACTGAAGTTAGTTTCTTTGCTTGGTGGCTGGGTTGTCTTCGAGGTCTATGCCCCTGCGATTAGCTTTTATCAGCTGGATGTTACATTCCAGGAAGAAAAGTGTTTAAAAAACATTGGTGACCTGCTGGTATTAGATGGGTCCACAGGAGCGGAGGCATCCCTGAGCCCATCAGCCATGTCAGCTTTAATTGAGTTAAATGTGAGGCAGAGCACTGGTGTAATGTGACCTGAACACACATCTGCAATTTAGAGGCACTTATCATGAAATCCTCCCACTCAGATAGAGGTCCTCTGAAGAGGGAAGGCTCCATTTAGCAGGTCTACCACCGCAGATATGATATAAGCTGCTGTCGGCCGGTCGAGGTGCGTTATTGTGACAGATTAGCCTTCAGGGTTCACTGTGCTTAAGCAGAATTATTCTGATCCTGCGCCAGAACACGCTTAAAGTGAAATACTGTGGGGGTTTAAAACGCTGCCAAAGACTGAGCACAACAACAATGAGTGGATTTACGGCGGTTGGAACTTTGTGGATTTATGAAAAGCTGTTTTCATAATTAAACACCCAAATCAGTGACGCCCGCTGCACAACATCGAAGACGATGCCGCTGGAACGCTGCAGACCAGGTCCGGGAGTCTGTTTCCCTTGTTTATGCCGGGATCCCATATGCTTTCCCCCCGCTGTCGGCCAGCAGAAAGACAGCTGTAAAACCTTAACACGAAGCCCAACTCTTTACTCTCCCATCTCCAGTGCAAGATGCTTTGCACTTCTCTCTCCTGACTGACTGCCAACTCATCACCTTCAGCGAGGGTTATGCAAATGCAACGTGCATCTGCTGAAATTAGAGACATGATCAGCCAGGCTGGCTGAAACAAACAGGATTCATTTCATGTAGGGGATAAAATGACAGATATTAAGATCTATTGTACCTCTGCAGCTGGGAGGTGCTGTTAAGCTAACAAACGGCATCCTATGATGAAAACTCCACATCGTTTGTAATTCATCAGGTTCCACATGATGAATGACATCACGGCAACTTTAAATAAGTCGAACACAGGAGGTAGGGTAATTCCTTATGTAACTCACCAAGAGAAAGACAATCAAAAGTCACAAAGTTCTTCAAATTATAGATCCTTGGGATGGGAACTATAACTAATCAAACCCTTATACGAAGGCTGATGTGTTTTAACTCAAAACGTTAAGGCACGTCAGACTTCCACTGAAATTCTTGAGATGTTTAGTTCTGCTTGACTGCAGTCCACCTGTTCAGCTGATTTCATTCAGCTGATCAAACATAATTTGGAATCAAACACACTTGCCTAAATAAGGTCTGACGGCTGACAGTGTGCTTCAGATCAACCACCAACCAAGAAAGAACCAGGATGAGAACATATTGGGTAATCTGTGGCAACGTACAAACATCCTGATAGCTCTGTGTTCTCAGTTTTATTGGGAGAGGACGTTTCCTTTTTCGAGGCATCAATCCCCTCTGGCTGCCAAACAAGACAGATTCTTCAAGAAATCTGTCCCACGATGCTCTGGACCTTAGACTAAGTCAACAATTCATCTTCCAGCATAATAACATGAAGGACACTGCCAAGAGGACAGCTTCAGAAGCCATCAGTAATTGTTGTTGTGTGGCCCAGACTCAAGTCAAATTGAACGTCTAAAACCAGTACTCTAATGACACTGCCCATCAAACGTGACTGAGTGTGAAAGGACCAGTGGAGAAGACTAATGCGACACTCTCCAAAGAGGTGTGCCACGCTTGTAAAGACGTACTCAAGAAGATTCGAGGCTGTGATTGCTGCTCAGTGTACTTCAACAAAACATTAAGCCAAGGGTATGAATACTAATCAAGATTTGGCAATTCAAAAATCTTCAAAGCTTTTTAAAAAGATGCTGCGCTGTGTCTTTAAAGGGTCCCGTGTCCAGAACTGAATAAAGGGACCCAGAATACAAACGTTAAAGATTGTATTAATAAAGGCAAATCTTCACGATTTGTTTTATCAGGTTCAATACGTTGTTTTGAAGTCAGCAGGTTTTACACAGAGCTGCTCACGAGCTTAAAAGATCTTTGACTTCTAAACTCACCGCAAATGCATCCACTAAGCTCCCAAACATTATTTATAATGCATGAGTGTGTGAGTGGAGGTGATGCATCAGGGCGAGGGATCCAGTCCATAGCAACGATTTATGCTCATTCTCTGCATTTGACCTGATTTTCTCACAGTAAGGTCCCTTTTTTTGGTTTCTCTTCTTCTCTATTCGTACATTGATCACGCTTTTCTTGCATCCATGAGTTGTGAGTTACAAAAGTTTGATTTGGACCCCATAGTTTAGCCCAGTCTTGTTTAAAGTCAGTCTTTAAGGACCGTGTCCTTCTTGTTTTAGACCTTTCCTTGGCCCAACACACCAGAAATGGTCATGCTGAGAAGCTAATTTAGCCATTGCATCAATTTGTTGGAGCAAGACTTTATCAAGAACGTCCAGTCCAATGGGGCAACCTGCTAAGCGGGTTCAACATAGCCGGGCTTTCTTTCTGTGTTTTGGCTTAACAAAGCTTAAAGCTCTTCACGGACAAAACAGGAACAACAGTAGCAAGTAAGAAGGTAGGTTGTTAACTCAGGCATTCTGCTTGCAGACGAGAGCATCAGAAGATAGAAGCAATTATTTTCCACATCGTTTCACACTTTTTCTTTTCCACTCACAGCATGTCGGTCTCACAAATAAAGTTACAGAAAGGAAGAAAGAAAAAAAAACACTGATTACACAACTACCTAATGCTATCTGCAAACATGCAGGCTGTATTTATGGAGACAATCAGGGTGAAAAGCTGCTGTTAAATAGGAATGTTGTAGAAAATGGTTGAAAATAAGCAAGTTACATAACTGCAGCTGCAGTACATCTCCAAACATTAAAAAATAAGTGTTGCTCTGATTCCTGCTGATCAAATATTAACAGATCTGTGTCTTGTTTTAATACTTACTCAGTCTAACATCAGCACTCACTTCTTGGCAGTCGCTGTTTTATTACGTTCCAGAGAGATGACATGTTTGCATAGCTTTTACTTTTCACTTGGGGTTTCTTGGGTGAAATGGCTGTAATTTAGCAGAGAAAAGCATTTGTGGTTAAAGAAGAAAGACAAGAAGGATGAACTGTTATGACTGCAATCCATTAGGCTTTTATGAGGTTAAATTAGGTGATTAAATGTCATTTAGATCAAGGCATGGTATGGGATAATGGGAAGCTTTTGAGATTTTCAGTTGCTTCACACAAACTTTTCCATCTGAGACGACTGAGAAAAGATTTATTGAACCAGTGGAGATTCTTACAGACAGTTTAAACTCGTAACATTCTCACAGAGCCAGGTTATGTACTGTAGTGTAGCCAGGCTCGTAGACCTGCACCATGATGACTTTGAAACCCCTGACTTTCAGCTCAACATTGCCAGCTATGCTGCAAATCTGAGAAAGTCCTGGGGTCGTATCACTCCACAATTTGTTCCAGAACCACAAAATGTGATTGAGCTATGTATGCTAAAAAAAATTCTAGACGCTATCTGTACGTTTTGTTATTCTCTTTTAAACCATACACTGTTTTTAGCACTTGCGGAAATGAGTTTGAGATCGACAGACGATGAATTGGGGCGTGTTGGGTCAGTTAGTGGGCGGGGTTGGATGTTTGATTCCACCCTCAAATGGTATTGATAGCCTTTCTGCTTCCCTCCAAATGTCTGTTTTACTGGCTGTACTCCTGCAGTGAGTTAGTTTCTAATTTGCCTTTTTGACAGACATTCTCTATGTGATTCTTATTATAGGGGCAGCGATGGCTTTTCATGGCAGGTGTTGTAGAGAATGCGGTTAGAGAGACTGCATGTACTCGCTTCAGAATACAGAATAGTGACAATCAACAAATTCCAGTCAGTCGAAAAATATAAACAAAAGACCCTCAAAAATTAGATAATTGGCAAGTCGAGGCTCTCTCCAAACAGCCGGTCCAATTTATATCAAATTATATTGAATCAAATGCTAAATTAGAAACTGCAGTGACGTCTCCATCTGTTACTATTTCTCCATCTTTGCGTATGAAACTGTAAATGAATCACCTCTCGTCAGTTGTTGCATAAGAGTGTGTGAATCTGAATCTGACTACAGAAGGATGATGGTTTAATAGCCCGGTTCCCCATAAGGAGCGATGCTATTGATGTATTGAACCAGTCAGTTAATACTATCTAGTCATCAGCAGTCCATTTGTCCGACCAAAGAAAGCCTCAGTAAGTTTAAACTCAGAGAAAATGTTTTAATATGATCTGAAAAATCTGATTTTACAGTCTAATTCTCAGAGACTAATTTTTTTCCCCATGTCCACTTCCACTCAGAACAAACCACATAGGCTTCGTCATCACAGCTTCAGGGATAAAAACATAAGAGCATCTTTGTGGAACCTGTTATTAGTCAAAGCAGTTTCCATTCTGAGCCCGTTCCTCTCGCTCTGCCCACACAGTCTGCATCTGCGTGTTTGTCACTGTGAATTAGAAAGAAGGCTAACGCTGCTTGCTAGAGTATTTGAATGCCTTTCTCAGGGTCAAACACTCGTCGGCTGTCGCGTCCATCTCAGCATCTGTGTGTTTGTGCAGGCGGTGGAGGTAAAGGGCTTTTGCTGGGACCCTTACCGAGAAGGCGCGGGAAGCTTTCTGCGTTCCTCCCTAACCCGGTTAGTTTATCTTATTTAGCGGCGGGGCGAGAAAAGGCCGCAGCTGCTCATTTGCTTTGCCAGCTTCAACAGATTGGATTCCTGCAGTTCGAGCTCGCCTTTTCCAAAAAACCAGCCACCGCAAACGCAGGCTCTCCTTCTGCTAGCCACTACAGCGGCGCCGTAAATCATCCCTCGTCAGCTGCCTGGCTCATGGGACGGGCTAATCTCTCCTCCTCTGGCTCTTTATAAAAAGTGACTTGTTATCCGCTTGGCCTGAGGGGCGTTTAGGGGACCTTCTGAACTGGAAAACTGCCCAGGTGGGAAACAAAGAGCTGCAACCTGAGTGGTATCAGCTTCTGTGAGGCAGATAGCAACACTTCCACAACCTGATAGCAGCTCTCGCGCTGAATACATTAACCGCTGATCTGTTACAGAATTTATCTCCTGTGTTTTTATTAGCTTTTTTCTACTTTCAGGATCCGACTGGATCATCTTGGGTGCCTTTCTGTGAAACAAATAATTAAACTACAAATGAAAATGGCTGCATGCGGTGTAAGAGCGCTCCCTCGCAGACTGGGCGCCATTGATTTTTCGACTTCCTGCAGCTCATTGTTTTGGCTTTACGACGCAGTTACAACAAAAATCACTCTTAACTCTCTAATTACCCCCATTCCCAGGTCGGTCTTTGTTGTAGAGAAACAAACAGCTAAACACAATCCCAATTACAGGCTGAAGTAATGCAGGTAGGGCTTCACTAAAGTGTTCACACCGCATTTTTACATTTCATCATATTAGAACCACCGACTGCAATTCATTTTAGTAGGCAAGGGAAGTACATAATGGTAAAGTGGATTTTTATTATAACTTTGTTTAGTTTTTTTTACAAATCAAAGCCTGAATAGTGTGGTCTGCATTTGTACTCCATTTATTTTGATAACGCCTGTAGCTTGCAAACATACAACCAAGAGCCACAGTTGGAGAGTTTAGATTAAATCATATTCATGTGATAAAAAAGGTCCAATCAAAAATCTGATCTATCAGCAACTGAGAGACTTGAAAATTGATAGCCTAGGGGACTAAAGGAAAATTTCAGACTCTAAATTTGTTATGCCTACAGAGACGAACCAAACGTTTTGCAGCCGTTAACAGCTGCTGAACAGACAAGCACTCTCCTCTGTTCTGTCTTTTACTGGTCAAAAAACTTTAAACTCTTTTCCTCCCTGTGTACAGCTATGTGCTACCTTGTGTTGGGTTATTGCATAAAATCCAAATACATCAACATTTGTGTATGCAGCAATGCAAAATGTAAAAAAAATAAATAAATTAACAGGTGTGAAAACTTTCGCAGCACTTTTAGTAGACTTGAAAAGTTCATGAAAGCCACAGAACCGAGGATTCGCCCGACACCGTAGAACTGCGCTTCACACTCTTAGGATGTTAAGTCCTTCTACCTGTCAGGGAACTGGGTTGTTCCTGTCTGTGTGGTGCTTTTTCCGGTGCCTGAAAGTTTCTCCCGGACGGTGGGGACGAGAAGGTTCACTCCCACACACCTGCGGATCGTCAGCCATCAGCCTTGGAGGATAAGAGGAGCGAGCTGCTGATCATTCTCCGTCTGAGTGTTGGCTTAAGTGGTACCTCTAGTCTTTCCTCGTGTTTTCCGTGTGCTTCAGACCCTCTCTCACTAATTATTTCCTTGCGCTACCTCCTAAGGTATTTCTCTGCGTCTCCTGCTTCAATAAAGCTCTTGCGATCATCCTTTGAACCCACGTCTTACCGCTGGAAGAACAATTCCCCCTGGATCATCCACCACAGTCAGCAGCTTAGATCCAAACCGCCATCATCCTCCAAGCCAAGACTCGACTACCACACAGACCTGCAACCCAGAACGCTCTCATTCCTCCAGCAAGATTATTCCGTCATCCTTATTATCACAATCTTCTTCCCAACTCTATGTCGCCCTCGCAGTTCCCTCCCTGCACAGAACCTTGAGAAGTCTGGACTTTTTTCTGCCTGTAACAATAAACCTGATGATCTTCTTTTTGTTTTTGTTTTGCTGGTCTCCTGAGAGTTTTCGTGCATGTGGGTCAGTAGTTTAAAGCGTAACGCGACACTACCTCTTCCAAATGTGCACCAAGTCACAGCTTAATGTGCGCTGAGAGCCAAAGCTGAGTGGCTGAACTAATTAATCCAGTGAAAATAATCACAACACAGTATAAGCAATATTGTAAGTGGGGCACTAGTCTAGCCCCTTTAAGCTCTTTCGTACAAGACACATTTCGTCCAAAAAAAAAAGAGGTCTTTGAATCCAGTAGCTATGTTTATGCTTTTACTGGACTTAATAAGAGGCAACACAAAAACAGATTCAGAAAATAAATAAAAAGTGACATTCAAAAGACTGCGCTACTCTGTGTGCCAGAAATCTACACAGCAAATGCTCTTCAACCTTTTTAAAGGGGCAGTATTATGTATTTTCTTGTCACATTGTGCCATTTTACAGCACGATCAATTAACTATTTTACTTTGTTTTAACAATGCTGCATATATCGAATATGACTTAAAAGATTTTTGACTTTGTAATTTAATGGCTTGAAATTGGGTCTCTGTCTCTTTCTGAAACCCCGCTTTCAATTAGTCGTCACAACATGGCTCTTCTATTAACCAGCGTTTCACTGAGAAGTAGCTCCTGTACAGCATGTGTTTGCTAATTGCTGCTGGCTAGTTTGAAGGAGCTGAGTGGGAGAGACATGGAGTAGGGCTGATCTGTGAGGCAGAAGCTCAAGAGCTGGGAAACTGAGCCTTTAAGGTGGTGAGAGGTCCAACCAGGCGTTTTGCACAGCTGAATGGTTGCCATGGGAGATTAAAAGATTTCTCAGCGATGCATGAAAGAATCAAGGCAACACTCCAGGTATGTTTTGATGAGGGAATAACATCATAATATGATGTAAAGCTCAAAAAAGTTAGTTTTAATTAAGCTAATTATTCAACAACCAATCAAAAAGTCCCATGTAATAAACTTAAACTACATGCAACTCCAAATGCTTTTGTTTTTTAAATAGCAGAGTAGCAACTGTAAGTCACAGAACCAACTCTGATAAAAAAAAAAAAAACAACAAAAAAAACACATATTTTGCTTTATGTTTTGTTTATATGGCATCTGCAAATAACAACAAGAACACAGAGTAAGCTACTGGAATTACTATATTTGTTCATGTTTTTACAGTTTAGCTACAATAAATATTAGAAAAGCATAAAAACAATGCAAATTCTTTAATTACAAAATATTTTAAAAGTTGAATTAATGTCTCAGGTGGCAGATATCTACCAATTTTTCCCCCAGTTTTATCTCATTAATCGAGTGCTTTTACTGCAAAATGTTTTTATTTTAGCCGCTTTTGTATTTTTTTGTGTTTGTTTTCTTTGAATTGGAGTTAGATGTGGTTCAGTCGGGATGAGACCTTTCAATTAGACATAAACATCAAGACAAATGCCGTTGACCTTATCAAGTCAAGGACGTGCTGGGAATCAAGGTATTCTGCTGATTTTTTTTTTTACATTTTTTAAATCTCTGAAGCGCTTTATCAAAGCTTTCCTTGTGTGTTTTCAGTGACGCAATGTAAATTAAAAAAAGGAAGGTATTTTCCAAACTGCTGGGGAGCTCCTGACACGGTGCTCTGAAACAAAACATCTTTTTTTTTTTTTTTTTGGCCAGAACACGCAGCATGCGGCTTGTTTTCTCCATCTGCGAGTGCTGGTGGGGTTGTCTGTTCAGGTTTGACATCCAGCTGTGCGTCTGCTTCCCATAATCGCGTCCACTGCTGCCTCTTTGGAAGAAGATGTTCTCCCGAAACCAACCGGAGGGCCCCATGATGTCCTGGACGTACCTGTAGCTGACGACTTGATCTCTGAGATCTAATTAAAGGCAGAAATGAACTGGAAGTCGATTTGCTCCGGTTTGCCACTCTCTGATGTTCCTCGACCGCTGCTTTTCTTTCAAGGCACAAATAAATAAAAAAAACACAGCAGCTGTTTTTACTGATTTTATGCACATTGAACCAAAGAACTGGGAGTGTAACTAATTAGAGAAAGCAGCTGCTGCCGCTGGGATCTGCACAGATATAATTTTGCAGACTCTTGGACCTTCACTTTGCTGGGTTTTGCACCAGTGCTGCACTTGAACGCAGCAGCAGACCGCGTGGTCAAGGGTTTGGGTTGACTGAAGGCCCGGCTCCCACATTTTATTGCGCATCAGCTCTTTTACCAATCGGCCCCCTCCTCATCCCTCCTACCAGCACCTCGCTGCTGACCTCCCCGCCTGCCGCTGATCCTCCGCGGCGGACAGAGGAGACGAGGGGACAAACAAACCGGGGAAACGTCACAGATTATCACCAGCGCGGCTGGACGAGACAGATGCTGGAGTAGGAGGGTGGACGGAGGGGGAGGTGTTCAGAGCAGAGGCTGAAAAACTGTCACATCTTATATGGGTCCTGCTGCGCCGCGTTGCCAAGTCGATCCGGCTGTCAGGAGGCTGAAGGAAACAACAGAGTCCCCGAACGCAGCCGAGCAACCGCTGCTGCTCTGCTCTGAGGACGAGAGCTCCCATGCATTTTCGTTGGCGTGACCACACAACGGCGTCCTTAATGTGGAAAATGAATTCACCTTCCTTGTAAGCCAACAGAATCTGTTAAATGATCCGGAAGGGAACGTCTCAATTAACCAGAAGCTGGATAATCGCAGTGACTGACATGAGTTATGCTCAGCCGACAAACAATCCCGCTGTAGCAACCAACCAAACTGGAGAAATAACAGCAATTGTAATCGAAGATTTCAATTCCACTTAAACGGTCTTGACATACAGCACCTATAATACTTGTAGATGTGAATAAAGTGATAGCACTCATATAAAAATAGGATCAATTTCAGACTAAACGGATATAAGCATTCTCCTAAGAGAATTCTATTTTATAGGGACAGTATTATGTGTTTTCCTTTTCTAGCCACAGTGTATCAAGCAACTGTGATACCTTCACTTGCGATATAACAAATGACTTACAAGAAATGTGACTTTTGCAAGTTAATGCCTTAAAATCGGGTCTCTGTCTCTTTAACAAAGTTCTTCTTCTTCCAACACTCCAATGTTGTGATAGAGGAGCACAACATTGCTCCTCTATCAACCCTTTAAAACGTTTTTGGTTTGTTTGTTTTACCAGCATTTCATTGAGAAGTAGCTCCTATCATGAGCTCAGCAAATTCGCATTTCCACCAGGTGTTTGCTAATTGCTGCTGGCTAGTCTGTAGGAGCTGAATCCTCCCGCCCAGTCGGAAAGGGGTAGAAACAGCATACATTGGGCCTCTTGTTTGGGTTTCAGTTCCCGGTTCCAATGTTTGCAGAGTTTTCCATCTAATGTATCAGTAGCAGGTCTTAAATCTCTCTCACACTCCCGTGAATCATCAACAGAGCAGCATGCCGGGGTCAGGCTGCTGATCTGTTGTATTTACTGATCTGTGTTTGTAATAATCCCACATCACTGTTCTGTGTTGTTCCCACTGAATGCCGATTCCTCCCAGGGGGATACTGATATCCTCCCATCTGTCCATGCATACATCCGAGCCTGTCCCCGGACTTCTACTTCATCCACACAGGGACGGATCCGGCCAACAAGAGAGAAGGAAAAAGAGAAAGAGAAAGAAAGCAAGCAAGAAAGAAAGAAAGTAAGAAAGAAGAATAGCTACCCCAAAGTCCTGTAAAACCTTCAGCTGAAGGCCCCTTTAAATCCATTTGCTCACTTTGATAATGTTTAGTGTCTTAGGAAATGTTAAACTGCTTAGATGGGAGAGTTGTTCATCTGTTCCTTGTTTTGGTCAATTCAAGCAACTTAGTTCTATTTTTAGCCATTTATCTTAACCTTAACAGATATGATGGAGGGTAAAAACACACTGAGGTGATAACATTTAAAAGTCTACCTTAAAAACAAACAAACAAACAAACAAATAAAAAGCTGTTTCTTGGATGTCACCAAAACAAAAGAGATGCTGCACATAAGCAGCAGCATCCTCCACAGCATGTTCTAGCTCAGAGAACTGATGCTCCCACGCAGCCAAAGGAGTAAACCGAGGTGGTTAGAGAGCCTCACTGAAGGCCTCGGTTTGGAAGTTTTCCAGACATGATCCCCCAGAATGTGTTGGAGGAGGCTGACAGGGTCAATGAATGAATGAATGAATGAATGAATGAATGAATGAATGGATGGATGGATGGTTTTGTATCATTCTAATTAGAGATGTGGAGTCAATCTTTATGTTAGCCTCGTGGAAAATGGCCTTTCCTCTCTCAAATAGTTAAAACACAGCATCTTAGCTATAAAAAACAGTTCAAGTTTTAAAATACCAATAGCTAAAATATAGCACAATCTCAATCTGGCCCTGCTAGGAATCGGCCCTTAGCAGCCGCAAACTGTGCTTATCCCTCAGGCCGGCCGTGTTCACTTCATCACCAGGTTTGACTTCACAGACTTTGGAGGCCTTGTTCCTGAGCTGATTGTGTCATGAAGTGCGGGTGTGAGGTGGTGAGGCAGAGGCAGCGGACCCAGGTATAATGAATGATGAAGATTTAATGAAGAAAACCAGGCAAAACTACGAACAGCAGGCACAAGGAAACACTGACGACAAAGAAGCTAACATTGACGACGACAACTAGACTCGACATTGACGAGGACCCGACGAGGAACAAAGAACACAGGTGGAGTTAAATACACGGGAGGGTAATCACAGACGAGACACACCTGGGAACAATCAAGGGGAGGACAGGACAACGAAGAGAATTAACGACACAGAAAACTCTAAATAAACAAGGAAAAACACAGATCATGACAGATTGTTCTTCCCTCATGGTTTGTTTTCCATCCACCACTTAAAGAGGGGACGAGTAGCCTTCTGCAGAATGACTCTGCAGCCTTCCTCTTCCTCTTCCCCTCTACTGGCTTCAGCACCCATGGCCCACCGCATTGCTGCCACTGGCACAAAGCTCCGGCTGCAGGACATCAGGGGGGATCTGGATCATCTCTGCCTGCGTGTGACTTCCGTTCCATCCATCCCAGCTCCACTGCTTCCTCTCTGAGCTCTCACCATTTTCTTTTTTTTTTCTTCTTCTTTTTTTCTCTCTCAGTGAAACCGTGTCTGGACTGAGGCAGCAGGAAATAGCGTGATAGAAAGGGAGGCCGGCGCTTGGACGCCTGAAAAGCCCGAACAGTCGCCGTTTGTCCCCCTCTGTCATCACTTCCCCTGCCGGAGTTGATTAACATTTCACTCACGTCCAACTGAAAGTTCACGCTTATAGATGAGGGGGAGGAGTGGGAGAGATGGAGATGGAGAGTAAGGGAGGTGGGGAGGGAGAATGGATGGATGGAGAAAGTGGAGACCTCTAAACACCCACGGAGGGGCGGGTGTGACGGGTTTCAGCGTGGAAATTACAAATGCCTGTTCGAGGAAAGCGAGGATGAACGGATGAACGGATGGACGGATGGATGGATGGACGGATGGATGGATGGATGGATGGCGCAACCCGGGCGCGGGGCGCTCTATCAGCTTCCACTCTGCGTGCGTCTGAGCCAGAATGCAACAGTCTCCTTCCTTTCTTCCTCCGCACAGTTATCCAGGCTCGGAAGGATAGTCAGCTACCAGAGTAAGTACATTAAAAAAAAAAAAAAATTATTGTTATCTTTACAATGCGGAGATGTTTGGAAATGACCGCCTGGACCCGCAGCCCTAACAGCACAAACCACTCCACATTCCCCAGATCCCACTCCGTCCCCGCAGCCAAAACCCGCACAGCTGAGCGCCAAAATAAAGCCCCGGTGCTCTCTTACCGATGTGGATGATGGAGTCGGCGCTCGCTGTGTTGCACTGCAATATCCACAAGGAATGAAATAACAGTATCAGCATTTCCATCTCCAGTTCGAGCCCCAGAGGCGCATCCACGGATCCACCTCGCCGATTCTTGGGGTTCTTCTCCTCACTGGCGAGCAAATCCGAATGGGAGCAGCGGCAGCGGCGGCGAAGTGTTGGGAGGGAGTGATGAGCAGAAAACTAAATCCCACAGAAGAAAGTGTTGATCAAAGTCGAGCTGAAGAAGGAGATTAGAGAGAAGAAGAAGAAAAATAACAGGGAGAAGCTTCCAGGTGCTCCAGAGAGGAGCAAAGCCGGGGAGGTGAGAGGGGAAGAGGAGGGGAGGATGACAGGAGACACCGGGGGTTTGTTTCAGAGGTGAAGATCCGCCGGACGAGCAGCTCTGACTCTCTCCCTCCGAGTCTGAGACATCACACACTGCAAACTGCGGAGGAGCAGGAGGAGGGACGTTCTCTCTCTCTCTTTCTCTCCCTCTCTCTCTTTCTCTCTGTCTCATTCTGTCTCTCCCTCCCTCCCTGCCTCCTTTCTCTCCATCACTTCTCTTTCCTCTCCGCCGACCCACGTGACTGCAGAGCATCTATCTCCGGTGCTGGAAGCCGGAGCGGAGAAAAGAGAGGCGCGGGATGGAGATGGAGATGGTGGGATGGAGGGAAGAGGGATGGAATGGATGGGAGCCGGAGCGCACCGCAGCGCGGAGGAGGCGCAGAGGTTCTGTCGCCCCCGGGGTGATGCTCGCTCTCTCGGTAAGGTTTCGGGTGTTCATTCGGGGGCAGAAGAAACCGCGCTGAGACTTTCTTTAAAAATAAATAATAATAAAAAAAACCGCCCAGAACCTGGCAGTACTTTAAAGTATTAGTCGCTTCTTGGGAGAAAATCGGGGTGAAATTTTACGCAGACAAGAAAGTGTAGCATGTGTTGGATTTACGCAGGGACGCGCTTGCCTGTGCTTTGTGACTCTCGTGCTTGTGCGTAAATGTTCGAGATCTGACCTCTCGGCTTCATCCATCCCATCACATGAAGGTGGAAGGAAAGACCGGGAAGCTGTCAGCTTCTCCCTTAGACCCCCCACACCCTCCCCTTGTGTGTATGGAGTTGCAGTGCGGAATGACCGGTTTTCTCCTCCGTAAAATCTGCGTGAAGCTGCGTTTCCATTTCAGCACCTTGGAGAGGTTCTCAGTTACGCGCCCGCGAACGGACCGAACCAAACCTCTGTATCAGCCTTCTTTCTTTTTCTTTTTTTTTTTTTTTGTCCCGAGTCTTCATTCATTTAATCATTCTATAAATGACACGATCGTTTTCTTCTTCTTCTCATCAGTCCGAATACGAAGAAGCGTGTCCGCTCTTTTGCGTTTCTGTGCGTGAAACCGTCACCATGGATGAGAACAACCGCGACAGTGGGAGGAGGAGGAGGAGGAGGAGGAGGAGTTCCCAACAGGTCGCTGTGGTCAAACCCTGAAGGGTCACACACACACACGCGCGCGCACGCCCACACACACCTTCTGCAGAGTCGAGCCTCTGGACGATTGTGTGTTTGTGACGTCACTGACATTTCCCGTAATGTCCTTTACAGGTGCGGAGCAGCTGTCGGTGCGGCACTGTTACCCAGCAGCGTGGAGAGAGAGAGAGAAGGAGAGGAGGAGAAGTCAGTCGGAGAGTGCTGCACCTGGCCTTACAATTAAAGGATATTTCTTGCGACCGAATGAGACTCAGAAATGTCTTTTAATTGTTTGACTACGTGTGGTGTGAAATGCTGAGAGAAAGCTCCGCGGTCCGGTCAGATGATGATGCGGGTTTCCACCGCATCATCTGGACAGCTCTTCTGGATCTTCATCCCCCCGCTAATGTAGTTTCATTTAAAACTGAGATGAGATGGTGAGAAAAGTAAATAAATAAATAAAAAGATTGACATTGTGATTAGTTTACCTTTCCTTTTCTAGAGCAAATCCAAATGTTTCATGTAATTGAACTAGAATTTGTACATGGAGGTTTTTCTTGTTTAAAGTGGTTTCTGCTCTTAGTTCTATGTTTCTTAAGGTGACAGTGAGACGGTGATATCTATATCTATATCACAGCACCACAGAAAATGGGCCAACTTCTGCAGACAAAGAGGTCATGTCGGCATCTAGTTCTGGTTAAGTGGAGCAGCTCAGAATGAATGGGCAATAATTCAGATTCATTCAAAAGGCGGGGACTCGGCTTGAGAGACTTTCGGGTGAAGTTGCTCCTCAAATGGCCAAGACATGTCCGCGCATCCGCTCTTCACTTTGAATTAACATCGGTGAGCTCTCAAGAGTTTCGG